>NC_054869.1:42689696-42993481 GCF_018320785.1 Cheilinus undulatus | reverse complement strand
CTTGAGAGCTTTATTGATTGTGTTCATTCAGAATTGTTGTTCATTGCATTTTGATATATTCTTTACTTTAAAGGTTTTCTGTTTTCCTTAAAAGTTCCCCCTTGTGTGTGTGTTTAACGCTAGCTTGAGAAAAGTGAAGTGTTACAGTGTTTGACGTAAGGTTAAGTAACACCTCATAATAAATAACCTTGCTGGAGACCCATATTCTCTTGTTGATAGTGCACGTTAAAGAAAGATTGTATTTCACCTTGAAAATCCTGTGGGGATCACAAGTAGCTACTCAGTACTCAATATTCACTCTAAATAACTTACTTTTGACTTTTACTTCAGTAAATCTATAGAGCAGTATTATTTACTTCTACTGAAGTAGATTTTAACCAAAATAACTGTACTTTTTTGGAGTAATATAGTCAAGGTACTTTTTCCACCTCTGCTTCTGTTGAGTTCTGAGTTGGACCCCTTATCTCAAAAAAGTTGTGAAACATGTTACTTAAGTATTTTAAGTAACATGTATGTATTAAGTATTAACCCGTTGGGCTCTTATATTAATTTTTACAGTGTAGAGGCTGAAACAAAGTAGAACTACTGGATCTATTGGAGAATGTGATCATTTTGATGAAACGTTTTTGCAAAGAATAAATACAGTCAAGGTTTTTTTTTTTTGTTGTTGAAATAAGTGTAGTTAGATTTTTCCTAAATCTTTTACAATTCCAAGAAATTTTGTCACTTTAAACTTTTGTAAAACAGTATAAGAAATATTTATATTGGGTAAAATACCTTTGGTGTGCTGGATTTTGGGTGAAAACATCATTTATGAGCTTTTTCTGTGTTTGAGATTATTTCTTTGTCACTGAGGTGCATCAACTATTTCTTGTCATTAATTTTTTTCAGTTAGTTGTGGTCGTCCTTCTATGATGCATCATAAAAGCAGGGGTGTTCACATCTGTCTAATCTGACAGTTGTAGGATTACAGATGTAAACACACCTGTAATCCTGTAATTCCTTTTTTTTCTTCTCGTTTTCAAGATTCCCAGATGCTCGTATGCACGTTGAGTTTTCTTCAAACTTTGCACAAATGTCAGCTCTAACTCAAAGATGAACTGCTTAACTTTTGGAGGTCAAAGGTCAAGGCCAATGGGCCTTGTGCTTATCCCTTGCCTTTAAGATTTCTACGATTCACACTACCACAGAAACCTCTCCAGCCCCTCTTTAAAGCCACTGGTGTGCTTTCACTGTCCAGCCGGCAGATGTTAACCTCGCTGTGAGGTGACAGCAGTCACCTCCTCTCTATGAGGCCACTTTGCAGAATATCACCTCAGTAAGATATTTAAGTTTCTATGTTTAAAATAGATTATGAGATTCATCATTTTGACTCATATTCTCAACTTTATTTGAATGATTTAAATCAGACAACATAACTGATTGTTTCTACAGTGAGAGAACATGCTGTAATTGTTTCAAAGTGAAGAGCTTAATGAGCTTAATGTGATTAATACCACATAAAGACTGATGCCAGCAGTGGGACTGTGATGTCTAAAGTCAGCATCAGGAGGTTTACCTCAGTTTGATTTCACTTGACTCCATGTCCAAGTTATCGCCTCAGTGATTAGCTGTTTGACGATGACTCTACGACATCACGGCCACGCAGAGTTAAAGATGGTGTGAAGTGTTGCAGAGAGCTGGAGGGGTGAATTACTGTTGGAGAAAGGAAATGTGGTGAGACTGAGGAAAAATGATGGAAAAGCGTGGAGGAAGAGAGGCAAAGAGACGGACAGGCAGCAGCAAATCGAGCAGCTAAAGATGGTAGTTAAATTGAACAGCTGAAAATGTGCTCTGAGGGCCTGCAATCAGAAGCAGACGGCGGCGTAATGGAACAGAAGCTATTTGAGCATCAGAGTGTGCGTACATGTGACCATCCATACGTGCGTCTGTAATGTCACAAAGCTATCTGCCTGAGCAGCATCAGGCCACAGTGAGGCCTCATTAAGTGTTTCCATTTACTGCATCATGTGAGGCTACTTTTGGAGAGTGGGCTCGATTACCCCTCTCATACTCACTGTTCTTATTGGCTGATCTTCATTTAACAGAGAAAAGTGTCAGGATGGAGCACACGTGTATGAAACAACAAGAGGAGCAGACATCAAGCCAAAGAGTTTATTAATTTAATGCAATGATGTTTGCCTGAATATAAACCTGTGGATTAAAGAGCACCATGGTTTCTTTAAAAAGAACAAAATGACACTAAATACAAGGAGGATTTTGTCTCTAAAAGCATCAGATGATTTTGCTAAATTCTGATTATTTAAACATCTAAACAAATGTAATTATGCCTCTGGTCTAGAGGCAGTCGAGTTCAGATGAATGATGTCTTCTGGTTGGCTATGCATCCATCTGTCCATTTTTCCCTGTGCACCATTCTTGTGAATGCTTCGAAGGATTTCTTCAGTCTTTGCACCAGTGAACACTCTGAATCAAGGATGATCTGATTAGATTTTGGGGGTCATAGCTCAAGGTCATTGGGCTTTGTGTTCAGTTTGTGAACATGATGTCTCAATTACTCATTCAGGGAATTTTTCAGACTTTGCACAAGTATTTACACCGACTCAAAAATGAACGTATTTGATGCAGATTGAAAAAGGTGAGGAGAAAAGGCTGCAAGAAGAAGCTAAAGGTTGGAGTCAAATCTGGGCTGCACAGATCAAGGTCTACAGCAGTGATCATCAACTGGAGGCCTGCGGGCCACATCAGGCCCCCCATGGCTTCCCATCTGGCCCTTGGAGGATAATTTAATTCAGAAAATTTGAGAAAGAAAAACATGGCGTGCTATTGTTTAACTTTTTTTTAAATTAAAATTTAAATAAAACCATCAACTTAGCAACTTTTTAAACAAGAAGCAAATAGGTATTGTAATTCTGTAATTTGGCATGGTAAAAAAAAAAAACTGATCATTCCTGTCTTGATTAAAGCTGCATTTTTAAAGGCTCTTTAAGGTGCAATTTTGCTTTCTGAGACTTTAAAAAAAAGATCTGTTTCCTGTCTGTGTATTTGACCAATCATGACACAGCTAATTAGCATCAAACAACAAGAAGGCACCAGAAATATGTGGCTAAAATATCTCAATCGCCCCCTTGTGGCGAGGTGATAAGTAAACTGCCGAAATGTTAAAAGCTTAGTTCCATTTATTCTTAAAAGAAAAAAAATATTGTTATAAGAATATGTTAATTTGCCCAAAATATTGATTTTTAGTTTAGTTTATTTCAACCCACCACCACCACCACCAATTATGAAGGTGTTCATTCACTTCTTGTGATGTGATGCACCATGATGCCCCAGAGTAGAAGAAGAAGCAACAACAGCATGCAGCTGCAGCAATGACAGACTAAACATGGCGTAATTGTAGTGGGTGATTTTAGGTGTTTCAGAGGAGGATAACACAGTTGTTTTTGTGAAACGTGCTTCACAAAGGGAAGAAAGAAGTGTTTATGTTTGAACACAATGGCGCTTATAAGTCACAGAAGAAATGACATCCTAACAATGGAACAATGAAATACAAAGCAGCCATAGCCACTAGCATTAGTGGTGGTGTGCTGATTCAGGCACTGGAGAACAGCAGGAAGTTCTCCACTGACAGCCAAAAGGCAAATCTATTCATGACAAAATCAGTGTCACAGTCTCCTGATCCGCCGCTACTTCTTAGACTTATCCTTGCGGCTCTTGTTGACGTGGTTTCAGTACCAGGCTGATTGACAAGATCAGGGACTTGAGTTTCACCACAGACAACACCACTATTTTGTGTTAAAGGTGCGCTTTACATTTTTACCTACCTTTAGTATGACTTATGCTGGTGCATATTTTGAATTCTTATGAAGCTCTCTTTCAGTTCTGACTGGTGCCCTCAAAGTAGCACAGCCATCCATCAGACCTTTCCATTTATTAGATATGACAGAATGTTGTCATGTGCCTGTTGATGGGTTTTATGTGCAGTCAAATTATCAACAGGCCTCCAGTTCCTTTATTTTGTACTGGACTCTACTTTTTGAATATGACCTGATGTTTAATAAGGAAACATGTCTTATTGGATGTATGGTCATGAGCATAAGTTTTAGACATGCAGGGCATTGGGAATTCATCACAAGGCATCTCTTTTGTCCGGGTCTTTTCACCCCTGGTAACACGCCAGGAGACTGCCGGCGGT
Source organism: Cheilinus undulatus (assembly GCF_018320785.1). NCBI lineage: Eukaryota > Metazoa > Chordata > Actinopteri > Labriformes > Labridae > Cheilinus > Cheilinus undulatus. Next base: position 42,989,286 of record NC_054869.1, on the reverse strand, counting down.
TTTTTGGCCTTTGGGACATGCACATCACAATCAGGGGGATTTTTGCCTTTATGAGGCAGAATAGCTGCAGAGAGACTGGAAAGATGAGGGGAGGGAGTGAGGGGGAGACATGCACCAAGTAGTGCCAGAACCAGTGCACTGAGAACTGGAGCCTTTGTTTATGGGTACCTGCTCTGCTTACTGAGCTGAACAGGCACAATAAAGGTATTTTTCTTAAGCTAGCACTGTTTTTTTGATGAGTGTCCCATTTTGGGATGACTTTTAATGATCCCAGAGAATGATTACCCAAGTTTTTCATATTTTATGTGATTTAATGCAGATGCCAAGTGTACAGGCACAGAGCAAATCAAGCAAGTTACTCAGAGATGTTATATCTTTTGCATAGCTCTGTTAGTCTTGAAGGTGAAGGTTCTTCAATTTTGTACAGCAAGGTCCAGTGATGTGCTGTCCTCTTTATCTGTCTATAAGACCAAGAATGTTTTGAATTTCAGAGGTCAATGAAGGATTTCTTATTTAGTCACCCACATCAAAGGGAGTCCTTCATTGCACCTGAAAAAGTCTTTACCTTTGCTTGTTTTCGAGGAGACCACAGTCTCTGTAAAAAGCCTCTAAGTTGCTTTGTGATTTTCCCTGAGGAACACAGTTTAAAATAGTAAGTTTACTTGGAAAATCATCCGTAACTATAGCTCAGAGCAGTCATTCATTTGTTGACATGAAAACAAGATGGATTGACGTCAAAAACCCAGCAGGTGATGACGTCAGATCCTGACTCACAGCCAAAAACAAAGCTGAGGTTAATTTTATCTTCATTATGAGTCAGAACAGAAGGTCTCCTTAACACATCTGACATTCTCAGTAAATGCTCCAAACATGTGCATCGCCCCACAGAGTGTTTTTACTTTAATGCGACTTTATCAGATTCAATGACATCATCTCATCATTCTTTTTGAAATTTGTGTGAAGTCTACATTATTATTATATCACTAGGAGACGTAGACTTACAGGCTGTGTGTGACTCAAGGAACACTCACAAAATATTTAGACATGAAGCTGGAGACTGCGTCATGTTTCTAAAATGAGAAAAATAAATGAATTGTTTAAAACTCTTGCTTCTGAGTCATACCAAGAATAAAAATAGAATAGAAAGAGGCCCACAGCTACAGTATGTTAGCTATCCACTATAAAGGAGGCCCATGGTGCAAATGCACATCAGTGCTGTCTGTATGTAATACCAGCTACAGCTCTCTCTCTCTCTCTCTCTTTCTCTCGCTCTCTTCTTAGCAAGTTGCAGACGGTTATAATATAATTTTGTTAATCTTCCCTAAATATATATTGTATGGAGGCACAAATCATTATTAAAACATTTGATACAGTGCCTTTTAAAAGTATTCACCCTTTAAATTTGTGCAATAAGTCCTTTATTTTAGGAGAGCTTACCTTTATGGGGTTGATTAAACAAAAAAGAGAACAAAGCATGTGTTTTGTCTCATCCCGGATAGATTGGTGCTACTTTTAGATGAGACTGCACACTGTGTCAATTTACGTTTTCCCCAGGCTGGTTAAGGAAAAATGCTTAAAAGTTGGAATACAGTATTCATTTACATTTCCAAACATTGTATAAGGTAGTTTAAGTAAACTTTAGCATGTTTAAAGCCCTCTTCTCACAGGATTAGTTTTACCTGTGGACCTCTGATAACTTGTGAATTACTCCCTGATGTCAGTGTTTGGTGTGGTGCACTCACATTTGCAATGTCTATAAATTTACTGTAATTAACTGACATTTCTTATTGAGAACATGAAGGAGCTGCATGGCTGCAGCAACGAAAACATACAGTCAATTGTTATTCCTAAAGTTAAACCAAGAATGTAATGTCATGTACATTGCATTCTGCAAGTGACATTGTCTTATTGTGTCCTATGCATAGCCCACTGCTAAACCAGAGTTTTTTTTTTAATGTGAGATGAATGACAAAATCATGAGTTTTAAAGGTCAAAATTTGACTTGAAATGTTAAATTATTAGTTTAAAAGGTCAACATATGAAATGCAATTCATAAAATTCAACATCATGGGTATTAAAAATTAAAAATATGAGATTAAAAAGTCGGAATCATTTCAAACAGTTTTAATGGTCAAAATATAAGATAAAAGTTGGAATCTTGAGTTTTCAGCGCCAATATGCAAGATTGAATTAGAAATCATAATTGTCAAAGGTGAAAATATGACTTAAAATTATGGATTGAAAAGCTTAAAATATTAAATAAAGATTCAAACTCATCAGTTTAAGTCGTTATTATTAGATGCAAAATTGAAAATATTCAATAAAAAACACAAACTAATGTTTTTTTCCACACTTTCCTGACTTTTATCTATTTAAACTTAAAACAAAAAGTAAGGCAATTTGTGTTTGGTACAGTATTTCTTTGTTGTAACAATGCTTCTGGGTAATAATCTTATACCGTTGGAAAGCCTGTTTATTACCCTTTTAAATGATGCCACATTTGTAAGGATCATGCATTTGTGGAATGAGCAGCAGAGCTGAGTATGTGGGTTGCGCCCATGAAAAATGTGCTAAATCTTCTCTGCCAATGCCAAACAGCTGATTCTGCCATTGACTCTTGTTTGGTGTTTGGTGGATTGGATGATTGAAGTTTGAAGAAACAAGACATATTGACAATTTAACAATATTTATTTAACAAACAGGAGCCTCAGTAGTGTGTGGAAGAACCATACACAGCCACAACAGCCTGGCTCCTCCTCCTCATGCTGGTCACCAGCCTGGTCACACACTGCTGTGGGATGGCATCCCATTCTTCAACCAGCATTTGTCACAAGTCAGCCAACATGGTTGTGTTGGTCACTCTGGCACGACATCATGCCCAAGCTGATCCCACAAGTGTTCAATGGGGTTAAGGTCAGGACTGCTGGCAGGCCATTCCATCCTCTCCACTCCCAAATTCTGGAGGTAGTCTCTGATAAACCCCACTCTATGGGGTGAGCGTTGTCATCTTGGAGGATAGAGTTCTTGCTGACAGGGTGAGAAAACAGTATTATTGGGGTGTTGTCTTCTTGGGACGCCCACTTCGCGGCCTGTCTCTGACATTCCCTGTTATATGGAACTTGACCTTCAGTTTGGAGATGGTACTAGGCTTCACTCCAAACAATGCCGCAACTTGGTTTTGCGTAACACCAGCTTGAAGTTGCTCAACTGACAGGCCCTATCCAGATCGGTCAAACGTGGCATGCCGACATCTACTGACCACTGTGGCAGGGCCAATGCTCACAGGTTGGCAGCACCTGGGGGTATCAGAAGCTCAAAACAAGAGTCAGTAGCAAAAGCAGATAAGCTTTTTGGCATTGGCAGAGAGGATCTGACACATTTTTCATGGGTGCAACCCACATACTCAGCTCTGCTGCTCATCCCACAAATGCATGATCCTTACAAATGTGGCATCATTTAAAAGGGTAATAAACAAGCTTTCCAACGATATAAGATTTGTTACCAAGAAACATTGTTACAACAAAGAAATAATGTACCAAACACAAATTGTCTTACTTTTTGTTTTAAGTTTATTTTTAGCCTCTATTTTGTCATATTTTTATTACTTAACAAGGATATTTGAAATCATCAAGGTCAAATTTGTATTTATATACCGGATGAAATCTGCAGACCTCATAGTGGTGGTCCAGTTAAAATAAAAATACTTAAATAAGTAGTAGAAACTAAAAATGCATTCAAAACAAAAGCTCATATCTAAGGAAGTGAATGCAGCCTTTATGGCTGTATCCCACACAGCACTTTATCACATCTGACTCCAACTTTTACATCTCCGCCTCACTGCTCACCTGAAATCCAGGGGTCTGCTTTTCTCTTTTCTAATTTGCGTCTGTAGACCAGGAAGGTTAATTATTATTGTCACCCTGCTGTGCACTTCCCTTTGTTGGATGCCTAGATGTCAGACATCAATGCTGTGTATAGTTCACATAATGATCTGTTCTACATGTGTTGTGTGACTGAGGTGCTGATGAAACTGTTTCTTATTGTTCTCTTCCTCATTTGTTGTCTTCACTAAACCAAACCTTGGAGGCAGCTAACCAAGGAGCCTTTTAATAAATCATTAGACAAACTGCTTATTTAGTTGTTAGGTATGATGACTGTGTATACGGTGTAGTGATTATGTGTGGGTGAAGATGAAAGCTTTCTTTGAGTCTAATGAATGTGCAGATTCCTGCTGTCCTACATAAAATAAGCACCCTTAGCTTTTGCCTGCATGTATTATGCATGTATGGGATGAAGCTTGTGCTTCTGCTCTGTGTATCATGCGTTGTATGTGTGTTGTGGGAAAGACTTTGCAGCATTTGCTCTTTATTCCGGGCTTGTGAGCACACTTTCACACGTCTGCATGCAAACAGAGCAACATCATCATCGTTTCCCTGCATGGATCCTCTTTTCCTTTTCCCCCCTTTGACCCAGTGAAACGGCTCATAATCTCACCCATCATTGCCATGCCGGTGGTGTAGCCACTTCCAAGGGCTCTTCCTCATCCTCCCGACCTCCTGGGCAACCCTGAGGGTGACCTGGAGTTGAACCCGCAACCCTCTTCCCATTACGATCAATACTGAGATCTGAGGGGCTCTGCCGATGTGCCTAAATCCTGCTGTGGCACTGCTGGCATACTGATGCGTGCATGCACGCTGGGAGGGATGGGGTGGAGGAGGGGGAGAAAGAAAAACAGAGAGAGAGCATGGCTTTGATAAAATATGAGGAAATTCTTCAGGCAGCACCTGGGCGGGAGAGAAGGTGGGTTAAGTGGATGTGCGTGCAAAATACAGTTATATGCCTGCATGTCTGCTGAGTGTTTGTGTGTATGTGAGTGAGACAGGATTCTTTTGTTTCCTCCCTTTTTTCTGGGTTGAAATTCAGGTCAAACTTTGTAATGCATATAGGGGTTTAATTGATTTATTTTTCTGGCGTACATTGCCTTAAGTAAGACGTAGAACAGATGGAGTAATCATTTTGGAGTTTCTTTGTTTTACTGACGTGTTCGAGTCCTGCTGTTATCTCCTCTTCCTCTGTAAAAATAGCACAAATGTTGAGCCCCAGTGATCGTGTTTTATGCCATAGATGTGATGTGCTGTAAAATATGTGGTGCTCCATGAAGGAGAGTTCTGTTAAAGCTTTGATTCAGTCACTAAGAGGCAGAGTACAGCAGGCACAGTAAATCCCAAATTCAACAATAATCTGATTTTTGTGTGTGCAAAAAAGAAAATATTTCACGTCATCAACCAATACTTTGTCTGTTTTACCAGCTGGCCTGAGTAGGGATGGAGATTGTTCATTTTAATTGATATTGAAACCCTTGTCTATACTCCTTATTGATCCGAGTCCTCATCAGCACCACTGTTGAACCTTTTCCATTGTTAATTGGAAAGAAAATGACAATACATTTTCAACAGAAGTGTTAACAGCTGAGTAGAGGTTGATATAAAAAGGTCAGGATTTCATTTATTATATAGTATCAATTTTATATATCTGAAATAACACATTCATCATCTTCACAACTGTAATTATGTAAGTTTCTCAACAAAAACTGAATTGTCTCTTTCTTGATGTGACATTTTAACACATCATGATTTTTTTTGTACATTTGCCTAGTGATGAGCTGTACTGAACTGACCTTGAGCACGTAATCTGCAAGCTTGTTAAGTTTTACTTTGCCAATTTCACCATGGAGTTCAACACTGGATTAATATTTTGAACGACAAAAACTTGTGACAGAGTTTGAGAGCACTTTTCAACGCTGATCTGAGCAGATAAAGAAGAAGATGCTCCTGTAGTAGCTGACCCATTCTTACTAGTGTATTCTACTCTAAGCACAGCCTTTTTCTTAAACCAGCAGTCTGTGATACTGAAGTTTAGTTTCATTTGGTGCACAATGCTGAAAAAAGTTAATGGTCATAACTCTGTGCCCAGCTCAGTTTTCAGTTGATTGATTTTGGATTCAGGAACACCATGCTTATTAGATAGTGATATAATCCGTGAGCTTTCTTTTTTGTTTTACTTCATTTTGATTTCACAAAATAAAACAAGTTTAGTGGACACCCTGAATTTTCTTCTGTGGTGGAAACCTGAAAGTTATAGTGGAAATAATCTTATATGTTGAAAGGCTATTTTACTGAAAAATGTGTTTGCTTCATTTAGCTGGTTTTATTCTGTTGTTTGTTTGTCATGTTTGTTGTAGTTTGGTATTTTGGTCAGGTTCCCCTTAAAAAAGAGATCTTAATCTCAAGGAAGACCTGGTTAAATACAGAATAAATGAAATAAATAATGCTGAAAGTATACAGAGGTTTTAGACCAACATATACTCCTATCAGTTCCAGTATTGACACCCCCAGGAGTCATTGTCTGTCAACACAGTTTGCCAAACCATTCTCAAATGCAAATCAGAACTGGATCATCCAGAGAATAAGTCAAATGTGAACACAATCCAGAAACGCCGCCCTCTTCCTTGGGCCAAAGCCCATTCAAAAAGGACTGAGGCAAAATGGAAAACTGTTCTGTGGTCAGATTTTTGTAAACCACAGACTAAAGAGAAAAGGCTCATCATCAGTAGCAGTTCAAAAGCCTGCATCTCTGATGGTATGGGGTTGCATTAGTGCCTATGGCGTGAGCAGATAACACATCTGGAAAGACACCATCAATGCGGAAACATTTAAAGAGGTTTTAGAGCAACATATGCTCCCATCCAGACAACGTCTCTTTCAGGGAAGGCCTTGCATATTTCAGCAAAACAATGCGAAACCACTTACCAGATCCATCACTACAGCATAGTCCAAGTGCTGAACTGGCCTACCTGCAGTCCAGATCTTTCAGAAATAGAAAACATTTGGAGCATCATAAAACAAAAAACTCCAGCAAATGGTCTCCCCACTTCCCAAAAAGTTACAAACTGTTGTTATAAGAAGAGGGGATGCTACACAGTGGTAAACATGGACCTGCCCCTACTTTTTGAGATGTGTTGCTGAGATCAAATTCAAAATGAGAAAAAATTTTCATGAAACCGTAAAATGTCTCAGTTTCAACGCCTGTTTCTTGTTTAAGTTCTATTGTGAATAGGTTTGAGATGTGAAAATCATTGCCTGCCATTTCTATATACATTTTTAACAGGGCGGCAGTGCCCCAACTTTTATGATTTTGTGTTGTAATTCTGGTGGAGACTCAGGAACCCTTTGAGATCTTAGGGGTTCCTGGACCCAAGGTCTGGCTGCAAACCACTTGTTAGAAGAGAGAAGAAGCTAATCTTGTCAATGAGTAAGACGCAAGGTAGGTCCTGTAGGTCAGACCGGTCAGTCACAGGGTTAGGAGGCTACAGAGACAGCCATGCACATTTACATTCACTCCAATGGGCAATTTAGATTGACCAGTTAATGAGTATGTTGCTAGGAACCCACACATGGAACATGGAGTACACACTCTTTTGCAGTGTGGCAACCGCACTGAGAGAAGAAAGATTTAAAAATCACTGGTGATGTATCTTTGCAGAAAAAAAGAGACAGGAGATATGGATAGGCTCTATTCTGAAGTCTGGGGAAAACAACCCATCACTCTTTTGTACTGGTTCAGCTCATTTTTCATTCTGTCATATCAGCCTGTAGTCTGTATCTACTATATGTCACATCTTCTTTAAAAGGACTGACTGTTTAACGGCCTGTCATTCTCCTCTGTTTTGTTTCAAACTAACATTGTATTATTCTTTATTTACCTCTATTATAATCTCATCTGTCTGTTCTGTTTGTGTGTCTGCAGCTGAGTCCAGGTCTCATGAACACTGTGCTGAAGGGCACCTTTAATGCGACGCTCAACAACCCTTTGGGCCCCTGCTGCTCCCCCGATGTGGCCCCTGGCTCCTTAATGGCCCACAGAACTCTTAACGCCATCCCACCTAACATCCTCTACACCCGCACTTCTTAGATCTCTGCGAGGGTCAAAGTTTAGAGGTGAAAGGTGAGCAGAGTAATACATTAAACTTCACATTTTAATTCATATTCAGGAGAAAGCTGATTCACATCAATATTAATGATCCTTTCCATTTCTACTTAATGTATAATGGATAGTATTTTGGCTTATTTTAAGTCTCTGAAGTGTGAGGAGCTAATTGATCAATTAAGGAAAAAGAAATGTGTTCAGAGAAGAGACCACATATTTAACTCCAAACATTAAGATTAACTTAAGTTGAAATCATTACTTACACAACATTTAGCTTTTTTGAGGGTCGTTCTATTTCTTGTCACTTCCAAAAGGAAAGTCACTTTATTCAAAGAGCATCGTTCACAGTGTTGAAAAATAGAGCATTGAAAAGGCATTTAGCAAAAATTGGATGTTCAAATACAAAAACATGAGCCCAGCAGGTAGAGACTTTACCATCTTCAATTATTCAGTGAGTTTTTACTCAAAGGAAGCCTGTCCAATATCAGTTTAGTTTTATATACAGGCACATCTCAAAAGATTGGAATGTCATATTTTAGTTCATTTTTTTCCAATGATTTACTTCAGAAAGTTAAACTTCCATTTATTCTAGATTCTTCTCATACACATTGAAACATTTCAATACTTTTTTTAACCTTGATGATTACAGCCTACAGCTGTCAAGATCTAAAATCTGCTATCTCAAAATATTAGAATATTGTGGAAAAGTCCAATTTGCAAAGGTTTCCTGAGCCTTCTTTCTGTCATTCTGGTTCAGTAAACATGACCACAATCATGGGGAAGAATGCTGAATTGACTTTTGTCAGAGGACAATCACTGACACCCTCCGCACGCAGGGTAAACCACAGAAGGCCACTGCTGAAAGGACAGGCTGTTCTCAGAGGCTGTATCAAAGCATATTCACGGAAAGTTGACTGGAAGGGAAAAGTGTGGGAAGATAAGGAGCACAAGCAACAGATATGAGCCCAGCCTTCAGAGGGTTGTCAAACAGAGCAGATTCAAGAAAGGGGAGCTTCACAAGGAGTGGGCTGAAGCACGAGTCAGTGGATCTAGAGCCACCACAGGCAGGTGTGTGAAGGAAATGAGCCACACGTGTCGTGTTCATACTGTCAATCCACTCATGAACCATTGACAACATTATAAGCTTCTCACCTGGACCAAGGAGAAAAAGAACTGGATTGTTGCTCAGTGGTCCAAATTCCTGTTTTTGGATTAAACTAAATATTGAATTTCATTTGGAAATCAAGGTCACAGAGTCTGGAGGAAGATCAGAGAGGCACAGAATCCAAGATGCTTGGAATCCAAATGAGAATTCCACACTTAGTGATGGTTGGAGGTGTCAAACCAGAAACTGGTTTGCTGACCATGGTGTTACTGTGCTTTATTGGCCAACCTGCCTGATCTGAACCCCATAGAGAATCTCTGGAGAAATGTCAAGAGGAAGATGAGAAACACCAGTAGGCTGCTCTCAGAGCAACCTGGGTGTTGTAACACCCCAGCAGTGCCACGGACTGATTGGCTTCATGGCAAGCTGCAAAGATGCAGTCATTTATTTAAAAGAAGCTACAAACAAGTACTGAAACAAGTACTGAATGCATAAATGAGAATAATTCTCTACTTTGTATTAGATGTATCTAGAATATATGGAAGTTTTTCTTTGTGAATTAAACCACAGTAAAAAGTGATGTTTTTCATGATATTCTAGTATTTTGAGATGCACTGTTGTATGAAAGTCCAAAAACCAAGTAATGACACATTGTAGATCTCTAGAACTCTTATTTTCATGAAAGTCTTAATTCTTCATTCTAGACATGGGGCCATGCAACCAATTACAATTTTACCGTCATCCCAAATTATACAACAGCTAGTTCTGACCAAAGAAATCTGTTGGATAAGAGGCATGAATATAAAGCACTTTATTTTCACTACTCTACCTTTGAATGATGGTTCTGCCTTCAGTTGTCCTTTGATGTATTTTTGTATTTATGATTACAGTGTTGTGTCTGAATTTTTCGTGACTACAAACTGAACCACATCTCTTTGTCACTAATTCTGATTTCATGTTGAAGGAAAATCAGAACTTGAATTTCAGCAGATTATCATAGATTACATAAAGTATCATGTGGGAATTAACTTAACTTCTGTTTGGTGAAATATTGAAGTCATGTCCTTGAAATTTTTCATAAAGTGAACGTTTTATACCCAGTCTCTACTAGTGATGCAATTTGAAAGCTGACAGCTGTACTATGTATGTTTGCTAAATAAACAGGAAGTAATGATGGGTTGACAGGTGATAAAATTGAGCTACCTGGAGAAAGAAAGCCTGGGTACAGTGAGTCATTTTGAGATACTCTCTGAATCACATCTGACACTCTGGATCACTGAAATACAAAAAGTGAAAGTGATCTAAAAGTTCGTAGTGGCCCAAAACTTCGACCTTAATTGAGCTTAACACCCATCTCTGGTTCAACCAGGCTATGAAAGTGATGTCAGTGCTAACTTTTAAAACTTGGTCTCTGCAGATAGCGTCACACAGCAGCAGAGAACTCCCTTTGGAGGGCAAGTAGTGATTTCTGCATAGAGAAATGTCAAAAAGGCAATGTTTTCAGATGTTCACAACTATGCCAAGTGTTCAAAGTGTAAAAACAAAAACATTCTTAATTCTTAAGCTAACTTTGTGCTTAACTTTGTGTTCTGTGTGAAGGCTAGATGAGTGGTATCACACTCCAGTTATTTATGGTTCATTTTCCTAAAGCGTTCTGGTTTGGTTCAGTAGTTTTGCTTTGGATTAGCATCTTATGCCCTGATCCTACCCATGTTTCTTCAGCTGATGTCTATCCAGTCTCACTCACTGTGATGAGGAATCAGTCTCTCCTGAAGGTCACATATTACTTTTTCAGGCTTTTCTATCAAAATTATGTGCCCCTGGCCTGTCCATAATCCCCCCAAGAATCAGAGGGCTTGTTTGGCAACAACTTATCATTACTCGATCTCTTACCCCACAAGGTGTATTCAATTGACAGTACATCACTGTTTCAACTAAGAACATGTTTGTGACATAGGGCTCAGCTAGCCTCTTAGCTCAGTACAACATTCCTCAAGACTCTTGTCTCCCTTCATCTTGCTATGATGCAGGTAGTTTGTAAACTTGATTGCCTTCATGCCATGTAAATTGGTTAAACTTTCAAAAGAATCAGCTTTAAAATACTAACTTTCCTCTGTTCCCATTCATTCCTTGTCCCCCACCTCCTGACCCCCGATGGACATTCGCGATCATGTGATTGCAAACAACCTGTAGTAGAATAGCATCACTGGGCCTTTCAGGCAGGAGCTCTGAATGGACCAATCTTACTGCTGATTTGTTGGTAGTGCCAGCTTATCTGGCCTTTATAACTGTAGTGGAAACTGCAGGTCAACTGTGACTGTAACAGAAGTAGAAGTAGATTTTAGATCTGAAATAAACAGCCAATATTAAAGGAACCATAGTGAAAATATCTAAACTTTATTTTAGATTTAAATGCTGTGTAATACAATTCTATTGTACCTGCTAGTTAGCTTAATCATTTAAAAGCAACATTTAACCTTCACTGACCTGCAGCTTTGGTAAACACATTTTCTATAAATGTTCATTGTGTTCCTGTTTTATGTGTTTTTGCTAAAGCAGCTGGTCTGGTCTTACTTTATGCTCACTAGAAGAGCCTTGTGGTACATTTCTTTTTACTTCACCTGGAAATGAACCATAAAATGGCGTCTTCAAATCTCTCCGAGGGGCAGAAATAATCCTACTTTTCTTGATCCACTTCTGAAGAATATCTCAGTCGTCTGTGTGGTCAGAGAATCTGTGTCCGCTCTCAGACAGAATGACTCCTCATGAAGTCAAGGCTTGTGTTTTGTGCACTCCCTGTTTTTTTCTAAAGTGAACGTTTAAAAAGACTGAGAGCTCCACTGGCTCATCCTGATCTCCTTTACATTTGTGTCAAAAACAGTCTAATAGCAAGTCCTGTTAAAGGAAGAAAAATGTTAACTCCTTTAGTCAGCTCTCATTCAAATGTACACTCTGATCCCACTGTAGTAATGGCAGCATGTCAACCTCTGTTCCCCTGGATTCATCTACCATATACTTTAATTTTTAATTTTTTTTTTTTTTTTTTACAGATGATGGTGTTTTTCTTCATTCATCCATTTAATTCCCCCAGTTTTTGATTTTAGCCAATACTGATATTAATACCTGTTGATAGAAATGTACACTACACTGAACTCATCAAACCATGTCTTTATAGTCCTTGCTTTGTGCGCTGGGGCACAGTCTTGCTAAAATAGAAAAAGACCTTCTCTCAACTGTTGCCACAAAGTTGGAAGCAAAGCATTGTCCAAATGTCTTGGTATGCTTAATAATTAAGATTGGTCTTCACTGGAGATAAGGGACCCAAACCCTGAAAAACAGCCCCGTACCATTATCCCTCCTCCACCAAACTTCACAGTTGGAACAATGTTGTCAGGGAGCTTATGTTCTCCCAGCATCTGTCAAACTTAGACACACCTATCCAACTGCCTCACACAGAAGTGTGATTCTTCACTCCACAGAACACATTCCCACTGCTCCACAGTCCGGTGCTGCTGTGCTTTACACCACTCTATTTGCCTCTTGGCATTGGACCTGGTGATGTGAGGCTTGCATGCAGCTGCTTGGCCATGGCGACCCATTCCATGAAGTTCCTGCCATACAGTTTTTCTGCCTACATTAATGTCAGTGGAGGTTCAGAACTCTTCAGCTACGGAATCAGCAAAGTGTTGACCACTTATACGCACCATGCATCTTAGCAGATGTTGACCCTGTCTGACGCTTCTGAGTTGCTGTTGTTCCTAAACGCTTAAATTTTCTAATATCTCTTACAGTTGACTGTCATGAATTGCCTTATTGCATGTAAAGGTGGCATCCATCACAGTGCCAAGCTTGAAGTAACTGAGCTCCTCTCATTAACAGATATGGACAAATACATCTGTCTGTATAGTGTAGCTCAGTACCAAGACTTTTCTGCCCTTAAATCACACTTAACAAAGTTTAAGGAATGAGGATGAACAAAGAAAACGGCACCAGCTGATCCAGGTCTGTCAGTCCATCTATCTATGCAGCAGACATATATTTACAGCCAGTAAATCAGCTGCAAATAATAGCAGAAATGTTCATATCTGATAAGATAACTCACTTTTAATCTAATATCTGCCAATATCGATACCATGACAATATTATTGTCCATCCTTAATGATCATCAATTCTAGCTTATAGATACATTTTAATTTTAGTTAGCTCCACTTCATATGGTTATTACAATACTGAACGCTGTTATGGCACATCACATACCTTACAGGAGAAGTAAGTACTCCAAGTCCACTTTAGTGCTATTAAACTAATTCAACGCAACTTATTACCTTTAATTTTTGACCTGTTCTTTCTAGACCTAAAGATTGACTTGGTCTTTTTCTTTTTTATTGTTTCAGGTCGCAGGATGAAGAAAGCTTTTATACTTTGTGGCGAAGTGAAATACATGCATCTCCAGCTGATGGTTCCCTCATTTCTCACTGTGCATAATGACAAGTTTGACGCTCTGATTCAGCTGTTTGGTGGATTAGCTCTCCCTGTGTTAACCACCCTGTGAATCAATAACAATTAAAAATCTGTTCAAACACATTTAGCCTGAGGTATCAATCAATACATCAGATCAGACATTAAAAAGACAAAGATTTAAAAGGATGGGAAATCTGGATGGTGATTTTGGCATAAAAACCTTGACTCATCTAACAGAAAAGCTGAAGAAATGGCTGTCTGACTTCATGTGCCTTTAGCTTGTTTAAACCCTCACAGATTTAGTGTTGACTTACTGTAGCTGGGATTGTCAGTAATCTTGTCATATTTAATCAAAATAAAACCGAGGAGGGGACAGTTAGAAAAAAAAGCTGCTGGAATCCCTAAAGATTTTCAGCCATACATTATTGCTCTGCATGCATAAATGATGAAGCCATTAATTATGCATATTTGTGCTGACTATCGGAGAAGCAGGTGTGAAAGTCATATAGCAGACTAAAAACTTAGCTTTAAATATTGCCAAGAGGCAACATGGAGAAGGCCCTTATCCTTCAAATTCCAAGCAGCCTAGTACTACTTGTTCACATTTTTATGAAAAAAGGTGATTTATTTACAACAATTAGACTGGTTTTCATTCAAATATGAGCAAATCAGGCATTCAATTATTATTAACATGTCATATTGTGATGTAGAATCTGTGATTTTTATTAATGGGAAGTCTCCTGGTTTCTTGATTGACCTATCACATATCAGCAGGCTTTTGGTGTTCTGATTAACCTGCATCTGGAAGGTCCAGTCACTGGTTAATCAGTATCCCTGCCTACCATTACACCATGAAGTCAAAAGAACACCCATGTAACTCAGAGAAAAGGTTATTGAAAAGTAGAAGTGAGGGGATGAATACAAAAACATTTCCAAGGCACTGAGCGTCCCCCAAAGTTCAGTTAAATTCATCATCAACAAATGTAAGGAACTTGGCACATGTGTAAATCTGCCTAGATCAGGCAGTCCTCACAAAATAAGTGGTAGTGTATGAAAGAGACAAATATGAGAGGCCACCAAGACACCTATGACTACTCTGAAGGAGTTACAAGCTTCAGCAACTTAGATGGAGAGACTCTGCTTACAACAACTGTTGCCCAGGATCTTCACCAGTCAAATTTTATGGGAGAGTGGGAAAGAGAAAGCAGCTGTTGAAGGAAACTCAGATGAAATCTAAACTAGAATTCACCAAAGCATGTGGGAGACTTCGTGGTCGAGTGGAAGAAAGTTCTGAGACCAAAATGGTGCTTTTTGGGCATCAAAATAGAGGAAAATCCTGGAGGACAATCTTATTCAGTCTGCAAGAGAACTACAGCTTGGGAGAAGATTTATTTTCCTGTAAGACAATGACCCGAAGCGTACAGTGAAAGCTCCACAGAAATGTTTTAAAGACAACAAGGTGAATGTTCTGGATTGGCTAGTCAAAGCCCAGACAGCACTCCAATACAGAATTTACAGATGGACTTGAAACAGGCTGATCCCTGCAAGAGGGTCTGGCTGTAGCCCTCGAGCAAACCTCTACACTGGGGCATTCGGTTGGAGACCTCTACGCTGGGGCGAAACCTCTACGCTGGGGCAAAACCTCTTCGCTGGGGCGTGACGTCATTGCCCAAGCCTACGCTGGGGTGTGCAGTGTGTTAGCTGTTGTTAGCATGACCTAGCTGTTGTTAGCATGACTACAACGCTGTTCTTATGACACATTAGCATAGCCCAGTACGCTGGGGCTTCGTCCCAGCGTACTGGGCTACGCTGGACTGACCTATGCGCTATTAAACCCCAACTGGTTTGGTTTAGGTGTTTAAATCTGACTGGTTGGGTTTAGGGTCAGCCTGTCGGCAAGTGGATAGAGCTGAAATTTCGTCGCGGGTAATATACGTCACGCCCCAGCGTAGAGGTCCGCCGGCTCGGGCAATATACGTCACGCCCCAGCAGAGAGGTCCGCCGGCTCGGGCAATATACGTCACGCCCCAGCGGAGAAGTTTCGCCCCAGCGTAGAGGTTTCGCCCCAGCGTAGAGGTCTCCAACCGAACGCCCCAGCGTAGAGGTTTGCCCGAGGGCTGCAGCCAGATGCCTCTCGATCCCTGTGCAACCTGACAGAGCCTGAGCAGTTCTGCAAAAAAGAATGGAGTAGAATTGCAGTGACCAGATGTGCAAACCTGACTGAGACCTATCCACACAGACTCAGTGCTGTGAGTACGGCAAACAATGCATCTACTAAATACTGACTCGAAGGGGGTGAAGATTTATGCAGTCACTTGTTCTACATTACATATTGTTAATTCAGTTGCATTACTTTGTAGAAATCTGATGCCACTTTGACATGAAAGAGTTTTTTTTTGTCAAAAAATCAGAATTATATCAATCATGGACGATTTTTAAAATCAGTAAAAGGATAAAACTATACTTTTTAGAGGCACTGTGCATAGTCTGCATGGTACTCCCACTGTATGGCACAAAATAAATTCCTCTTTATCTCCTCTGTGCATTAAGAGCTGCTATGAGTAAAGACATATTTCCACTGTTTCAGGGAGTAAAAACTAGTTTCCAGATTTTGGAAAACTACTTCCAAAGAAAATATTGTTTTGTGTCTTATACTCATCATCAAAAAGGCTAAGGCAGAATTTCACCAAGGCAATCACAATAAATAGTGTATTTTGTTGGTTTGATAAGGGATAGTAACTTTTTCAGTCAAAAGTAATATTTCTTTGTCATTGCTTGTATTTAGTATAGACCGTTTTTTCACCTCCAATGGGCCGTAAAGACACTGTGCCAAGAAATGTTCCCCCTCCACCCCTAGTGGGCAGCCTTGCCTCTACTAGACACAAGTATACTGCATGTGTTAATACCACATGAATGAAATACGTTCAAACAAAACAGAAAAGCTAATCTGTTTCCATACAAGAGTGTGTGTTATGTGGCATTTCATGAGTGGGATTAAAAAGCTATGGTTAAACACGCTGGATGACTTTGCTCTGAAAATGGTGAAAAGACTGAAATCATAAAAGGTAACACAGACCATAAGGTAGACGTTTAAAAATCAATAAGGTTGGTAGATGTGTAGGAGAGTCAAGCGGCAAACGGATAAAAAGAGGAGGGCTTCGAGGAAAAGGTGAAGTGCAGCGAGCTCCTGACCTTGTTGGTTTGATATCAGCGGCACTGGCTTAGACCAGGCGGTTCAGAGTGTCAGATAAAACGCTTTTACTGGCCGTTACCAGCCGAGAGAGTAGATTTATGCTCCTTTCCTCTGCTGATCACTCACTATAAATCAGCTATTCACGGCTGTGTGTGAATGCATCAGACAAGAGAGAGAAAGCAACAAAAAGAGTCGAAACAAAAGGTACAGTAGATCTCATGAGGGTGGTATTTCTCACACCTAATTTGATATAACCTTTCCCTTGAATTTCTTCTCTCCGCCCCCTGTGTAGGACCCCTCCTTGTCCTGCTGTTTTCAAAATGTCTGGATGTGCGTGCAGAGAAACAGGTTCAGCAGACTACCATGGCTCTGATTGTTCCTGTGGGCCTTTTAACCTAATGAGGTGTTTACCCCCTATCATTATTCAGCTGGGAGCGCTGCAGAGGAAGAGGGAAGAGGAGGGGGGAAGATTTGGAGCAAAATGGAAACAGAAGAAAGCAAAGAGAAAAGTGGGGATGTAAAAAAAAAAGGCTTCTGGAGGGATGAGGAAAATAAGAGATTATATATGGTCGGAGGAGAGATCAGAGAGTTGGAAGTAAACGAGAGCCAGAGGAGGAAGGGGAAGGGGGAAAGAGCCGAGTGTTATTTATGCCTCCCTCGGCACTCGTCTTTACCTTTTTTTTCCCCACGAGCTGTTTTACATCGGCGATCTAATTAAATCAAATAAATCACGGCACACACACACACACAGCCACACCATCCATCCCCTCCTGATTCTTGGATTGTGAGCATCTCCTCCCTCCTCCAAGATTGAATAAATCTCGATTATGGTGCATTACACGGCACATCATTCATGTTGTTTATAGGTCTAAAATATGCAAACAGACCGCGGCCGTAAAAGTGATCGATGCTCAGATGGGCCCTTTTTCCTGCTCTCTCCTCGTCTCTCACAGCGTCACTTACAGACGTCTTGTGTGGGATGAAGACATATCTTCCAGCGTCCTTACACTGTCCTCTCTGATGGCTGTTTTCATTGTCTTTGTCCCCGTGCAGGCATCGGACCGCCTTTTTTTATCACCTCTGTCACTAAATTGCTTCTGCTGAGCTTGTATTAATTCTAATTAGCTCAAAAACCTTGGTGTTGTCCCTGAGAGATCTCATGATAATTGTAAAATGGGCGTAAATTGATCCGTGTTTTTACTGGTTACAGCAGGACTCTGATACAGGAAACACTTGAAAACAACAGCTGCTGAAGCTCCAGTGTCTCCAGGACGTAACAGCTCCTCACAGATAATCGTCCAGGCATATGTTGCGTAAATGTGCTATTAGCAGATGTAATATTTGGGCTGAACCAAGCATGAAATTAATGTTCATGTTCATCATCACCTGTTCTATAGAGGTGAGTTGGCATTTAATGCTGCTTGAAAAGAAACCCACACAGACCGCTGTGCTAGAATGACGTCTGCAGGCTGGGTGCAAGATTGAGGTCTAAAGCTTCAGCTGGACTGGCAAAGTAGTGCTACACAGGAGGCTGGGACAAAAAACAATAAACAAATCCAGTCTGGGAAAGGCAAAAATCCAAAAATCAAGAAACACAAAGATGTGTCCAGGAAATTTCTAGACATCAGTGAACCCACAAGGCCTAAGGCTGGCCACACACGGGGTAATTTTTGAATCTTCAAAGATTTTAAATACATAAGAAACCCCCGACATCTGGAGAATTTCAAACACTTTTTTTGTCCTTTACTACTCTGAACACACACTAGACAACTGGACCTGCCAACGATCTCACAGGCAGGATTCCCCCGACACAATCTCACAGAATTTTGCATGACAAAACATGAGTTCAGAAGAAAAACAAACATGGAGGATGAATGAAATCCTCGACTGGCTGTGCTTGGATATGTTACAGTTGCAGCAAAAAAAACAACAACAACAAAAAAAAAAACACTCAAAAACCTGGCTGAGCTGGAAGAATATGGAGATTATGACTTGAACTTTTCCACAGTAAAAGGAACTTATTATAGATTGAAAAGGAAAATAAAGATAAATATTTGATATCACAAGGTACAGATGAATTTTGACTTGTCCACTAAGCTAGTTTACATCACTGTGTCTGCAGAGACGCTGTAGCGGCTTAACCAAAGTGTGCAGAAAGGGACAACAAAGCATGAGATAAATCATGATAGGGAAATAAATTAATGCACTAACTGTGGACCTTAATTAATCTTGATTAATGCATTAACTATAACAGCCCCACTTTATTAATATACACAAACATTTTCTGCAGTGTTTCTCTCCTTCCATGCTGCACCAGTGTTCAACTTTTATATTTTCATCTACTTTTTCAACTCCTTATACAGTCATTTCTTCTCATCATTCAGTCTGACACAGCAGACAGCCAGCGATTATTGCTCTCGTGTCGAATGACACCCTGATTTTATTTGAGCCTGAGGCAGAAAGTCTTTTCAGAGAAGTTTGTAACTATCCTTGTGACACCCGATACTTTTAATTGGAGCTTCAGGCATGTCCAGCCATCTTAGGCTGATGACACATTTGATGAATTTTACATTTTTACTGATTTAAAAAAACACGGGAGATCATAGACATAAGTACAGCTTTTAAACCAAGCTTAACATTCAAATACTTTGAATCCACTCATCTGATGATTCAGCCAGACAGAAAATGGTCACCACATAAGGATTTTCTAATTCTTAAGAGATTTTTATCTGTTAGAGACCCCAAACATGAAGATTAAAAATCAGGCATTGAACAGTTTTAACCGTACTGTGTGTGGTGTGCTCAGAAAATCGCAACAGAGCAACACCACACACATCACGATTCTGTCCCACCGCCGATCAAGAATCTCGTCCTCCAAGCCAGAAATCTCGCGTGATCACACGTGATCTAACAAAAACGACGAAGAAGAAACATAGCAACAACCCATGGCAACAACCGGAAAACACAGCACGCAACATGGAAGAGGACGTACAAGAAGAGGGAATGATGGTGTTCTTGGAACTATTTTTAACGGAAAAATCACGAACTAAAAAAAAGAGGAGACCGTGGAGAAAATCCTGGAGACAGCGCGAACACGGACTTTACAGTCTACTGGGCGAGCTAGAGGTGAGTTGTTGTCATAGACATTATATACGTATATAATGTCTGTGGTTGTTGTCAGTCAGCTCGCTTCTTGAATGGCTACATTCCGTTCCACGTCACAATTCACGGAGTCATGACTCGGGAGTCGTCTGCTTGCCCCACACATGAAGATTTTTGGTTGTAAATATTGAACAAGTTTAACATTTACGATCGTCTGCCCGACCGTTTTCAGAGCCAATTATCGGGACGAATTCAATCTTAACAAACCTCAGACCACAGGATAATCTTATAGGTTAATCTTATAAGGCGTAAAATAATCAGGTATTTGCCGTCCTCGGTCGGGAAGGGGGAAAGTCGGGACAAAAACAGCCCGATTATCTTCATGTGTGTACCCCGCTTTAGTGACATTTTCATAGTGGGGATTTCAGAGACAAGTCAGACACTTCAGAGGAAAAAAAAAAAAAAACGAGCTAATAAAGGTTTTTAATCACAGGTGTACTTCATGGACCCCCTGAGCATTACACCACCGTTACATATCCATTGGACTTGATGATGTGACACATTTAGCATCAGTTTTTTGCAAATAGAGACTGCATGGCTAGGTATTTGATTTTAAACACCTGTGGCAACAGGTGGGATTGAGACACCTAAATTCAGTAATACGGAGGTGTGGCCAAATACGTTTGCTCATATAATGTATCTGAGGTAATGACAGTACCCAACTTAATTATATTATATATAACAGATAGGCCTAAATTAATCTAGTCTAGCCAGCCTCACTTATTTTATTTTTTTATTTTTATTTATCCTTTATTTTAACAGGGAGGACCCACTGAGACCGTGGTCTCTTTTCCAGGGGTGCCCTGCAGTTACACAGAATCAGAACAGATGAAACCAATAACACAGTAGCAACAATATCAATTACAAACAAGCTCATACAAAGACATATCTGTACTTACAAAACAACAAAACATTGCCAGTTTTGCTGTTAAAACATTTTAAAACAGTCACAGTCATTTTCCTTGAGAAGTTCAGACACTAACGCTTTAAAAACATCACAAGAAACAAGAGAGGGCAGCTTAGCTGTCAACTGGAAATTGTTCCACATAGTCGGTGCAGCAACACTAAAAGCAGTCTTAAACCCAGTCAGTTCTAAACCTGGGTGTTTTTAAAGTGATCCAGTTTTGGGATCTGGTTGCATGTGTTGAAATGTTTATAGACAGTAGTGAAGTCAGGTAAGGAGGGAGTTTAGCAATGAGTGCTCTGTAAATAAACAGAATACTGTGCTGCTTTCTACGCTGACTCAGTGACAGAATGATACAAGACACAGTGATGAATTCGAAATCTATCACCAGTGATAAATCGAAGGGCGCTGTGATACAGACCATCCAAAGGCTTTAAGACAGAAGCAGTTGCATGTGCACAGAGAGTGTCACCATAATCTAAAACTGGCAGAACAGTAGCCTGGACGATCTTTTTCGTATTTGACAATGTCAGACAGGATTTGTTCCTATAAAGAAAACAAAGTTGAGGCCTAATTTTCTTTATCAAGCTAGAAATGTGAAACTTAAAGAGGGCCTGAGTATGATGAAGCTTTATAGTTTAGGCCTCTGACTGGACAGCAGAGAAATGGTTCTTCAGTATGAAATTCTAACCATGGTTTGCTAATGACTAAGCCAGTGGCAGGTTCATTGAGACTTTTGGTTAACATTGTTTTGAATGTTGGCTACAGGGAAGTGAACACTCACACCAGTGTCATTTATAATTAACTACACAACAACCTCATAAAACCCTGATGTACAGCCACTGTAGGTTCTTTGTAGATGAGCAGCAGCAGTGGAGAACTCCCCTTAGGGGGCAAGAAGAAATTTCTGCATAGAGAAATGCTACCAAAAGGCTAATTTTTGAGCTGCTTACGACTATGCCAGGCATTCAAAGAGCGAAATGAAAAATGTCTTGATTTTTAATCTACTTTTGTGTCCCAAATGTAGGGAAATATTCAGGCAAAAAAACTTCAATGTTACTGTGATATTATCTCTAAATGTGGATTAAAAAAAGCTTCGTCTGAAGCCTCAGCGGTGTCACACAGGGCTCATGTTTTGTCCATTTCCACAAAATGGTCAGGTTTGGTTCAGTAGTTTTGCCATGGTTTAGCACATTAAACTCTGATCTTACCTGTGTTTCCCAGCCTCTCTTGTTGTGATGAGAAATCCATCTCTTTAGAGCCAGATCATTTGGCCCAGCTCAGTAGAGCTGGTTGTTTGGCTCCCAAACAGCTCCTCACTTGGTCACAGCTTGGTTCTTTAAACGTGAATTTAATAACGATAAAGGATCAAGGAAAGGAAACTGGCACTCAAACAGGAGCTAGCTATTTTTGGCTCACATCAAAGAGCCGTTTTACAGAACAGGCCTGTTCATGAACACCACATCAGTACTCGGTCACTTACCTCACAAGGTTTATCACAAGGTTTCAATAAAATGCATGTTTGTGACAAAATGAGGATTTTTATGTTAAAGGGGCTCAGCTAGCCTCTTAGACCTGTAAGACTGTTGTCTCCCTTCATCTGAATAGCTGGTGCTTGATGCTAGGAGGTCTTGAGACTGAGTACTGTATATGTGATATGCAAATCTGTTTAACTGTAGGAAAAGAATAACCTTTTTAGAAAGTTTAGGGATTGTATTTAAAGTATTAACTTTACTCCATTCCCATTCATTTCTAATGGCTGTCCCCCACTTCCTGTCCCAAATGAACATTTGGGATCACGTGATTTCAAACAGCCTATTTTATCATACGTAATAAATAAACGGTAGTAATCCTGACACTATTTTAGAGTTAAAAGGGCAAAAGAAAAGGCAAATGTGCAAACTGACTTCGAGGATAAACACAGCGCCCTCTAGTGGCGTTGCAACTTAACAGCACAGTATATCTTCAGGGAACCTTCAAAAATTGCAGAGTTAATTTTAATAGCCCAGATAGATTAATTTATTCAAAATCAAACATTAAATCAATACATTTCTGCTGTTTTGCTCTTGCAGATGTATAATTTACAACCTCACATGAACCTTCTTGGTGAAAATGTGTGAGTCTAGTAGCTTGGAGTCTAGCTTCAACACCAAAGTATGCAGCTATACACATCAGTCTGAACTGCTGAAACATTCAAAACATGATGTGACATTTTGTTAATACTCTTTCACTTTTTTATTGACTTTTTTTGGCTGACTTTTAACATATGACTTGCATACATGATGAAGCAGCATGAGGTGCAAATATGCCAAAACAACTGCAACTGGTGAGATCAAAGCAGAATATTCAGTTATGCTAAAGTGAATCAGTGAGAAATACCAAGCATGCAAATGGATGGTAGAGAGGATATTTTCGCTGTGGGAGAGTTTCCACGATTTCCTCTGTTTTTGGCTATCAAAGAAACATTAAACTGTATTTCTCGGGTACATCTGTGTTAAAGTAGAGGTTGGAGAAACTCAGCAGAGGTCAAACTGCTTTTATCAACCATCTGCTACATTATAACTCATCTTGTGGATACATGTAAATGCAAAGTGTTATATTTAGCCAGCATCTTCTGGAGATGACAGCTTCATGCTGGCTAATACAGCAGGTTGAAGGCCAGATTAACTGGTGTGTTTAATTAAAGGAGATGTACAGTAGAGCAGCAGAATCAATGCAGAGGTTAACAAGTGCTGACAAGGGCAGAACAGACAGCCAGGCTTCATTTAGATACCGAGGGAGAAACGAGACAGGATTACAATCAGGGGGCAGTCGCTGCTGAACTCATCCCTGTGTCTAACCTTCTTCACGCCTGCAGCAGATTTTCTGCTTTGATGGATTGCACAGGTGCATTATGGGTGCTTCATGTATTGATAGGTGATGTTGGATTTTTAGAGGAATTTTAATTTACAATGAAAACACGTTTTTCTACTGTACATGTCAAATTAATGCTTTTGTTTTGGGGTATAGAAAGGCTTCCTGCTGCTGTACACAGTTGGCAGTCTCTGTTGCTATTGTCATGTTTTCATGAGCTTTATTTTTCATGCTGTTGAAGGAAAAAAGGTTGTTGTTTAAGTGGATGTGCTAACTGATGAGAAGAGAAGCCTGGGTTATTCTTCTACAGAGCACTATCAGAGAAAGAAAACCCTAAGACAAGACAAAGGCAGATTAATAGCCTACTGATACTGTCCGATACTGTAATCCTCAAACTACCTGTTAAACAGGAGCACAGAAAAAACAAATCAAGTCTCCCTTTTAATGCACACTTACCTGAGACTCGCAGATTCAGGTGAATGGTGCATCAGCTCGAGTCCATGGAAGAGGGAGAGGGAAATGGCAGAGCGAATCAGATAAGGACATTTTTAGATGTGTGGAGATAAAAAGCACTACTTTGGATTTGTTACACAAAAGGACTGAAACAGCTCTCCACTGCCGTGAACTCTACATCAAATCTGTCTAAATAACTGCAAGGGCAGCATTTTAACACAAAGCTAGAAGCTATAGACCCTTGAAGCTTAAGGTAACTGCAAGCAGCTAGATTTTCAGCAACAGCCACCGGTAACCACAAAAGCTCCGTTAATAGGCCTGTGTCAGTGTTTTAGACGTGTAAATCAACGGTTTCATCACAATGCAATATGATATTGATATTATAGACTACTTCATATTTTGAGATTTTTCCGATATAATAAAATCTGCCACGATTAAATTTCGACACCATTTGACATAGGAACCTATGATGGATGTCAGGTGATTTCATGCACAAATTTCACACAGTTACAGAAAAAAAGCTAACCTTGCAAAGCAGATATATTCGTATTCCCATCTGAACCGTTTGGGGCCCGGTTAGAAAGTGACAGGACCAATCA
The DNA here is from genome assembly GCF_018320785.1 of Cheilinus undulatus. Lineage (NCBI taxonomy): Eukaryota > Metazoa > Chordata > Actinopteri > Labriformes > Labridae > Cheilinus > Cheilinus undulatus. The sequence continues at coordinate 42,964,570 of NC_054869.1, read as the reverse complement.
GCGTCGAGGGGCAGTACTTTTGGGCGCGGCAGAGTCGTGACGTATGCAATCAACGAGAAGAGGCCGGGGCAGTTATGGAGGAAGAGATTAGCAAGGATGCTGCTAAAGTTTTATCAGGACTTGACATTTCTCTGTTAAAAGAAGAACAAAGAACAGCAGTGAGTTGTTTTCTTTTCAAAAACGACAAAAGTCATGTACTGACATGTCTACAGCTGCCATGGTTTGTGTTATGTAGTTCTTTATGGAGTTTAGCCTAGTCGGTAGGGTGCAGATGTAGCTTGTTAGCGGCTTCATCATGTGTTTTGTTGCTCTGATTGGCCCGTAAAGATGTGACAGACAGAACGTTCACCCAATCACCCTCTGAGTTTTTATTCAAAGCCTCTGCTCTTTCCCAAACCCTTTGTATTGCAGGTTTTCCAGATGGATGTGTGAAACAATCCATCTGGCATGTTAGGTTAGAAAATGTAGTTTCTGCAATTTTATCACTGACAGGTCTCTGTATGTATAAAAAAGATCTTTTTTAATGAAAATAACAAAAAACCTGTATTTTACTCAATAACATTTTTAATGTTGTAAATGTTGTCTAAAACTTGAAATTGAGGGCCCCTGATTAACCTTTAAATTAGGAACATAATATGGATATTTATATTAAACCTGCTGATTTTGAAATAGCAAAAATTTTCAGCGCCAAAAAATTTTTATTTCCTCAATGCTCTGATCACGCTAAAGCATTGGTTCTCAACTGGTGGGTCGGGACCCAAAAGTGGGTCCCAGAGCAGCTTTTAGTGGGTCATGACTAGGTGTCTAAAAAAGAATGGTGGCAAAAGTCCTGAAGCCCTTATTAGGCATGCAAGGATACCTTTTATTTTACCCTGTTTTACTGAGAAATTGGGTAAATTTAAATATTTGATCAGTGTTTCAACTAATTAATCTCCTCTTCTTGCAATTAAAGGCTCCTTTTCCCATAATAATTAAGTAATTTCACAAGTTCTCTGGAGAATTGGCAAAAATTGACACATAATAATAGGGAAACAGTATAAAATTTGTCAGTTTTGTCCCTTTTCTTTTTTACATCAGGTGTTTTGGTCCAATCATGCTCCAAACTACAACATATTCAATTAACTAAACGTGTTTTTGGAAACTTTGGTTGTGATCTGTCGTAAGACAGACTTGAACTTATTTACACACATGTGGACTTGAATAGATATTCCTGCTCTATATTAGCCCTTCATACTTTGGGGCCTATTGATGTGGCAGATAGTTCAGGTGTAGTTTTATTTCAAAGGATGCTCTTGTTATGAACAGCCTCTTAACAAGAGTGAGGGGTTGGGGTTATATAAAGAGAGCAGCTGTCCTGCTTGAACCATGCTGAGTTCAGACAGCTTATGCTTTTATTTAAATCTAACGTGAGACGTCAGACTAAAATCAGTGTATCAAAGAAGGCTTGCAGCAGCAGACTTTTACCTCTTTATTTATCTCTGTTTGTCTGTCTGTATCAGACAACCAGATCAAGACATGCCTTCATTGCCCACAAGATAAGAGAAGCCTGCTTTTTTATGTGCAAATCTGGGAAGACAACATAAATAAGCCAAGATGCCAAGAAAAAATCCTGAAATTACTTTAAATAGTAAATAAAATACATGTATGGATGTCTGCTTTGTATGTACAATCACACTGTGCATCCTTAAAATATCTTTTGTAGTAATATTCAGAATTTTCTGATTCATTTCCTTAAAATTGAGAAGCATTTCACACATGCTAGGTTAAAAAACAACAACAAAGATATATTTTTCCACACCTGGCTCCTCTACAAGCACAATCCATTTCCTTTTCACCCACGAATACACACTCACATTATCTCTGATTCATTTCTTCGACATCTTTCTTTTTATCTGACACTTTTCTCCCTCTCTTATTGTCATTTTCACTCTCTATCATAAAAAAATTTCTTTTGGGCTGATGGTCCTGAAAGTATACTTTCTGTCCACTCAAGTCCATCCCATCTCTTTCCTTTCAGCCCATTCAAATGAATTCATGGCTTTCTTTCTTTTTTCTTTTTTTTCCTGAGAGCTATTCCTTTTTCCTGGATGCTGATAAATGTGTCCTGTTTGATAAAACTGTGAGCCAATATTATACAAATCATTAATAATTCATTATGATGCCCATGGTGAATAACATCATGCCACATAACTAGATACTTTGATCACTGATTCCAAAAATAACTGGATACTCCAAAACACATACTGTAATCCACAGGTGTCAAATTCCAGGCCCCGGGCGAAACCTGCAAACGAGCAGATCCCATCAGGCCTGTGAGGAAAAGGTGTGAAAAATTTGCAATATTTACAAATGTAAAAAAATTCTTACTTATTATGATACACTGAAAAATTTACATGTTGCTAAAACTGTCCAAAGAGAGTCTAATCTGGATTTCAAGTTTTTTCAAGACAGCTGTCAGCCATAATGTCATGCCAATCAGTGGTCAGTAGTTTCAAGAATCGGCATGCCACTTGACCGTTTGACTGATCTGGATAGGGCAACTTCAAGCTGGTGTTCTGCAAAATCAAACTGTGGCATTATTTGGAGTGAGCCCTAAGACCATCTCCAAACTGAAGGCTAAGTTCCATGTAATAGGGGATGTCAGAGACAGGACGCCAAGTGGGCGTCCCAAGAAAACGACACCTCAAGAAAATGGTTACCTCACCCTGTCAGCACTTTGGCTGTCTCCTACAGATTTGCAGTCAAGGTTTGCAGGATGACATAGCTGACAGCTCTCTGCCTGGACAATCAGGATCAGACTTCATGCAGCTGGTCTCTGGTCTCGTAGAGCTGCCAGGAGGCCTGTTATGACTGCCCTTCACTGTCAGGCCAGTTTGCACTGGTATCACCAACAAATGCACTGGAACCTGAACCTGTGGAGGACTGTTATGTTCAGCGAAAAGACGGGAACACTTTGCTGATTGCTGCACTGATAGAGCAACATCTTTTGATGGAGGCAGTGTGATGGTTTGGGGCGGCATCTCCCTCACTGGAAAAACAAGGCTTGTCATCACTGGAGCTGATCTCTATGTAGAGAGATTTTGAGATGAGATTCTCCAACTAGTGGCAATCCCATAGCTCCACAGTCTGGGACTGAACTCACAGTTAAGGTTTCTGACTGACAGTGTGCATCCATACACAAATATGAGACTGCCTGAGTCAAGTTAGAGTTTAACACCACTTTAAAAGCCTCAGATGAGACCAGATCATTGATGTTCGGGGCTTTTTATAATCTATTTCTAGCAAAGGGAGCTTAAATGACCTTTATAACAATAGTAAACAAGTACAAAGAAATTCCAGGTGCATTTGTTCGCACCGTCTTGTGAAGCCAAGAGAGGCGGACAGGGCAGTGCTGGGAGGGTGCTCAGACTGGATGGCTTGGGGGAAGAAGCTATAGCTGAGTCTGACAGACCTTGCATGGATGCTCTGGAGTCTCTGTCCAGATGGCAGAGTGCAGAGAGGTGATGGGAGGGGTGGTAGGGGTCCATCATTATGTTGAAGACTTCACTGCTGCAGTGGTCTTTGTATATGCTGTCCATGGTGGGGAGAGAGACCCCTATGATCTTTTCTGCTGCTCACTATTCTCTGCAGGGACTTTTGGTCAGTTCCTTTCAAAGCTGCTGTTAGAAATGATGGAATTCCCTGCACTGCTCAGAACCACAGTTTACTAGTTGTAATAATACTTTTTGGACTTTGCTCAAGAGTACTTGTGATGCTGAGTAGGTTTTAAAATGTGAAAAATTTTCTTCTCAAGTAAGAGTGGGCGTCATGGGATAAATAATCATTTCATTTTTATATGACTGGATCATGATCTCGATTTTGTTGCAGAACTCAGTGACTTCAAGTGTGGTACTGGGATGGATGCTACCTTTGCAACAAGACAGTTTGTGAAAGTTTATCCTTGCTAGATATTCCACAGTCTACTATAAGCTGGTCCCACCACAGATTTGGCTGAGCCACTGAAAACCCCAGAGAACCAACCCTCCTCAGTTGTGATTTATCATTGATATCAGTGTATGTGTGTTGGTGCTAGCATGCATCCTGGCTAATACTTACTTCTTCTTGGAACTGAAAAGTGTGTCGAACTATTATTCAGGTTCTGATGTTAGAATTTTCCTTGTGCCACTTTTTAACCCCTTTGAACTACTTTTCCTGCCCATTTTTCCACTATAATTTAACACTTTCAAAGATTTAAAGCAAATCTTGCCCATTTGTGCCTCCTGTTACTCATTTTGCCACTTAAAACTTATATTTGCCACCAACCCTTTTCATCACTTTTTGTTTCTTTTAAAATCACCACCAGTTTCACCACCTTTTCCACCATTCTTGCCATTTTTGCCACTTTAAAAGCCTTCCACCATTTTTCTGCTGTTTATGGCACTTTAAACCTATTTTGACCACCGTTTGACAATAGATTCCTCCCATTTACTAGACTTTCCAGAATTTTTCTTGATCAATTCACCCCTTTTAGCACCCCTTTTTTGCTACCTTCAATCTGTTTTTGTCTTTTCACTATTTTTTTTTTTGCCAGTTTTTGCCGCTTTTAGCCCACTTCTGCAAGTTTTTAAATCCCATTTCACTACCTTATCCATCAATTTTTGTCACTTTTAACCCATTTAAATTCTTCTTTAAGAAAAGGGGTTGTATTTTTCATGAATATTATATACTACAGCATAAATAGACAAAAGATAATCTGTTGCTTTGATAAGAGTGATTATTACTCAGGTAAAACACATAAAATGTGGTTATCACAGTTTAACATTAAAATCTCTTTTCTTTACCTTGTATTATTGGTGGCCTTGACTGTAAGTGATGTTATTTGAAAGTTGAAGTGTTTAGGAACAACACCAACTCAGCAACAGAGCTTGGTCAACAACTACTGAGGCACATGGTGCATTTTAAGTCAGGCTTATCTGTTCTGAAGTTCTCAGTGTTCTCTCATTCTTCTTCCTCGATAATTTTTTGCTGTCTCTCTTCTTATTGTGATCATTCATTTTTGTGATTGCTTGTGAGTTTCGTGTCCGAGAAGAGAGCAAACTAGAAAGAGTGACGCCCTTTGTTTTGGCTGTTTTCGAACGCTGCCCAAACATGTTGACACACAAACACACACTCCAGGCTCCCCATGCATGTGAGGGAACGTCGGCACATGTGTTTGTTATTGTGACATATTGAAGCTATCCCTAAGCTGTGCTCGCTCCAGTGCAGCGCAGGCCTCGGGGCCACTCATCTATCTTCCTGGTGTTTGCTGTTGGGCACGGCTACGGCGATCCTGATTGGCAGTCATTACCAAACCCCGGTGGGAGGACATGCCTCATTGGTTCAGAGCAGATTTTAGGGCGGAAAGAAATGAAAGGATAAAGAAGTGTGTGCACATGTGTGTGGGTTTTATTGATGAGTGTGAGGTTTACTCCGGCTACTGTCACTTTGGTTTGATTCATGGACTTGAAAAGAGGGATGTTTACAGCTATGGCCCATGAACACATGTTCGTACACCCAGCTGCTGAGGAGGGTTGTGGAAATCACTGACTGTATATAAAGGTGGAAAATGCATCTGTCTCCGTCTAATGTACAGAAGTGAAGCTAAGATACCCCTGTTTCAGGTGCTTAAATCTTGCTCTGGCGGCATAATTTTGAGCTAAGACCTGCTGAGGGAAAATCACGACACTTCCTCTGCTAATTGAAGCACACATTTAACCTACTGATTAAAGGTTTAAGATCCCTCAGGTCCAAAGAGTCCACAGGAGAACAGATTCTTATGTCAGTGTGGAGCACATACTCATAATTATCGAAAGTTCAAATGGCATTAGTGTCAGTTTTCATTATGATTTATCTCGCCTTTCCTCCTCTCCTCTGCTAATCTGGTTAGAGCTGCAAGGAGCTGCATGTGTCAACAGAGCAGTTGATCATGGAGTTATTTCCATGCTTTATTCCATCTTAAAATTGATTAAAACAAAACTACTCTGAAAGATAAACATTTGGATAAAACAGCAATCTAAGAACTATCAAAGCAGAATTTAGTGTGACACAAACTGATTTTCTCCACAGAAATACTAAACCAGGCTTTACTAAGACAAAACCAGTAGGGATGCATGGTATTGGATTTCTTGTATTTTTTATTGCATAAACACAAGTGGACAAAATTGTTGGTTCCCTTCTGTAAAAGAAAGAAAAACCCACAATGGTAACTGAATAACTCAATGAGACTTCTGCACCTGTCCACATGTATTTTGCCTGACTCCTCGTACACAGATTCAAGACACCCTGTGCCAGATGCAGCAAAGCAGCCCCAGACTTTAACCGAGCCTCCCCAATGTTAGCTACAGTGTTCTTTTCTTTGTATTCTTAATTTTTGTGTCTGTGACTTGCCAAAAAGCTCCAGTTTTGTCTCATCTGTCTAAAGGACGTTAACCCAGAAGTCTTGTGGCTTGTCAGTATGCATTTTGGCAGATTTGGCAAATCTCTGGTGTATCTTTATCAAACCAAAGCTTTTTTAGTTTGTAGCCTTTTTTAAAACAAGGTATGTATGTCTCTTAATTGTGGCCAAGAGATGCACAAATCTTGTGTTAAAAAAAAGGCAAGTCTTCTATCCTCTAGACTTAGCATGTAGGTTGAAATGAAAATCAAGCAGTGGTGCTGCTATGGAGCAACAACCATGCACCCAGTCTGAAACTGCTGCCACAGCAAGAAGGGTGCTGGTGTGAACCCCTGTTGTAAAATGTGTAGCGTTTGCATGTTTTTCCCCAAGCATAGGCTCTCTATGGGTTCTCTGGCTTCCACCTAGACCAACGACATGCTTGTAAGTTTGAGCGTGCACATGTTCCTGTAGGTCAGCTCTGTTAATTGACAGGCATCCAGTGCAGGGCCAGCAAGATTGGCGCTTTCTGTGGCCCTTAACAGGACAAGTGGACAAGAGGAGGATGACCTATACTGCAGCTAGTCAGAAGGGGGAGCTCTAAAAAGAGGGCTTTACTCATTGGTGGCTGTCTTTGATGCTCACAATAGTTATTTCATCACTTTTGCAATTTGGACATTCTTCATAAATACATCTTAAAAATCTCTATTAGTCTCTATAGAAGTCTTTTTGATCAGTCACAAGAATATCACAGAAGCTATCAGGTACCTGCAGAGAAACAGGGCCAGTTATGATTGTGAAAATCAGGGCTTTTTAAAATTTATTTTGACTTCAGGAGAAAGATGTTGCAAACACTGGTTGTGATGTTTGGTTGCATGTTTTATATTTCTGTGCATGCGTGGACTGTGTGTGTTAGCTCACGTGTCTGTGTAAGTGTGTGTGTGGTCTGGGCGTGCCTCTCTTCATGCCTTTTTAAGCAGTGAGGCACTTTAAATGGAAATGTACTTGACATTTAGGAGGAGATGTAATCAGTGCCCATTAGAAAGCAGCTGATTTCCTCCTCAGAGCTCCCTCCCTCTGCCTCTCCCTGCTCCTCTCTTCTCTCCGTCCTTCTGCACTATATCATTTCTTTGTCACACTTTTGATTTATTTCTATTTCTTCCACATCATACAGCCTAGCCTCTCTCCTTCTCTCTCCCTTTCAATCTAATTTACCTGTCCCCTCCTCCCCCGTCCTTCTCCCCCTGTCTTTTCTCATCAGGCCATTGTAGTTCAAGAATACATGTCTGATTTCATTTCCACATTCTGCTGCGTTCATCTCGGTGTCATTATCAGGGCTCATTCTCAGACAGATAGCAGGAGCTGTGTATCAGGGCAAATCATGCAAAGCAGTGAATCACTGCAGAGGCATTGTGTTTGTTTGTAAAGTTGAGATATGCAGCATGACAAGTTACAAACAAATTTTATTGATTGTGTTAAATGCTGCTTCCTCCTATCATCACGAGTCAGGACAAAGCAGCCAAATGGAATAGATCAGAGTAATACATTCATGCATTTTCAGGGTCACTATTATGCTGTTTTCTGGAATAGATTATAGAAGAAGCAGCTCTAAGATGACCATTTACCCGCCTATTTAACTGTGCAGTAGAGTTTCTAAAGGACCAGTTTAATCTGTTTCTATAATGCATCTTCTTAAAGTAAAGTCTCCTTTAGGTTGAGCAATTCACTGTTAAACCTTTTAAAAGATTACACCCACAAGTAAGATGATGATCATTTGCTTCACTGATAAATCTTGGATAAAAAAATTTCACAAGTTTATGTTATAAAACCTCTAGGGATGCACAGTGGACTTGGACTTTTGATTTGCAAAATGTCAGTACTTTAGTGCAGGGGTTAACAGCTACATTTATAAAGGGGTTAAATTGGGGGCCAAATCTTTGAAAAATTGTAAGTAAAATTAATGTTTTTGTCTATTATAATTCAGACAGGAACACTCTCATCATACATTTGACTATTTTCTTGCAAAATGGATTTAAAGCTTTACTTGTTGGACTTTCCAGGGAGTACATAGCTAGAAAACCTCCATATGGATAAATGCATTTCTGACAATGCATACTGAACACATTAAAATTAGTTCAAAAGTAATCAATCCTTAGTAGCATGAATCTGAATATAAGGGTGAAACAAGCTTAATGCTATAAAGGAGGAGGCTGGGGTGGAGGAGGTTAAGCCTCGCCAGCAGCAGTGTGGTGCATAAGCATTAATGCAAGCAGGGATTAAAGAGAAGTACATCATATTTACACTGCTGTGTTGAGAAAGAGTTGTGATTGGCTGTGGGAGCTGGGAGGTGTTTATTGGTCACCACTGGGCGTATGACTACTGTGTCCTGCATGAACTAACGTTAGGCTTCATTTTTTGTTAGTGGTGATATTTTCACAGAAATGTGGGCTAAATTACTGGGTTTGGGTAATTTTCTGTGTCATGATTGGTGAAAAACATGCAGGAAAAATGTTTAGTTTTAATTCTCAGGTAGTGTAAAGTACACCCTCCGAGAGCCTGAAGTGGAAGGTTGACACAAAAAACAACAGATTTAATCAGGATTGGACTGATGAATCTGTGCTCATATTAACTAATAATGGCTAATGGGTGAATTCCTATAAAAACTGATCAAAAATCATTGATCATTGAGGGAGGAGATTGTGTTTTTTTTGGGCACTAGTATAATTGTGGCAGTCTTTAGACATGGTGGGGATTGTTAAGCTCATTGAGAAAGTTTGTATTTACCATCACAAGGGGGAGGAGTGTCTTTACGATCCCTGATGGCTTGCATGCCCTGCAACATTCGTCTCGAGTCCATGGGGTCATGGATGAACTCCTGCACTTTTAGACCATGGGCCCGCTTAGCAACTCTTAAGGCACGGTTCAGTTTGGCTCCAGCTGATCTTAGTGCCACCATGCCACCAGATTTGAAAGCACTTGTCCGTGCTTTCAGCATTGCACGTACTCACTGGTCATCCATGGTTTCCTGTTGGCCCGTGTGGAGATGGTTTTGATCACACCACATCCCCCATGCTCTTCTGTCTGTACGCAGACTCAGCATACTCCTCCAGCGGCGTGTGATGATTTTCCGTAGCAGCTGCCTTGAATATGTCCCAGTTTGTGGGCCAGATGGAAAGATTTGGTGTCCTAATGTGGCCCCCCAGGCTGCCCGTTGATGATCACTGTTTAAGTGGATTAGTTGCAAAAGAGGAGCTATGAGCGGGCACAAATCTTGCACTAAAGTCAGCAATATTAGTACTGTGCAAAAACTCTTAGTGGATCTGCCTCCTAATCTGTGCTGTAAGAAAACAGACCGGTAAGTGAAATAATTCTCCTAATTACACAGCAGGTTTTTACGGTTATCATCATGACAAAATGTTTGAAAGAAAACACCAAAATCACTTTCAAGTAAAACTTGCTGTAGTTCAGACCTTAAACTTCAGTCCTTACCCACAAAGTCCACATACTCTGTGTCTGCAGAGTTGCATGTGTGCCTTGGTTCGTCTCAGATCAACAATGCAAACCCCAGTGAAGCAGCTCCACTGAGCCCTGTCCCCATCTTTACACACTGACGCTCTAAAGTCATTTTTTAAAGTTATTCCAGGGTGCATGCACCTCAACCCAAACTCTGAAGTTTAGTTACACTTTAAAAACCATTCAAAGTTTCCAGTAGCCTAGGGGACTGTCTTAGCTACCTGTTTGTGTCTATTTTATAGTCTGAAGATTAGGAGGAATTCACTATCACCAAACAAAGCAGCAAGAGAGATGCAAATTATAACACTAAAGATGCCCAGTAGCTCAAACGCTCAAAGATTATCTAGGTAATTGTGTTCTGTATTGTTTTTCCTTCTAGGATCAGGAAATCCTGCTCACTTTGTTCTGTTTTTAAAGAAAAACTTATCATTCTTTTATTTTAAGAAAACATGAACAGGATCAACACAGTCCTGATAAAGGCTTTAAAAGTACTGGTGGGGCTTAAATCCACACGAAGTGAAATTTCCTCACAGCTGCTTTGAATTTAATGTTTTATATTGTGCTGCAGGTTGGTGCAGTGCTTGATGCCGTCTCCTCACAACGAGATGACTGGTTCAAATCTCAGGTGGAGTGGGCTCTTCCCAGCATGCATGGGATGCACGCCAGTGTACTCCCACAGACCAAAGACATGAGCGTACGGGTTATGGTGACTCTAAATTTGCCTGATGTGAATATATGAGTTTCAGTATTTGTTTCTGGCTGGCAACCAGCCCAGGGTGGACCCTGGTTTTGACTCTGTCCCTCACATGATCCTGACTGGGATAAGCAGTATGGACAATGCATGGATGTTTCACATTGATGCTGCTTGGTGAACAGAAAGGACACAATTCACTTTTTCACAGCTCTAATGTGTAATGTTTGACCCACTTTAACTTAGTTCTGTAAATCTGACAGAATGCATCCTGATTTTTGTATCAAAGTACACTTAATCCAACTCTAAAGTTTTAAACATGTATAGAAGACAACAGATGGATTATCAGAACTTTCCTGTTTTTTTTTTTTTTTTTTTTAATTTCTTGGATCATCCTCATTTTAAGATTAAATTGCTTCTGGAAGCTTTACACATTAATTTTGAACAACCAGGTCCAATAAATTCAATCTGTTATAATTTATTTGGCTAAATGATGTCACTAGAGCCAACTGTTTTTTCCAGCTTATACAACCTTTTCAATGCATTTATCAAGTATGGCTGTAGTCAACCAAAGAAGACCTCTGGGTGACTACAGCCACACTTAAACTTGACTGATTTTACACCCTTGACCACTTGATTGGTTGTTGATTTTTATTTTTTTTTAATGCTTATTATCTCCAAGCAACAGACCCTCTGTTTGGCACTGCAAAGACGGTTTGGCATTTTTTTTTAAATGGGTGCAGCCCACATACTCAGCTCTGTGGCTCATGCTACAAATGCATGTTCCTCACAAGTGTGGCCCCATTTGAAAGGTGTAAGACTTATTTCCAAGAAGCATTGTTACATTAAATAAATAATCTACCTCACAAAAATGTCCTCACTTTTTACTGCTAAGTTTAGTTGTAATATGGCATTTAATGTGTTTGTGAACTGAAAAGAAGCCTGCAGCTTTGGCATGTTGAAAAACGTTTAGGGACCAGGATAATCGCTGTTGCTCTTTGTCGGTTGTTAACAGACACTAACATTTCAATGTTAAATTTAATGAGAAAATATAGAGACCTAATAAAACATGAACAATACAGGTGAATTAAGCAGGCAGTATAAGCTGTGAAGGGTGAAGCAAAGACTCTCACAATACAAACAAGGCAACTTCCTGCACATTAGTGTCGAGTTGTCGGTGACTTCCTAAGTTGTTTAATGTGACACTGTTGTTAACCAGAAAACATTTTTATTTCTTTGCGTCACCGATTAGTTTGTCTACTTGCTCCCTACAGGTGCACACTCCCTCCCTCTTTCTCTCGCCGCTGCACACAGTCTATTTCTCTCTCCAATGAGATTTTTGTAGGAGGAGCCACTTTCCCCAACTAGTCGACCAATGGACTTAAGGGTGTCAGCCCTAGGAATAAAACGTACTTGTATTTCCTGGTAGTTTTTGTATTAACAATGGGCTTTGATTTTGTCATCATCATGTGTATTATTTTCCTTTCTTTCTGTTTGCGCTGTATGATGCACATCATGTGTAGTGGTCTGTTTTCTCTTGTTGTTTAATCACCCCTCCGTCTGTCTCCTTCATCAGGAGACTGTTGTTTTAAGAATAGAGGTCTGATTTCATTTGCACATGCTCTGCTCATCTCACTGCTATTATCAAAGCATCTTGTCAAACAGATTGTACCAGGATTGTGTTGCAACAACAAAAACAGCATCCTGATTAGCATTTCCTGATTAGTGTTTGCTGTGAGGGATCTGAAAACCTTTCACCTGATTCCCCAGAAAATAAACCAACGTGTGTGTCCTCCCACTGGGCAAAAGTGTTCTTTATTGTAGAGAAAGCATGCGAAAGTCGGTGTCTTAATACTTAAGTAGGCTTTGTGTGCGTGAGTTTTGAAGTTTAGCATATTTGGGTTGTGTTTTCAGCCCGACTTTCATCCCCCATTCAGATAAAAAGCCCTTTTTTCAGACTCTTTCAAGTTATGTAGGTGACAGATGGAAGTCTTCAGAGGAAAAGCGAGTTCGGTTTGGTTCACATTTAGAGTCAAAACAACAAACAACAGTCGTTCTATTTGCTGAGGGATGCTCAGAAGAGTGTCTGAATAATAGAAATGAGGAGAACAGGTGGGAAACAAATCATATTAATTAATGATAAACAGCAGAGAGGTGAGAGCGTGTCAGCGCAGCCAGGATGCCTCTGTTTGATTTTAGATCACAGGGTGAGAGAGTTTTATGGAAAGAAGACAGAATCTGAGTGGGCGTCGGAGGAATCAGAGAGGCCAGAATCAGAGGGGTAAAGGACAGTAAAAAATTGGAAATATCTGCAAAGTCAGGTCAGGCCGATTCAGTAGGTGGAGAAGAGGAGAAGAATAATTTTAGCTGCTGTTATAACAAGAATAAACCAGAGGATAACAAGGATGGGCACTATGGACCGAAACACTTATGTTCATACTTTTTACTGAATAATACACAGGAGTTCAAGTTACAATGTAATCATTATGCAACCAAATATTGGTCAGTTTCGAATCTTTAACTATCACATACTGCAGACAAACTCCTACACATGCAATGCTTGGATGTCGACAGTGAAATTGTGGTCACCTTTTTTCTAAATCTCCCCTTTCTCTCTTCCTTCACCTACCTCCCTCTTTTTCTCCGTTTCCCCCTTCTCTCCCTTTTCAACCCCATCACAACTTGTCTGGGGCCCATTTCATAAAGACGGTTTAGTGAAACCTTGAGTCTGTTAACCCTAAAATGAGGAAAACTCAGATTTTTGTTTCAGAGATGGAGGAAACTCCAGCCCGAGAACCACAGGTGAGCCAGGCCTGTTCCACCAGGAGAAATGACTTAAGCTATGAGTCAGTTACTATGGTAACTGAGTCTGAGAAGTATACCTGGTCAGGAGCAGGTTTTCCTCAATAAACCCGCAGTTTCTCCCTGTCTTCTCCCTCGGAGTCTTTATTGAATTCAAATCCACAATTTGAATTGATTTTACTCCTGGGATTGATAAAGCATCCATCTATCCATGCATCCATCCATCCAACATGCATCCAAATACCCATCCATCCACCCACCTACCCATCCAACATACCATCCATTCATCCAACATGCATCCAACGTACCCATCCATTCACCCACCTACCCATCCATCCATCCATCATGCATCCATGAATCCAACATACCAATCCATCCATCCATGCATCCATCCATCCATGCATCCACCCATCCATCCATGCATCCATCCATCCATGCATCCACCCATCCATCCATGCATCCAGCGTACCCATCCATCCATCCATCCATCCATCCATCCATCTATCCACCCACCCACCCACCTACCCATCCATCCATCATGCATCCATGAATCCAACGTACCCATCCATCATCCATCCATCCATGCATCCACCCATCCATCCGTAGTAGTCACGTCTGCACAAGGTCTATCTCTCATTTAAACTTACATCAGTATATCTTAAAAACCTGCTATGTTGCCCAGCTCTAGAAACTAGATAGATAACATATTTTTCTCCACAGAGAAAACATCTATGTTATTTATTTTTCATTGGTGGATTTGAAACCCTCATAAACTAATCTGATTTCCCATTCCACGTCTGTCTTTTCTGTGAAATCATGTCCAGAAGTCGCTCTAATGTCATTTTCTGAAGCTTGGGGCAGATTGTCAGATAATATTGTTCCCCTGGAAACACAAAGCAGCGTGTACTTGAGAGAAATATGAAGTTAATCTATTTCTCTCCCTTCATGTGGAATTGATGGACAGAGACAACATGAACGGCTTTAAGGCACCAAACAGACTGAAGGTCAAGTGGATTTCATTATTTCATACCAAAGCAATATGCAATGAGTGATTTTCTTTTCCTTCTCCCTGATTATTTAATTTCAGCTGTCAGCAATCAGAATTACACTTGTGTATTATCTGTGTGTTTGTGCAATCACATGTGAGGTTGATTTGAGGAGTAGGAGTAAATAAACTCTGCCTCAGTGGCTGAAGTTATTAAGCCAGAGGCTCAGATATGAGTCGCTACATAATTAACATCAGTGTCACAACAGTGCACCTTCAAAACCTTGATTTTTGGCAGATGGCAATTCTGTTTGAAATGTTTTTTTTCTGTTTCCACTCATTCATTCTGTATCCAGATTGGATGTGTTGCTACCCAGTGGTTTTTGGCTGTGCTTGTGACAGAGATGAGAGCAATGCTGATCAACTTTTGACTTTTTATCAAAGAAAAAAAGGACAAAAATTCAGGTTTATTTTAGATTTTTTAACTTTCATATCTTCCTTTTTGTTGCAGTGACAATAAAATAAACTCATATAGCAATAAAAGATATAAGATTTACTGAAAATCTACAAACCAGGCTTGTTTCTCTGAGGAACATATTTTACTTTATACATTTATCAAGATCCCCTCATAGAGATCTTGTTAACAGAGGCCAAAGAATTACAAAAGTAATAGACAAAGGGTTTCCTGACCATTACTCCAACAACTGATCCCACAAGTCTTCATTGGGGTTGAGGTCAGGACTGCTGACAAGCCATTCCATCCTCTCCACTCCCAAATTCTGGAGGTAGTCTCTGATAAACCCCGCTCTGTGGGGGTGAGCATTGTCATCTTGGAGGATAGAGTTCAGTATTATCACCTGGGTGTACCAGAAGCTTAAAACAAGATTCAACAGCAACAACAAAATGAGGTGTTTGGCTTTGGCAGAGAAGAAATGGTAATTTTTTTTCACTGCTCTGCTCTGCTGCTCATCCCACAAATCCGAACCTGACATGCCAGATGGATGTGTTTCACACATCCATCCGGAAAACCTCCCATAGATGGTGTTAGGGAAAGGGCAGAGCCTTTAAAAAACTTGAAGGGTGATTGGATGAACGTTCTGTCTGTCACATCTTTACAGGCCAATCAGAGCAACAAAACACATGATGATCAGACTCTGTCCGTTCATGAGAAGGGCAAAAAACATAGTTTTCGCAAAGAAAAGAACTCAAAGCTGTCCTTTGTTCTTCTTTTAACAAAGAAATGTCAAGTTCTAATAAAACTGGCGCTTTAGCAGCATCCACGCTAAACTCTTCCACCATAATTGCACCGGCCTCTTGACGCTGCTTACTTATGTCATGACTCCACCGCACCCGGAAGTACTGTCTCTTATTCCTGATTGGTCCTGTCACTTTCTAACTGGGCCCAATCTGTTCAGACAGGAGCTTTGCAAGATGTATTTGCCAGTGAAACACACGGAAACGGGCAAATTCATCTGCTTTGCAAGGTTACATAAATGCAATTTCCTTACAAATGTGGAACAATTTAAAAGGGTAATAAACAAGCTTTCCAACAGTATAAGATTTATTCCCAAGAAGCATTACTACAGCAAAGAAATAATCTACCAAACACAAATTTCCTAACATTCTGTGCTAAGTTTAGTTCAACTGTAAGTTGCTTCATTGTTTGGTTGCACCACAGAGACGTATGGTTCATCTTAACTAGCAGATATGACGTTTTCACTTCATTTTCCAATCAATGAAAAGCATTTTTTTAACCCAGTGTTTGTTATAGTGTCACCCCTTGTGTCTTATTGTCTCTAAAGAGGCTAACAGCTTAAAACAACTTATGCTAACTGAAAGCAGATGAAAAATATCTTCATCCACTGAGTTATACCACCTTTCAAAACTATCTAGAGAGACAGCTATATTTTATGGAGGGCTTTACACCTAGAAGAAGGTAGGTGTAATATTTAATTCATAACTTAAACCTATGTTGAAACTGTCTCAGCTGGTGCAACATCTTAAATGTTAGTAAGGCATAAACTCCATCATCAGTAAAAACTTACATTCAAACACTATGTTTGAACTTGCAGACACTCATAGCAGTTCATCTAAAGTCAGACTTTGTTTCCTGTTTTAAAGTTTTCCCTCTCATTATAATTAGTATTTCTGGAAAATAAAAAAAGAATAAAAAAAAATACTGCATCAGAAAGAGAAAAGGCATCTAATCATATCAAACATTTTGTCATGAACTACTTGAGAATTCTGTAAAATATAAATGCACAAAAAAATAAGGAATATATTTTAAAGTAAAAAACAACTTGAATACTGAATTCATGTCAAGAGATCAACCTTTATTACAGCGGCAGTCTGCTCATGGATGACGATATTTTTCCTCTAACAGGACAAGGTATTGATTGAGTATTTGCAGCTCGTATATCATCTCTATGACTGTGAATCAGGGGCAGTTGAAGTGTGTGTCTGAGTGTATGCGCTTTTGTTTGTAGAAATGCACCATGTTCTTAAGTTTAAAAAATGTTCTGTGTTGCCACAGTACATTATGAATATATATATATTAAGATTTCATATCATGGCTAGTATGACCTAAAGCATCACGGTTATTGGTATAATCATAGTATTTGTTGACTAAAAATCATCAAATAGTACCTATACATCATTTAAAATCATTTGATCAAGTTTAACTTTAAAATACACTTTAAATCAAATAATCAGATCAGAGCACTGTACACCTTTTGTTTGTAAAAACATCAAAATACTGAAATTAATCTGAAAACCTTATCAAATGTGCATTAACGAATTTGTTTAAAACATTGTCCATATTCACTCTGCTCTGACACTTTATTGATACTGCATGCTTTAAACGACAATATGTCAGTTATTTAACGTTTAATTTGACAGAAAAGTATCAAAGTTACCAAAGAAAAAAAAGATACAAAAGCCAGACTTATAACCCAAATCTCATTTTCAATGCCTCTAGCTCTATTTTTCTGTTGTTTGGTGGAAAGACAGAACAAGTTAAAAGGTTCAGTCACTTATGCAAATAGGTATTGATATTTTAACTTGTGGGTCTAGCTCCAAAGTTTCAGAGTATGCTTCATGGATTTTCGGAGCAGCTAAAGCCAGTGAGTGCACACTACTCCCTACTTTCTTGTCTCTGTACTCGGACAGTGGTACTGAGTGGTGCAGGCGAGAGAGCAGAGCAGAGGCACGGGGATGTCTCCTCCTCCCTGAAATGTTTCTGTACATCCCCTTTTAACCTGTGGATGTCTTTTTTTCCACTAACATCTTAAACAAACCCACAGCGCATTCAGAAAGACCCCCTTCACTTTATTCAACCTTGTTATGTTGTGGTCTGAGTCTACAGTTTTGTCCTCATTAATCTACACTCAGTGCTCCATCATGACAAAGTGAAAACAGAGTTTTAGAAATTTTGGCAATTGACTGAAATATCACATTGACATAAGTATTCAGACCCTTGGAAATAAACCTTTAAATTTTAGCTCAGGTGCCTTCCATCTCTCAGGTTTTTGCTGAGATGTTTCTACACCTTGTCCTCCTTCGTCCCATCACCACACAGGATCTCTGGACCTCAGTCAGAGTGACCATCGGGTTCTTGGTCATCTCTCTTACTAAGGCCCTTCTCCCCCCATCGCTCAGTTTGGCTGGACGACCAGCTCTTGGAAACTTCTTCCATTTGAGAATAATGGAGGCCAACGTGCTCTTGGAAACCTTGCAACAATCCTGTCTCTAATCTCTTCAGGCAGCTCCTTTGACCTCATGGCTTGGTTTTTGCTCTGATATGCATTGTCAGCTGTGATGCCTTCTATAGAGAGGTGTGTGCCTTTCCAAATCATGTCCTATTTTTGACCAAATTTAATTTACCACATGTGAACTCCAGTCAAGGTGTTGAGTCATCTCAACAATTTGAATATTGAGAAAACCAAGGAAATGGTGATTGACTTCAGAAAGAAGAGACCCATGCGCACCCTTATCTGCATCAACAGTAATTCAGTGCAGATGGTTAAAAAACATCAACTCCCTTGGGGTGTATGTGGAAGACAACCTGTCCTGGCCCCTGTACACCTCCTTCCTGGTGAAAAAGGCTCACCGGCACCTACATCTCAGCCAGTCCATTCTCTCCACTTTCTACAGGGGAACCACTGAACGTGTCCTGATGAGCAACATCTCTCCGTGGCATGAGAGCTCCACCACCATGGACAGAAAGGCCCTGAGGAGAGTGGTGTGAAAAGCTGAGAGGATTATTGGACACTTACTAACCTCTACAGACATTCTGGTCCATAAAAGGACACTTAGGAGGGCAACCTCCATCCTCCATGACATCACCCAACGCTCTCAGAGACCGTTCTCATTTGTGCCACCAGGGAGAAGGAGCCTGCGCTGCAACTCAGCAAGACTCCCTAAGTATCACAAAATAAGGTCATATGTTACAAAGGGTCTGAGTACTTATAACAGTGTGATGTTTCAGTTCTTTATTCTTAATAAATTTGCAACAATTTCTAAAATTCTTTCATCACTTTGTCATAATTGGGTACTGAGTGTAGATTAATGTGAATAGGAATTATTTTTTTGACTGTAGCATCAGGCTGCAACATAACAAAATTGAAAAAGGTGAAGCAGATCTGAATACTTTTGGAATGCAGTCATGCTGTCCAGACATTACTTACTGTGATATTACAGTGCAGTTATTGCAGATAGTTAAACATTGCGGTATGATAACCGGTTTTGGGGAGACTGTATCATGCTTATCATATTGTGTATAGTACATGAGCTCACATTTTTGTGTTTTAGAGGTTCAGGTAAAACATTACACCTTATGTCTGGGCTCCATTAAACAACATCTTACTTCATCTCTTATCTTTAAAAAAAAGTTGATGCCATTCATTGTCCATCTTTTCTTCTGCATTAAGGGTAAAGCATCAGAGAAGAGTGGGAACTGCATTTTCAAATATTCAGAACATTTTAGCAGAAATATGAAGTTTTGAAAATGTCAACGACATGGAAAAACAAAAATGAAGAGGGCATTTGAAGTCATTATTTGAAACTATTGAAAAGCATTTTGATACTGAAATATGCAGTCAGGCTCATTGAAACTGCTGTTAAAGTTTTATGAATCCAATTCTGCAGCTGCTACAAACTTTTCAGAGCCTATCTGATCACTTTTCTCATACTATGTAAGTGTTTAAAAGAGACTTGCTTTTAAGGGTACACTCTCTTTTTAATTCAACTCTACTTGAAAGACAGTGATGAACTAGAACCAGTAAGTGGAAACTGCCTAATCGTGCGATTAAGACGTGATGTGGTGGAGGAGTTTTGTACATGACAAGCTGAGAGTGTGCAGTGGGAACTCAGGCATGATTGAAGCAACCACACTCTGAAATTTTAATGACATCCAAGATGTAAAAATTAACAGCAGTTACACAGCAACAGCAATCAAGTTAATGTGGAGAGACACGCAGCCCAGATGAAGCACTGTGCTAACCACTACTATCAGTGTGTGCTCTGTTGCTTATAAATGAAGTAAAATGTAGATAACAGCATGGATGAGCTGCATATGCTCTCAAAGAGAAACAGAGGGACTCTGGTTCATGAATCATCTTTTAAATACCAAATAGCATCATGGAACAGTACAGATAGATGTATATTATGTTAGTATCAAATGGCTGTGCTGCTCTGACACTGATCAGGGATGATATTTTGGATGAATGTTAGTGGCTGGCCTTGGTTCTTGGCTGCTGAATTAGTGCTGAATGAACAGACTGTGTGATCCACAAGAGACATGTACCTCACACTGGATAAATAGTCGTGCTATGGGTAATGGTGTGAATAGTACAGCAATTTTAAGGCCATATATACCAACAGATTAAATCATAGAAATTAGTTACATAACAATGTACAGATTCACAGCAATAAGAAGTTACTTTTACTGACCATTCCCCCAGGTATTGATCACATGATTAAGGACAGTTACTGCCACAGTTGAGTCTGCCATGCTATTATATCACAGTTTTTAGTGTGACTTCTAATGAAGCCATTTTTCCAGGGGTAAACACAGAGATACTTAATCAGGGCCTGTGCCCATAGCTGCCATGTTTTTTCTTTCACTGGTAATACTCATGTAAAATACAAAATGTAGTCCAGTGTTTTCAGCTATCAAAACATCCTCTGCATCAGCTGCTTTGTGTTGCTGTCTGTCTCAGTTAAAATAGTTCAACATTTGCTCTCAACCTTGTTACTTCTCTCTCCTTGACCAAAGTGAAGAAAAGGTGGGACTTCTGATATCAGCTTTGTCAACTTGTAATAGCAGAGGAGAAACTAGTCAGACTCATCTTTCGAAGAGAAAATGTTCCAGATTTGCAGCTGCTGCTATCGCCAGGACAGGATTCCTTTACAGATACTTTATTGTCTTGAACAAAAAAAAATTAAGACATAAAGCTTTTTTAACCCTACAGCTGAGTGACATAGTTCACTTTACTAACTCTGCAACAATCACTGCAGAACTCTAACAATGAGAATGTGTGCTGGAACTGAACAATATAGGGAAAAAAACAGATATTCTTTTAAAAGTTGTTTTTCCTACTCTTTTTATTTTGTTTTTGTTACACATTATAAATTTGAGCTGAACATCAGTCCCTCACATCATGCATAACTCTGCATGCAGAGTGCAAGCAGTCATTGCTGACATGATGTCAGGATGTCACCTGCTGCAGGTGATAGACAGGGCCGGCTCAAGACATGCACAATGCAGTTAGGCGTCACGTTGAAGAGGAGCGCTCTGGCCTGTTGGCTAAACAATATTAAATACTAGTATCAGTCAGCATAAATCCTTGTTCTCCTCTGCTTCTCTCTCTATCTCTCTGTATCATGCTCAGCTGACCCCTCGTTTGGGCAATTAAGCATGGCTGCCAGGTTACAGTCTGTGCAGAGGCTGGCCCCTCTGTCATTTCACTGACATCTATTAGCAGTGCTGTTGTTTGGTTAAAAAGTTTATACCCATCTGTGTTTCAAAGTTTTTCCACATAAAATGAAAGGATAGATGGCAGTAAATGATGGGTAAAGAGAGAGATGAAGCAGAGATAGTGACAGGAGTTGAACAGTGCAGCACCATAGTATATTGTAGTAGTATAGTGTCAGAAATATTTTAAGTTTCATTAATTTTTCAGGAGTGTCCAAACTGCAGCTGGGGGGTCAAATTTGCATTGGCCTGCAGAACAGCCCACGTTAGAACATGGAAATTGTGCTGTATTGTACTATTGTTCTCTTGGTTTTTTTCTAGGAATACAGGATATGCTGATATTTACCAATTTATTTGAGCTGATTGTGATACATTCATATAAATATAGTTTAGACCTAAAACTTTAAAAGGACCACAGCAGCAAATAGCAGAATTAATAGAGCTCATTTGCTCCACTATCTGCTCCATCTCAAGGTCCACTTTACAAATCACATCACTCTAATCATCTTCAAGCACTAACACTTCCGAACATCACCCCTCTCTGCAGCATGGAGTGTCGTTCTCATCCTGACTTAGAGGCAGATCCAGTGGCAGACAGGGTTATTATGTGTTCTGGCCATTAAAGCTGTAATGTTGGCTGTTTTATTAAAAGTATATTCACTTACTGAACGTATCCTTAGGTTATCAAATGGTTTCAGATATGTAACAGACGGTATTTGTATAATGCTACAAGTTTTTTGTCTTGTGCCACAAAACTATCAATCACTGTAGCACCAGCACTATGTGTAAAAAAGTTAACATTTAACCCTGATATGTACCAATACCTGATATTTAGTCAGATTTTTTTTAAAAGCTGAATTATTTTTCTTATTGTTTTTGGTGGTATTATGTGTAAGGTAACACAAAGCTGTAATACAAGTTGCTGCAGCTTGCCACAGACAGACTGACAGACAAACCATGAACTCTGAGAGGGGAGAACACACTGTTCACCTCATAAATGCACTTCACATTAATCACACGGACACAAATGGGTAATGTTTAGGTTGTTATTAGACTGTGATGACATGAGTGAACTCAGACCATGCTGTTGTTGCTCATGTAGCACGCTGTTATGCTAGTGGTGGCATTATTTACAACCTGATGCATGCCACAGTGCAATGCAATTTATGGCCCAGCGAAAACATCAGAATTGGGATAGGTGATGTGGATCAGTGCAGTCAGTCTGATGTCAAGTGTTAAATTATGTAAATATCCGATTTAATTGGATCTGGTCCATCTCTAAATATATCAGCCTACATCAGCAGAATATCATGCATCCCTATTAGAATCTTCTTTAGATATCTGGTATATTGAGAATACTTTGCAGTCAGTGCATCTAAACTTACTAACCCACTACTTACCCATCCATCCATTTTCTATACTGCTAATCTTGTTTAGGGTCACGGGAGCTGGAGCCTATCCCAGCTGTCATTGGACTGGTCAGCAGTCAGCAGGGCAGGGATATAAACAACTCTCACACCTACGGAGTGAGAGTCACCAATCAACCTAACAAGCATGTCTTTGGGGCTGGGAGGAAGCCATAGTACCCACAGAGAACCCAAGCATGCACATGGAGAACATGCAAACTCCACACAGGAAAACTCTGACAAGGAAGTGAACTGGGAACCACCATGCAGCCCCCTGACCTATACTGTTTAACATAATCAACCAGAGTACATGTTTTAAATAGTTCTTAACCATCTTTGTAATCATGCTCTGCATTCTGCTGCTGTAAGAACTTTAGTGTGGGCACATGCCTGATACTGGCTCATGAAGCTACCATTTGGCTCTGTCTGGCATCAAAATTGCTGATACCTCAACTGCTCCCATTAAATGTTGATGGAAGGCACTGACTGTTCCAACTCAGACTTTTTACCTGATTTTCATTCATTCTGAGAAGCAAAACTTGGATCAGCGGAGGCTAAAAGTCCCAGATACTTGCACTGCCACAACTCTGTCTAAAAGCATCCCTACATTAACTCAACAGAACATCTTACTGTACAGCTGGAGCTGTAGCTGTTCAATAGGAAGGTCTAAACACCAGAAGAGAGGAAGTAAACCTGCCACTTTGCACTATGCCTCCTCACCCTTTTTGAAAGGACAGCATCTTAACTTCAGAGTTTGGTTTTCATTGTCCTTATTTGAAATTATAGATACGAGAATCTGCATCTGAAACAGATCAGCTTCTCATTTGTTTGTATTGTTCTTATGTATAACATTATTCCATTCTGCTAACAATTAAATACCAATATTTCTAAACAGATGGTATTTTTATGGGCTTTTCTCAAAGGATTTTCTGAAGTTCTACTTATATACTATCCCTTTGTATACAGACTGAGCACAAATAGGTCATTATAATTCAGAAATATAAAGCTTTCCCCTTCATCTTAAAGTGAGTGTTTGAGTTTTGAAAAAAGGAAAATAAAGCAACACTCCTAATTTGTTTACTAAAAGCCTTCCAGTGCTTTGTAGGTGGAAATCTTTTATCATGAAGCAGCAGTGGCGGCGGCAGCAGCAGGAAGAGTCT
Source organism: Cheilinus undulatus (assembly GCF_018320785.1). NCBI lineage: Eukaryota > Metazoa > Chordata > Actinopteri > Labriformes > Labridae > Cheilinus > Cheilinus undulatus. The sequence continues at coordinate 42,940,649 of NC_054869.1, read as the reverse complement.
GGTTTGCATTAACAGCATAACAACAGAGCAGTTAATTAGAGCCAGACCAATGATGCTGCAGTCTGTGGCTGAAAAGAAGAACAAGATTCTGCTGGGTCAAACGTTTCAAGGGTCAATAGAATAACCTCATACTCCAAAGTGAAAATGTTCAGATCAAGAACAACTAACCCCTAATTACAGATTTTACTAAAAGAGTTGAACCTGTACAAGCAAGGCTGGACTTCAGTCTTGAAAATGTCATGACATTTCCTTTAGACTGAGTAGTATTAGCCAGTCACCTACCAGGAGGCTTTGCAATATGAAGGAAAACAGTCCATTTTCTATGCTGCTTATGGGGGGACTAGAGCCTATCCCAGCTGTCATTGGGCGAGAGGCAGGGTAGTCCCTGGACTGGTTGCCTGTCAATTGAAGTGCCACTATACAGAGACAAACAACCCGTCACACTCACACCTACAGCCAATTTAGAGGTGTGCTGTGTGCTGAAACAAGCCATTCTCAGATTTTACATCTAGTGACCTCACCAGGGGCCAAAGCACCCGCCCCCAGGTTTGGTTGGCCCTCCCCCACTTGGAGGAAAGTTCCGCCCTCCTCTACTGATCCTCTCAGTTACCAGCTGAGATGCTGGATAGCTCAGTGAGTTACCCTGCTGACTGCAGTCTGCGAGATTGATGGTTCAAATCCCAGTCTTTGAAGAAGAACTTTGAAAAAAAAAACAGTGTCTGTAATATCACGAGTGCTGCATCCATTTCCTGAGAGGAGTGTGGTCAGGGGCGGAGTCAGACATTTAATTACCATTTAAAGCCACAGAAACGGCTTGTTCTGAGCAGGGCTGTAACAGAGGGGTTTTTAGACATGCAAAAATCCAACACTGGAGTGTTTTTTCAGGAATAAAGTTCACAGGCATGTTTCTGGGACCTTTGGGAACAACAAACTTGTCTTAAAAGGGTAAAATATGTCACCCTTGATAGTTCTTGCTTTGTGCTCTGGGGCACAGTCACCTTGGAATAGAAAAGGGTCTTCCCCAAACTGCTTCCACAAAGTTGGAAGCATAGCATTGTCCAAAATGTCTTGATATGCTGCATTAAGATTGCCCGTCGCTGGAGATAAGGGGACTTGCCCAAACACAGAAAAACAGCCCCATACCATTATCCCTCCTCCCCCAAAATAATCACCATTGGCACGACATTCTTCCAGCATCCACCAAACCCAGACTCACCCATCTGACTGCCAAACAGAGAAGTATGACTCATCACTCCACAGAACACGTTTCCACTGCTCCACAGTCCAGTGTTGGTGTGCTTTACACAACTATATCTGACACCTGGCATTGGACTTGGTGATGTAAGATTGCATACTGCTGCTCGGCCATGGAAACCCATTTCATGAAGCTCCTGCTGCACATTTTTTGTACTTATGTTAAAGTCACTGGAAGATCAGAACTCTTCAGCTATGGAATCAGCAGAGCATTGGTGACTTAGCAGTTGTGATTTTACATGGCCTTTCACTTTGTGTTTGAGTTGCTGTTGTTCCTAAACACTTCCACTTTCTGATAATATCACTTACAGTTAACTGTGGATTATCCAGCAGGGCTGAAGTTTCATGAACCATCTTATTGCAAAGGTGGCATCCATCATAGTACCACACTTGAAGTGAAGCCTGCATGGCTAGGTGCTTGATTTTATACAGCTGTGGAATGGGTCAAATTGAAACACCTGTATTCAGTAGATTAGAGGTATGGCCAAATACTTTTGTCCAAAAGGGGTAAAAACCCAAGAACAGATTGGGTAGTAGTCGTTTCCTTTTTATTATCAATACTTTTACTGTGCAGTGTTGTCTTCTGGGCTGGCCTACAAACATGCATCATCCCTTCAGCCCTCCAGTTGGAAAGTGCACATTGAAGGCGACATATTATGCCAAAATTACTTTTTCAGGCTTTTCTAATAAAAACATGTGCCCCTGGCCTGTCCATAATCCCCTCAAATGCCAGAGAGATCCATTCCCTTCCACCCTCTCTTTCTCCACCTTTCAGAAAATGTGTGCTGAAACAAGCCGTTTTCAGATTTTACCCTCATGATGTCATGTGGGGAGTAAGGACCCGCCCCCGGGTTCGCTTGGACCTTCCTGCTTGGAGGAAAGTTCCACTTTCATCCCCTGATCTTCCTCTCAGCTGCCAGCTGAGATGCTGGATAGCTCAGTGGGTTACTCTGCTGGCTTTGGCCTGGTAAATTATGTCCCCTTTAATCACCACTATGTCAATGGAAATATGCTAGCATAAAAAACAGAGATACATTTGATCCATTCTTCCAAGGCAGGTAATTAAAAAGAAAAGAAAATTTTACATTTGAACACAGAAAAAATATGTTTTAAAATCTGATGTATTTTGCAGGCTGAAATAACATAACCTCATACAAACAGGATAATTCAGAAGCCCCTGGGAGTGTGCATCTGGAAGTGAGACATCTATTATGCATGGTTTGTTTTTAACCAGTGTCTGAGTTTGTTTTTTAAATGTTTGATAGTTAATAGGTGAGCCAAAGTTAACCGAAGCAGGGACAGTAAGTGCTAAAACAGAGTGAGTGCCAGCTTCTGACAAGTTAGTTTTTGAAGAGCCACTTGACAGTTGTAAATGGTTTTCCTCCTCTGTGGCACAAATTTATTGAGCCTCTTTGGAATAAAACATTTGGTGGCTGCTTCTCTAAGAAGTGCTCAGTAATTATGCCATTATTCAGAGCACAATAGCATTCCTTTAAATACAAGCGGCATGTGAGCAGCATTCATTGATGGAAGGGTTGTGATTAGAGTGAAGAATAATGTAATTTTCTTCATTAGAACGGACAGTTTTGTTGCTCTCCGATGTTTTTCATCCTAAAAGCCTATGCATCACAAGATTGAGAGGAAGATAATTAGGTAGGAGGGGGTGGCGGAGAGAAAGAGCCTTAAAGCCCGAGATAGAGAATGGAAGAACATTCAAAAATGAGAAATGAGTACAAAACTGACAGTAAAAGGAGGAGACCAACTGAACATTTGTCAAGTCTTCTGACAGATTTTTACATGTTGAAGAGAGAAAACCGAAACAGAAAGCAAAGCTCTGCTCTCTTTGTGCTGCTTGTTACTTTATTACAGCTAGCAGAAACGATTAATCTACGTAATGCATTTAACCAATCATGCTAGATTTGATCTGGGTGCAGAGCTAATTCGATAGGGATCCACAGTGATTTACGATGGCCAGTTTATTGTTGTGCTATGTTGGGAGGTCCAGCATCCCAATGGGAGATGACAAAGAGACCTCAGGGAACATCTACACTGACAACAGGAGGAAACAGCCAATCATTTTAGTGGTTATCATAAATCTTTAAACTCAAAACAAACTGTAATTTGGTTGAAAATTTAATTGTTGTACGGAAAGAGAGATATTATTTTTGGCCAAAACATGGAGAAAATAGGGTTAAGATAATTTAAGTTTGCAGTTCTTGAGGAATATCAGTAACAGTGAGATAAGAATTGTTGGATGTTCACTTTTAAAAACAAGGGTTTGCAAAGTGCTTGGACATGTGGGGAGGCAAACAGAAGAACAAAGCAAAAAAAACCCAAAGAAGGAAAGAGACCACAGAACAGATGACACCCAGCAATGACAACAGAACCAAAACAGTTCAAGAACCTGAAGAGAAAACACAATCAAGATAATAAACTAATATCATAAGAAACCAGAACCCAGATGTCACAAGGTACCAAGCACACCATGGCATCATAGGCACCATGCAAACTGAGTTGTCAAAGACATCACATGACATCATAGGCACCATGCAAACAATAATAACTAGAAAAGCACTCAGAGAGTGCAGACCCCTGCTATCAGCCCTATCTTCCAATAGTACAGAATCCTTTAAAAAATTCCTGGATCCAGACGGTGATCCGGATCACTCCCAAAATCTAATACGCTGATTACTTCCTCCCCAGTGGGGTGGAGACATGGTGAGGCAAAGCATTGGCTTCACTACGTGTGGAAGTCATGGCAAAGGGTGAATATTCCTCTATTCCTCCCAGCATTGTGAGTATTCTCTCTTCAATTCGCTGTCTTTCTCTCTGTTACGCTCTGAATCGTCTCCTCGACCGGGCGTGCGTCTTTTGAACTCTATAAACTCCAAAACTTTGAATAAGTTACCCATGTCCGCCATCTCCTGGTGTCAAGTGGTAACAGCACAGATCTCATCGATTAGCCCTATCTCCCAATAGTACAGAATCCTTTAAAAAATTCCTGGATCCAGACGGTGATCCAGATCACTCCCAAAATCTAATCAGTTCTTCCTTATGCCATTTCTGACATTTCCTGAAAATTTCCTGAAAATCCATCCATGACTTTTTGAGTTATGTTGCTAACAAACTAACAAACAAACGAACAAACAAACCCACCTGATCCCATAACCTCCTTGGCGGAGGTAATAAAGGAAAGTAAAAGTAGTCAAATATTAGAAGACAAACAGAGCAAGAGAAAGTTAAAACTGTAAAATATCAATGAAGGGGGCAAAATCCAAGTAAGATAAGTTTTTTTTTAAATAAGAATGTGGAAATAAATAAAATCAACAGCAAAAGTAGAAATAAGGACCAATAAAAGAGACACAAACATTAAAAACCTAGGTGAATATGGGTTTAAAGATTAAAAGGAATTAAAATATGCAAAAAAATTGAAAAAATAGTTTAAAAATCTGTTAGAAGATAAAACAAATAAGAAGACATCACATAAAAGCTAGTTTGTAAAAATGAGTTTAACTCATTTTTACAACTCTTTCACATGTAGTTTGTAGTTTTTCTATTCGCTATAATTTGTCATTTTTCGTTGTGCTTTTACAATGCAATGACAATAAATGACTATCTATCTATCTATCTATCTATCTATCTATCTATCTATCTATCTATCTATCTATCTAATGCCACTTTTAAGGATGAAAATCAACAAATATTTAATTTTCCTTCTCTGACTTGATAATTAACGCCATATTAAAGGAGGCAGGTTTCTTTGCTATTACTAACCTCCATGTTGTAAACTCTGGTAGTGAGGCCGGCTCAACTGTGAATATATAGGGTGTGTTATTTCAATGACAGTTGTTTCAGCCTCCACATTAATCAGTGGCTAGTCAGTTGTGTGCTGTGATTTGCCAGATACGAAAGTGTCATAAGTCACATGTGGACTTTGTCGTAAAATGATTTCTACACCCAAATTTCTGCTGGTTTCTGCACGTTTAATAAATGAGGGCCCCTTTTATTTTTAAACATTTCTCAAAAATGTGCTCTTTCTGTGCTGTTCCTTTTTTTCTTGCTTACTTCCTGTCTGTCTGCTCCTCTCCCTCTTATTCTCAACACATTATCTCTATTTCTGCTCATCCTTCGCCCGGCTAATGTGCCCCCTCTCCTCCATCGCACACTCGAACACTTAACCACACAAGCACAGACATTTTCACACACCACTCAGTTCTGCCAGCTTGTCGAGGTGTGACTGATTGATTACTACCCAGAAGGCTTGGCTCCGTTGATGTCAGAAACAGGACAGGTACCCTGGACCACGGGGGGCACACAGAAGATTGATGTCTCTCTCTTTCAACTCCCCTCCGCTCCCCTTTTCTTTAACCATTTCCATCTTTATCATAAGTCACACACACTGCCAAACACACACTCAGTGACTCCCACTCATCACTTTTAGGGCTTTATTGCACTTATAGCTTTAATGTATCATTTTTCCAGTCGTAAATCCAGCTGTCACTCAGTCCAGTTGTAGTTAAACGCTGTGTTTAGTGGGGGAATGTTGTCCTGCTACATTACCTTGCTGTGCTGGTTAAAATGTTAAAACCCACAAAGCAGGTTGTGTTTTTCCTCCATTACCCAGCAGCACAGGTAGTAACAGAGCACAATGAAAAAATACAACCATATGGCACTTAATTACAGCATGCTATGGTCACACTAAACACTGATACTGACACGTCACATTTCAGACCAGTCATCAGCCATCTTAATTCAGTCACTGGAGCAGAGCTATACAGTTTGAGCCATTGTTAAAGAGCAATGTTTTACTCTTCTTTATTGCTGGACTGTAGTTTACCTGTACAGAAACAGCTTTTGTTGGTTTAGAAGTCAATCCAGTCTTGTGCAATCACATGCATGCTTGTAAATTGCATGTAATGTTTGGTTCTGCTTAATGGAAGGGTTATGGGGTATCTGTACAAAAGGGCTTTTGTTGGTTGGAAGTAAATTCCAGTCTAGTCCAATTACACGCCGGCTTGTACACTGCACATATTCCATCACTGTGAGACCATTTCAACAAACAAGCAATCACAGAATACATCGGTGGGTTTGAATGCATGTGGCCAAACTTGAGTTTGGGAATATACAGCAGCTTTCAAAGGCTGACCTTAGACATCAGCCATGTTTACATAGAAATAGTCTGCGGAAAAGTCAGTGTTTAGATGAGTGTGAGCACTGAGGTTGTGCATGTCCATCGCGCCGTACAGTGTGAGCACATAAATTGTATGTGATGATCGTGTGTCGTAAGTCATACAGTATGACCTGACATTTTATCATGACTATCATAGAGTTGACTTGAAATGGTGTATGCCTGGCCTAGCCTGCTGCTTTCACACACCAGCTAACTTTAGCTTCTTGAAGATATTTTTAAAGTGGGCTGGCAGGAAAACATCTGTGTAGCATCACATGCAGCTCAAACTGAAATTTGGAGAAACTTTTTGCATGTATTTGTATGACTAGAGTGAGCATCTGGTTGTAGATCCTTGTGGCAGATTTTGTCATGGTTTGGGGTTTTCTTGTGTTTAAATTTGAGTAACTTCGGTTTCCTGTGCTCTTTGTGTTTAATTCTTTTAAGTTTTTCACCCCTTTCCTGGCTGGGTTTAATGTGGGTGGGGCAAATATGTGGGTTCATGATATCACGAGCCCACAGGGGGGAATGACCCCGCCCACTACGATACGATATAAAATCACAGAGCAGTTCATCTCTGTATAGTCTGTTGCCAGTAGCTGATGCCACTGCCTTTATTTAAAGTTAACAGTCAGTTAAATGCTGTTTTTCTGTTCATTGTGAGGTAAATTTGCCAAATCTATCAGCCACAGTGGTAACCTGACACGCCAGATGGATTTGTTTCACACATCCATCTGGTAAACCTCTCATACACAGCGTTTGGGAAAGGGCAGAGGCTTTGAAAAAAAACCTCGGAGGGTGATTGGATGAACATTCTGTCTGTCACATCTTTATGGGCCAGTCAGAGCAACAAAACACATGGCGTAGCCACTACCGAGGAGTAACTCCATACAGAACTGCATAACACAAACCATGGCAACTGTAGACATGTCAGTACACGACTTTTGTTGTTTTTGAAAAGAAAGCAACTCACTGCTGTTCTTAGTTCTTCTTTCAACGAAGAAATGTCGTCAAGTTCTGATAAAACTGGCGCTTTAGCAGCATCCACACCAGTGTCTTTGGTCATAACTGCACCGGTCTCTTGTTGCTGCTTGCTTACTGCTTGCGCCAGAAAGTACTGCCCCTCGACGCTGATTGGTCCTGTCACTTTCTACCTGGGCCCAAATGGTTCAGATGGGAGCTTTGCAAGGTAGATTTGGCAGTGAGAAACACGGAAACGGGTGTATCCATCTGCTTTGCAAGGTTACCACAGTGGCCTACGGATCATCCAAAATATCAACAGAGATTTAAGCCAGACAACGGACGTGGTCTCTTTTAATATGGTCAACAAAAGGTCAAGGGTGAGTGCTTTCCTCTATTCAGATTGTAGCATATTTTTTTTATTTGAGAGGACTGTATTTCTCCTGAGTGGGCGTGGCTTCAGCTTATTTAGCAGACATGCACACCATCCTGGAGCAGATTTTACTTTTACAATTTTCCTGATTTTGAAGCTTTTTTCATAAACTTTGAGATGTTTTATTTGACTGAAACTTGATTTAGGGGTTCATAACACAAGTGACCTGTCATACAACAAACCTAAATACAGATTCATTGGTCAATGGTAACCAGTAGCTACCAGGGTGGTATAGCTATCCAAGCAGACTTTAATTTTAAAGATTTTTTACCCAAGCTTTACTCTTTTTGTACTTTTTTATTTTCTGTTTTTGAAATACACATCCCAGATAATCAGCCTAACAGAGAAATACAGCAAAAGCTAAATTGGATTGTCCCATGCCTTTTCTACACTATGTGTCCTTTCCCTGTCCTTTCCCCTCCCGCTACTTTAGAGATCACTTTTAGGTTAAAAACACTGTAAACCCAGCAATTCTCTTACCAGCCAGTTTTCCATATGTCTGCAGTCCAGGGGGGCTGAGCATTGTCCAATACTAGAGGTTAGAGGAGAGGAGAGAGAGGAGACGTTTAAAGAGAGGCATCATTGTACTGTCTATGTGCCTGACTATCTCTGCCTCTCTCTCTCTCCTCCTCTCTAGTCCGGCTCTGCAGGAGGCATTAATGATCTGATGTGGGATCTGCCCTTTAGTACCCCAACCAGCTGTAACACAGCATTTGCAATAATAATAGCTGATGTTGGACCACCCATTGTTCACCCCCGACCAGCTGTTCTCTGGCACTTTGAATTTAATGATCTGACCAGGGAAATGACCCTCTGATACTTTGACCAGTTGTCTGTTTCAGCTCTACCTCTCATACCACCGACTGTATATGAGCCAAATTCCGTAAGACTGAAAGAGATAAACAAGAGCATGAGGAAGAAGCTGAGACAGACTGGGCTGGCTTCAGCTGAAGGTTGTTAAATGTGATAAATGAATTAATGGATTCCTAGAGTTACTGGTTGTGTCGTGACAGCGTAAAAACTTGATTTTGTTGGTGCTGCTACTTTGCTACAATAGATGGAACCATTACACTACACTAAATGATAGCAGTAATCTATTTACAGGGAACCTTTCAAAAACAAGTTAGACTCCTAAACATTTTAAACCTTTATTTATACAGGTTATACATGGTTATATATAACCTTGCAAAACAGATGGATACGCCTGTTTCTGTGTTTCTCACTGGCGAATCCCTCTTGCAAAGCTTCTGTCTGAACAGTTTGGGCCCAGTTATAAAGTGACACAAAACAACACAAAACTGACATGATTGCTTCATCCAAGCCTTGTGATTCTCAAGAATTCTTTTGTTTTCTGATAACTGATACATAAAAGGCTTGAACTGAGGTCAAGTAGAGTGAGTTTAGAGCTTAAATTCAGGATTGCCCTCTTCTTTAAACAGCAAGTGTCACCGCTGCTATCTGATTGCTTTGATCACACATGCAGGCTTTGATCACTCATGCGATCCCTTGCAGTCATTAATTAAAATGGCAACCTTGTGTACACAGGTACATAGCTCAGTAACAAGGATTAGATGTCTATTTTAAACTTTTCCTCCTCTAACTCTTCATTTATCTTGGATTATTTGTGCTCATTTACTCTAGCTCTTTTTAAGACACATCTGATAAACTACTGCTCTAACTTTTTCTGTCCACTATATCAAGTTTCTATATTGTTCAGCTACAGCCAATCAAACCCGCGGGTTTTAACTGATTTTCTTACATGTCCAAACCTTCAGATGTGTTTTATATTGTTCATATGTCAGTGATTTGATGCAAAGCCAGAGGAACATGAAAAAACATCGCAGGTTAGTTCCATGACCTAGTCAGGGTAACAGGTAACTGTGAAAATGGATCAGCTATTTTCAGATGCAACATCAGAAGTTAGGCTTAAGCCTTTCAAGATTATATTCATATGGTGTCAAGGATATATTTTGTACCTTTACCACAATACATATAATTTTATTCATACCTATATTTGTTTCTTTTAGCAGCTAGGTGTCAGCCATTCAACATTACATTTAGTTTGTTTTATAGATTTTTCCAACCCAAAATTAGGAGTTGGGCATCAGCCATTTAATATAACATTCAGCTTCTTTTATAGATTTTTCCAACCCAGCATTAGCAGTTGGGCATCAGCCATTTAATATAACATTCAGTTTCTTCCATAGATTTTCCCAACCCAGCATTAGCAGTTGGGCATCAGCCATTCAACATAACATTCAGTTTCTTTCATAGATTTTTCAAACCCAGCATTAGCAGTTGGGTGTCAGCTTTTCAACATTACATTCAGCTTCTTTCATAAATTTTTTCCAACCCAATATTAGCATCTTGGTGTCAACCATTCAACATTATATTCAGCTCCTTTCATAGATTTTTCCAACCCACCATTAGCAGTTGGCATTAGCCGTTCACCATTATATTCAGTTTCTTTCAAAAAAAAAAAAAAAAAAAAACCCAACCCAGCATTAGAAGCTTAGTGTCAATCATAAAACATTTCATTTATCTTCTATCATGGATTTTTTTCAACCCAACATTAGCAGCTTGATGGTAGCCATTCAACATGACATTCAGCCTCTTTCATAGAGTTTTCCAACCCAGCATCAGCAGCTTGGGGTCAACCATCAAACATTTTATTTAGCTAGAAACTAAAAAGTACAAAGTCCAGTGATGATTGAGCAGTTTGCAGCCTGCTATGAATCCAAGTCCTCCATGAAACAGCAACAAACATTTGAGCTGGCAGAAGCCCATAGATAATACTCAGGAGGGATATCTGCTGTTAAAGTGTAATCACTGAACTTCATTAGATTCTGTATGTGACTGCAATCATAAGCTTATTTGATAGACATTTTTGGACGTTCCAATTGATGCTTATTGTAGGGATTGATAAATGTGATTCAGACATGAGTCAATTTTCTCCATACCTAAACTTAGTTGTATCTTCAACAGTGTAGGTAAATCATTTATTTAAACATTGTTTGGAAATATTTCATTACCTTTAAACGACTTAAACTTGACTCAGTAAGCAAGGCTAATGAAAAACATTTATCTCAATATCTATCCTCTTGCTTTCAGGCCTCTTGTTCTCACTGGTGTTGGGAGAGTTGCTGTCCAGACCAAATTTCTTTATATCAACAACATATTAAGAATTAAGAACATGTCTACTATACTGTCACAGATATGAATCTTTAAATTTGATTCAGGGATTGTTGAGATAGAATAGCACATTATATCACTGATGAGGCACTGTGAATACCCTGGATCTGGTTATTATCTTGCATGGTCTGCTTGTTTACCTTTCATTAAATGTTTAATGTGCCTCTCTAAGAGGCATTTCAAAGGAATATGGATGGAGGGTTCTTCTTTATGCAGTCATACCTTTGTCACTTTCTCGTTCTCAACATGTATACACTGCTCTCTTGTTTTCGTTGACTTCTGTATTTGTACCGTCTTGTTCATAAATAACCATAAAGCCAGTCAATGCAACCACCATCACTCCAGTATGGCTTTGCTGCATTTCACTGCAGTGCAGAATGTGTAATGTGAAGGGAAGCATCCAGACAAGGTTAGCATGATAAAGTAGCTAGCGGAAGGCATGCTGGGAAATAATTTACAATTTGTCGAGCTTTTCATCCTGAAGCGTAAAGTTGGACTGTGCAAACTACAGAAGGGCCAGAGGTGAAAACAATGTCTGTATGTCTTGATGAAGTTAAGTCCTTAGCTCTTAATATCGCCTCTTTCATCCTTTCTGATGCATATTTGGACTAAAAGATTTGCACTCTCATACATGTCATACTTTATAAAACAACAGTAAGACTATGGCTACAAATGGCCTCCTTTGTCATGGCCACTGGTGCTGCAGGGGGTGTGTCTGTGGGCCCATCAAACCCCCTGCAGAGCTAAACTCAGTATGGAGTAAATCCCCAAACCTGTCTCTCTCAGATAAATTACACTGCTCATGATCTCTCTCTCTCTCTCTCTCTTCCTCTTCTGTTCACCCTCCTGCACAAATATGTGCACATCTTTCCATGGCTTTGGACTTCATGCTGCGCTCTGTTCCATATTCCTCTCTCATCCTTGAAGATTACCGTCACATAGTTTGATAAAATTATCTACAGCAGCAGCATACTGATCTGTTTTTATCTAGACGGTTTCACTGTTGCAAATTCTGTGTCCCACTATGGCATTTATACTTTAGATTTCCAGCTGTTCCTTTGCACAGTCTTGCTTTTGAAATTTTATTTCATTACAAAATAAACAATGACTTGGGTGGTTTTACTGTTGACCTTTGCAATGGGACTAAACTAAGGGCCCAGAAAGAAAGCCCATTAAACCTGAAGACACTGATGTCTAAAACAAAACAAAAAACAAAAAAATTATCAAAATTCAGAGATCCCTTTGAACAATACCACTCAGCTTTCCCTGATGGTCTGGATGGGGTTTATGCCCCTGACTTTTTTCATATTTTTTTTCTGTTTAACCCCAAAAAATCTTTTAGTAGTCAGAGAGATCTGATGTGTAAACACAGCAAGTATCCACCATGAGAGAGTGCTCACAGCTCAATAAATGCAAGTCATGCAGATATTGTAAAACCAGTGAGTAATTGCATTGATAACTGTACCAATCAAAGCTATTGTGATTATTTTTTTTTTTGCCACATCAAGCAGCCATATAGTTTCTGTCATTGCAAATATGTTTTAGATGTGGCCTTCTTGATTTACGCCATGAGCTACTCACAGAGAATCCTGGGACTACATGCAGCATTTACCAGGAAGGACACTTTTAACAGCTTTTCTGCCTCATCATGTGGAATTCATCCTTGTCAGTGAAAACATTGGTCTAAAGTTTAGCAAATACACTTTAAAGAGTGCAGTTTTTTAAAGAGAGAGAAGCTGTAGTACACCGATGTCTGGAAGTTAAACACCAGGTGAGGAGGTCTTGATTGCCAGTGATCAGCTGCAGCTGTGACACATAACGAACTGCTGAGGGCAGCTGAATTAAAACTTGTGGTTAAAATTTTACCTCAGCAGAACTCCATCTGTGTTTTTACTCCAACTCTGGCAGTGGCTGATTATGAATGCACTCAAAAAGAGTACATTTTAATATTTTTGAATTAAACATTTGTAACTGAAAAATATTACACCCCAGATTCTGAAAAAGAAAAAAAATCTGTGTATGATTGCAGTCATGAAAGTGTGGAAGAGAAAGAGAGGAAGAGAAAAAAAAAAGATAGCCTCAGGGTTACAGAAAATTTGTTTGGAAAATTTTTTGGGGGGTATTTCATGCAGGATGACCATTCAGACTGGAACTAATTCCTGCACCTCGACTGAGCAGTATCTTATATTCCGTGTTGCAGATTAAACATACATTTGAACATTGTTAGAAATAGTTGATTACTTTTGAATGACCTAAATTCGACACATAATTCATTTTGCAATGTAAATTACAGTGTCTGCAAATTTCTAGTGTGACCACAATATGGCAGCGTTGGTTGGTGGTGGTGCATAAAGCCCAGATCAGTGGAGGGCTACAGTGATGGTTGTCCTTCTGGAACTTTGTCCCTTCTCACACAGGATATCTGGGATTCATTCAGAGTGACCATCGGGTTGGTCACCTCTTTTACTAAGGCCCTTCTCCCCCTATTACTCAGTTTGGCCAGGCTCCCAGCTGAATTTTTTGTAGCCTTCCCCAGATCTGTGCCTTACAGTAATCCAGTCTCTGAGCTCTGCAGGGAATTCCTTTGACATCGTGGCTTATGCTGCGTTCGATTGTACTCGAAACTCGGATAAATTCGACCTCCGAATCGGGAAAGTGCAATAGAACGGCCCTTGAGCTCGGGACTCCGACTCTGGATTTCAGGTAGGATCCAAGCAGCCTGAGTCAGTTGGAATGACGTAGCACACCGTAAGAGTCACTTTTTCCTCAACTTTTACTTTTATGTGTCGTCTAATTTTGCATCTGTGTTACTCCAGTACAGGCCTCTGCACAGCTCACTTTGATGCCTGTATAAGTCCAATGATGCATGCAGGATTCCCCTTGCTGGTGCGTTGAAGTCATACTTACAGCATATGACGTTTCTCTTTCTCTCTTTCTCTCTTTCCCTCAAGTAGCCAATACATTTCCCCAACAGTAATTTTTGATCCTTGAAAAAAACATCAAAACAAACATCAGCATACTGCGGCTGGCCATGTTTTCCGAGCTTCCACAATGAAACGCATTTACCTCGGAAGTCGAGATTTCAGACCCGGACCTTTCCGAGTTCTGAGTCCAATCTAACGCAGCATTAGTTTTTGCTCTGATATCCACTGTCAGCTCTGAGGCCTCCTATAGAGCGGTGTGTGCCTTTCCAAATCATGTCCAATCAATTTGATTTACTACAGGTGGACTCTAATCAAAGAGTACAAACATCTCAGAAATGATCAAGAGAAATGGAAGACGCTGATCTAAATTTCAAGTGTTGTGAAGGGTCTGAATACTTGTGTAAATTTGATATTTCAGTTTTTTATTTTTTGTAGATTTAAAAACAATCGGATATTCTATTTTCACTTGGTCATGATGGGATACTGAATACAGATTGATGAGATTAACTTTTTTTTGGATTGTAGCATCAGGCTGCAACATATCAAAAATGAAAAAAGAACATTTTCTGAATGCACTGTATGTGGAGAAGTAGTCATTTTAAATGAGTGTTGACACTTCCATGTAAAAATACTACATATTGTACCTTTAAAATGCATTGACTTTTACCATAGCTCTTCCTTTTCTCATTATCAGACTCTCATACGACTTGTCAAAGATGCATGAAACATCCAGTCAGCAGTGAACAACATGAGCCACCAGACAGCCTTAAAAAAAGAAAAGACATCTGACACTGTATTGTGATGCTTCAGCAATTTATATATCATTTCAAACCACACTGAGAATTCAATCTACTACATCAATGAACATATTGTAAGAGAGCTGCCAGGTTCCATCCAACCATGTGTAAAGAAGCAGAGCAATGGGCGTCATGAAAAAGTCTTCATGATTTCTTCAAAATAAAAGCAGCATTGCTTTTGACTTGAGGAACAAAGTAGAAGTTTGTGCATGAAGTGATTAGTCTAGCAGAAGCTCTTAAAAGTGACCAGAACTTCTTTTAGCATACTGTAAGCATCATAAGCTGCAAACAACCATATGTGAATGACTGCAGGGATAGGATGCAGAAACGGACTCAAGGTGTCGTCCCCGAGGGCTGATGAAGGAGTATACACAAACTCCTGCTAGGAAAACAACATATTGCTTCATGTTTTAATTGGAGCAAGTTAATGGTCCGTGAAGACTTGTGTATTAGTCACTAAGACAAGCTGTTGTGATCAAAAATACGTCTGCGTTTCTGTGTGTGAGCGCTGGTGTGTGTTTGTACCTTCACATAAAAAACTTTTTCTGTGTCTGTTCCTGTTTTGTGTCGAGCCTCCGGGGGGAAAACGTTGCCACCAAACTTTTTCTTAGCTCACATTTCTTACAAACTTATCAACTTCTGTCTGTGTATGCAGAAATGCAGGCTTGTTTATGTGAAACAGGCAACAATTAGAACATAATCTATAATTTAAAGAGAGGTTAGAGGAGACTGAGACGGCGTTAGAGGGGATCTGAGGACAGAGTACACGTCAGGTGAATGTAGAAACGCGTGTTTGTGTGCAGTAAAGCTGTTTGCATGTGTGTTTATCTAAGGGAGAAGAAGAAGCCTTGTCTAGCGTGACATGAAAACAGCACGTCTATCATCTGTCAGCACAGATAATAGGGAACAAAGGTTTCTAAAAACACACACTTAACACAATCAGAAACACACATACAGACAGGTACATATGAGCAGAAAATGTGGCTGTCTGATCAGCATGAATCCATCTTTGTGTTTACAGAGCGTTCATTTTACACCTCAGTCTGTGCAGTATGAGATTAATACATTTCTTTGAGTGTCTCCCATACTGAAAGGCACAATAAACAGAATTATCTCACTGAAATACTTACATTAATATGAAAGTGACGACCCCTCAGAGTTTCTGTGTGCCCTTAAAATCTCTTAAAACAGCCTAGGATTAGATTTTTAAAATTACAGGTATAGGGCTGCACCTAATGATTAATTTGTTATCAATTATCTATCGATTCATTATTTTATTGACTATTTGAAAGGGGAATCAGGCTGTTAAAAAAAGAACTTGGCTGTAAATTTTGCAAATAAATTCCAAAAGTTTTTCAGCATTTATATTTTCTAATTCTTTTCTTTAAAACAAATATATATGAAAAGTAAGCAAAATAGTGTGATAGTTTAGCAGACATCTGAGCTATGAAGGATTTAAACTCCTATGAAAAAAAATCCTCCAAAGTGCCCTTTCTTGTTCTGAAAATTATACAAAAACGCAAACAAAAATAAGGTTAACTGAGAAGCATCATCTTTATGAAACAACTGTGCTGGACAAAAATGGATAGAATAATCCTATAAATTAAAAAAATATATGATACAGTAAATAAAAGTAAGTATATATTTATATTAAATAATATATGAAAGAGCATGACCTTCCCTGATATAGAGAATCATTATTTTTACTTTAATACTTGATTTGATATTTGAACACAGACTTATTTAATCACTTTAGGTCATGTTTTTGCCATTAGCGTGAGGTGAGAAAAAAAACCCGCATAGCTATACTGTGCGACATATACTCACTGGCCACTTTATTAGGTACACCTTGCTAGAACCAGGTTGGAGACACTGAGAGGGGGTCTCCAAATGCTTTAAAAAAGACTAAGAATATTTTTTAAATTACACATTAACCACTTCACACCATTTTTGCCAAATTTCAACCAATTTTTCATCCCTTTTCCCACCAATTTTGCCAATTTTAACACATTTTTGCCACTCAAAATCCATATTTGGTGCCTAGTTTCGCCCACTTCTCAACCCATTCTTGCCATTTCCCACCTATTGTTGCCACTATCATGGTTATTTCCACTATCAACCACGTTTTATGCCCATTTATGTCCATTTTAATCATATTTCACTGTTATGCCCATATTTGTGCCTCACTTAACCCATTTTTGCCTGTTAAAACCAATTTTTCTTCCCATTTCACCAAATTTTTCACCAATTTTTGCCATTCTAAACATTGTGGCCACTTTTTAATCCCCCTTTACATCTTTCTATGCACATATTTGCCACTTTAACCCTTGTTTTTGCAATTTTCTGCCTTTTTTCTTGCCACTTTATTCAATTTTGCCACTTCTAACCCATTTCTGCTACTTTCCAAATCCTATTTCACCACCTTTTTTACCCATTTTAGCTATTTTTTGAAACCCATTTTAATTCTTTTTTAAGAAAAGGGATTCACTTTTTTAAAGAAGGCTATTTACAACAGCACAAAAGATTAAAAAATGTATTTGATAAGCGTTATTATTCAGGTTGAAGTTAAAATATAGACATCACAGCTTGACTTCACAATTGATCACAATTTTGGTTGGCCGGGCTTAAAAGGTTGAGAACCATTGCTCCATTGGCTTGAGATCTGGTGACTATGGAGGTCATTGGAGTACAGTGAACCAGTTTGAGATGATTTGAGCTTTGTGACACGGTGCATTATCCTGCTGGAAGTAGACATCAGAAGATGGGTACACTGTGGTCATAAAGGGATGAACATGGTCAGCAGCTGTTTGGGGATTTAATGCATATCCATAATTATAATACTCATAGCATTTCATACACAGCTATCAAAATGTTACAAGGAAAATGGTGAAACAGTCAGGGCTGTCGGGATCATTTTCCAGTACTAAAAAATTTTAATAACTGATGAAGTGATAGTTTTGGTTGGTTAGGAATAATTTCACGACACCTGTACTGTACCAAGGGAATGCATTTTTCACCAAGAGTACGAAACATAACTGTTAAATACAACTATGGGCAATCAGGACAGCACATAATAAACATAAAAAGGTAAAAATACATCTTTGAAGCATTACAAATGTACATTTAAATGAGAAGAAGTGGTGAAGTTGCATTAAAACATTCCTAAAACTCATATTAAACCAGACAAACAGCAATAACATTAGCTCTTCCTGTGTTTGAAAGGTCTTTAACTTCAAACATGTGAGTATTTTAGTGTGTACACAGCCTGGAGAATTAAAGATACCTTTAAATCAAAGTAAGAGAAGGAAAAAAAGCAGCTTAACTGTTTGTATTTGGAGGAGGGTGTTTAAAAATATAGCATGAGAGTCAAGTGAGTGTGAAAACATGATGTGAAGAAAAGGGAAGAGCCAGGAAGCGATAAAGCGGCAGCGTCAGAGAGGACAGAGAGCAGAAGAAAGCTCTCAGGTTTGTGTTTAATCCTCCTGCTGTTTGTGTCTGCAGCTCTCACAGGAGCACTAAAGCTTCCCAGGCAAGACATCTTTACTAGAGTGTATCCCCACACCACATTTAACCTGCCCAGCACATCCTCGCTCTTATCCTCCGCTCTGCTCTCTGCAGCCTCTCTGCTGCTTTTTTGTTGTTTTCTTTGCCTTTCTTTTGTTTACTACTTTCTGTTTTTAATGCGTCAGTCCTTAGCATGTACTCTTAAGTCTTTTCATTGTAAAAGCAGATCACAATGGGTATCCACAGGCCCACTTACTTTGATCTATTCAACTCAAGCAAGGCATTTATGGTACTTACACTCCCTCTCAACAGTCATCCCTCTTTCTCCATAACCTTGATGTGAGCCAGGCTTGGCAGGAGTGCACATTCTGTTATCCCTTTGTGTGAGCGTGCGTCTTTTTCTCACTCTCAGCAGCATATTGTCTACATATTCCCCATGCCTCTCCGTGCTCCTGTGTGCCTCTCTTTATACCGGGCTGTTTCTTTGGCTGGTTGAACCCTGAGTGGTTGTGTAGATCAGGAGGAGTTAATACGGTGCTCGGGGATCTGTCTATATCAGAGTGTGAGCATGTTGTGGCTCCTGCTAAACCTGCAGCAGAGAGATCTCTTTATTTGAAGCTGAATAAAGCTGAAGTAGTTGTATTTGTCCTCAGCGGTCAATGTGTGCTAACAGGCTCTTTAAATTCAGATGGGCAGTGTTTAACAGGTGGAAAGAGGATAACTAAAATGATGTGGAAGTGGTTTTAATGGGCACTGAAAAAGGCAAACCAAAGACATATGTCAGCGTGAAACCCTTCCTGATTTCTTTCTCTTTTTTTGCACATTTTTCGCACTTTAATGTTTAAGATCATCAAAAAATATGATCCTAAACAAAGATAACAGTTTTTAAATGATTATATCATTTATTAAGAATAAAAAAGCCATGAAATCTACATGGCCCTATGTGAAAAAGAAACTGCCCTCCCTCGTTAAACCATGAATTAACTGTGATCAACCACATTTTTTTTTGGAAACCTTGAAACCTGTCTGAGAAAGTGAAGTAGGCTAAAAAACCTCAAAAAGCAACACAACAGCAACACAGAGCCATCTAATACAAATTTAAGAACAGATGAGGAAAAAAAATCACTGACGTCCATCATTCTGGAAAGGATTGAAAAGCCATTTCTAAGGCTTGGAACTGAGAGCCATTCTCCACAAGTAGAGAAAACTTTAAACTGTGTCGGCCTTTCCCTGGAGTGGCCAGCCTACCGGAACTTTTGGAAATATTCTGTGGACTGATGAGGGAAATTTTTTGAAGTGTGTCCCGTTACATCCGACATGAAATACAGCTTAAAATTTTGGGAAAATAATGCAGGAAAGCAGTAATCACTTCTTTTAGCAATCAAGTATTCTTTCAATTAATCAAGTAATTTAATAAGAAATATTTAATGATCACTTTTGTCCCATTCAAGAACAAAGGTTATAGACAAATGAGAAAAGAAGACAATTCTCTGAAATTAACTACAACTTGTTTATTTGAAGTGGCCATTATTGCACAGGATAGAGGTTTTCTACTAAAAGTCTGTTTTAAACTTGCATTTCTGCCCTATTGACATAAAACTTCAACAGGAAAATAAATTAAACAGTAATATAAATATTGCCATAACTATGTTTGGGGATCCTCTACCTGGAAAGTTTGAGTGCCAACTCTTTACTTCTTTCATTTAATTTATTTTTATGCTCTAATTTGTCATTAAGTTAAAGTTATTTTTGTAAAGGGCACTTAATTAATGAAAATCATTTTACCATCTGGTACTTTGTGCATGAATGTAATATTTAATGATGCCTATAAGCTGTGCTCTTCCATTACAGGAATATCATCTATTTTTTAGTATTCACTTTTAATTTTTTACCACATTATTGTTTGTGAGTTGATCCACTGTTAAAATATAACTTTTTAACACCATCTCCTGACCTGGAGAAACATTTGAAGGTGTGAAGCTCCTATGACCTGTTGAATCCTGACTGATGAACTCTGACCTATTTGGTCTCTCTGCCTCAGTCACTGTTTGTGGCAATAACATGTTTCTATTTGATTGGTATCTATTAATTTTCAATATTTACTCTTTGGAATGCCAGTGCCATTTTATGAAAACTATCTTTATGAACAGAACGTGTACGTTTCATAAACTTTTATTGGACACAGATTTTATTTTCAGCAATAATCCAAAAACCCATTAAAAAATCCCATAGGCTCAACACCGAGGGAACCCATGTGGCGCTAACTTCCGCGTTTGCCAACAATATTACGTCAAGACTGCACCACTCTATTTCTCCTGAGTGGGTGTGGCTTCAGCTCATTCAACCGACCTGCCCACACCATCCTGGAGCAGATTTTACTGCCTCATTTTTCCTGATTTTGAAGCTTTTTTTCATAAACTTTGAGACGTTTTATTTGACTGAAATTTGATTCAGGGGTTCATAACACAGTGACCTGTCATACATCAAACCTAAATACAGATTTATTTTCATTTTACAGGGTCTTTAAAGGGAATTAGAGCTGACACAATCTAATGTTATATCCAACACACACTTGATCATCAACTAATTTGAACAAACTTTGTTGCGCCCTGTTTTCAACTTTTCAGTGCATCTAGCAAAATGTAGTGGGACATGTCCCAAATCAATATGCACCACATGCTTTTGACATTGCATTTTATACCCTCAAAATAGGGCCGTGTGATTCATGAACAGAGGTACTTATTCTTCTGGGGGTACTTTTGAAGTTTCTGAGTGACACATTTGAGCGACAGCTTCTGCAGCAGAAGTGTATCAGTCACTTTCTGTGAACCAGAGGGGAAGCTGAGCATTAACCTCAGCAGAGGAAGAGTTAAAATAGTGATCGACACAAATTTTGTACACTGTAGACACAGGAACTTTAAAACACGTACGTGCACAGAGCGGAGCACATCCAGTAGAGCCAAGGAATATGACGTGCAAAGTCACACATGAAAACCTTTATGTAACCTTTAGATAGTGTCCTTGCCTTCAGCTGCTACTGGCTAATGTGTCACGCTTGGAGGTGGTGAAATCTGGCCATAGATGCTGGCACTTGCCTCAGGACACACACATAGACACACAGACACAGACAAAAGCACAAATGTGCTAGCTTGTCCCTGAGGTGGTGACAAGAGGACAGTGAATCAAAGGACGCTGAGTAACAGTCATCTATGACAGATTGATTCAGACACCCATGTTTTCTGTTTTCTGCCCCTCCATTAACAACACGTTTTCTGTCCTCTCTCCCACTACTACATTAACAACACAGAATTTCAAACAATGATACTTGTAGAAATCAAACAGTATAGGTGCCTGTTTTTATATCACGGCCACAAAAGTAGAAGTCCTAGCCACTTAAGACTGGGTTCTATTTTTTTTTAGCAAAACTTGCAGTAAAACTTCACTGCCAATGTATTTGTACAATTAATGCCATCAGGATGTTGATATGCAGAGTTAAGTTGAGCTACGGTTAAAACTTGATTAGGGCATTTAACTCGACTACTGACCAGGACAGAATCCATTAAGTAACATCTGTATTTACTGTGCTCCTGATATGCCCGTTTCAGTGGGTTACTTTAGGACCTTCTTCAGGTTGACCTTTCTGATCAAACTTAGCACAAAAAGGCTTTTGGGAAGTTAATGATGAATTCATTTAACAAACATGAGCCCCAGTAGAGAGGGGAAGAACTATACACAGCCATAACAGCCTGGCACCTCCTCCTCATGCTGGTCACCAGCCTGGTCACACACTGCTGTGGGATGGCATCCCATTCTTCAACCAGTGTTTGTTGCATGTCAGCCAGTGTAATTGTTGCGAAGGTTGCGAAGCTGCTGGCTGCAGCAAAACAGCAGATTCTTTACTCACTTGTAGCTTCCTCGTAGTCACAAACGTGCATGGTTTGGAGGTGATAAAAAAAATGTGCTGTTGGCTGACAACAGCACAATGGCTCATCTTGCAAATTACAGTAGTTTGCTCTGTTTCAGACGTTTTATAGCCAAAACAGTTCAAAAATAATGGAGGGGGTATCTCCTCTTTATGGCACCAGATTTTACAGGCTTAAACAGGCTTTCCAAGATTTATTGCCAATAAGCATTGTTACAACAAAGAAATAATTGACCAAATACAAATTTACTTGCTTTTTGTGCTAAGTTGACCAAACAGCTATCCAGCTCTATGTCACATAGAGATAACATGCACAATCTTTTCAGCTTTGCACATTTCTTTTATATTCTACACTTTACCTTTGGCACTGATTTGATGCACTGTCGTACCAAATCAGAGTGATATCCAAGAGCAGATGACACCATGACTTCAGCTATGCTGAAAATAGGATGTGTCTAATAAAAGTGTTCCAAATAAAGTGTTTGTCCGTGGAATTTTTAGCATCAGCCAATCACTAGATCATGTTGAGTAATGATTGTGAGATTGAGTTAACAAAGATGTGAGGCATGATGGCATATTGCCAATCAAGGCTTTAAAGATAAATAAAAACCAATGTCTATTACACCTTACAGTCAGAGGTGCATATAAAATGCAATAATGAGTAAAGTAACTGTCACCAGTTATAAATCTGAGGGCTGCATGATAAATGGAATTTAGGGGGGCCAGAGAGGAGGCAGAGGCGTTCCTGTAAATAACATCAACATAGTCTTGGACAGATAAAAGACGGCTTCAATTATACGTTTTCGGTGGAGCATTGGGAAGTGAGATTTGTTTCTGTAAAGGAATCCAATTTTTTGTCGTAGTTTATCAACGTGGAATTTAAATGTGATATTTGTACTCAGAGACTCTTTCAATAGTGTGTCCTGTCAAAGTGGTGCTATGAAAGTTCTTCAGGTTGTCAGAAATGTCCCTTGTTCTTGGGAATATCATGAATTTGGATTTGTTAAGCACCAGTTTCAATTTAAACAGAGCATTTTGTAGTTGATTAAAGTCTTGTTAAAGGATTTCAATGGCTGAATGTGCGGTGTTAGTGAAGCAACACAATACTGTGTCATTGGCATAAAGGTGAATGTTACAATTCGTGATAGCAGATATGGTGTTGTTGATATATAATGTAAATAAAACAGGACCTAGTATTGAGCCTTGTTGAACTCCCAAGCGGCAACGTGTTTCACTGTGGGTGCAATGTTCAAACTTGGACTCGTCCGTCCAGAGTACCTTCTTCCAGTCATCAACAGTCCAGTGTTTGTGCTCCCTGGCAAATCTAAGGTGTTTCTGGATGTTTGCAGGCCTCAATAATGGCTTCTTAGCAGCTATTCTTCCCTTTAAGCCTTGTTCTGTCAGTCGTCTGCTTATGGTCATTCTGGAGACTTTCTCAGACTCTGATCTAGAAGCATTCATCTCTGCCTGAAGATCAGCAGTGGTCTTCCTTCTGTCTCTAGTACTTCAAATCTTGAGCTGTCTGACATCTGCTTCAGTTAACTTTGGTTTCCTGCCTCTTCCTTGGCGCATTTTCTAAAGACCAGTCTCGGCAATTGACTCCAAAGCATACTTGACCACACTGTGAGAACACTTTGTCTTTCCCTGTTTGTCTCAGAGACCATCCAGCATCATGAAGTGCTTTAATGCAGACTCTTTCATTTTCAGTGAGCTCTCCACGTTTTACCATTTTGAACAGGAATGAGGAATTTCAAACTGAATTCACCTTTTTATACCCAAATTTGAGCTGGCTCACTGGGCTTCTCTGAGAAGTCAGAAATGAATCAAGCATAACATTCAACCACCAAAATTTATTTTTCTGTTCAGAAATGCAAGTAAATAACTATAATTTGACATATTAATCAAGAAATAATAATGTGCTTTACTATTTTTTCAGTTTTTTTGTAAATCAGTAAATTTGAAAATTCATGGACAACAATAATAATTATATTTTATTATTAAAAATATCATTTTGGTTAAAGAGCTTCTACATAGTCTTGTATTAACCATTGCAGAAACATAAAAAATGATTTTGGTATTTACCAGTGCTGTTAATTTAGGGCAGCTGTGGCATAAACCTTACTGTGGGTGGTGGTCTAATAAATTTGTTAAGCACTGTACATACCTTGGTTAGTTTCCATGTTAGGGCCATTAGTGAAGGAATGACAGAAATGTAAAACTGCACTTTGAGAGTTCTGGAGGAAACAGGACGTTTGAGAGGTTTGGTTCTATTCCTTTTTCTATTCCTTTTTTTTTTTGACATCAATTAGCCTACAATTTCAACAAATCATTGCATACCTACTTTGTGGTCAGTTTTGCAAAAGCATGGAAGTCGAGTTTTTATAAAAACTGTTTCACAAAATACAAATACTTTTTTCCCACAAATATTAACTTTTTTATCCAGACTCCATCTGTTAGGATGATATTCTTTCCCATTGTATTTCCTTTACTTGGACTGTGTGAAAATGTGGCGGTTAATTACTACACCTCCACCTCCTCCTCGTCCTGTGAACTTCAGGTATACGGCAGAGAGTGATGCTGTTTTGTGTTGTCTGTGTGGCTTGATAAAAATTGTCCCATTTTTTTCCCCTGGAAACCAATTATTTTCTCCTTTGAATAAATGCACAATGTTTTTTAAGGTCACAGCCAAACAATTTCAATTCATCAGGACCATTTTTTCAAGTTTAGACTTAATACCTGACATTATCATTACAAATAACAACTGAAGGTAAACAAGTGTGTAGCTCTTTAAAGCTGTCCACACAAAGTCCTTGTAAATCCACACAGATTGACTTGATAGGACAAAAATGACACACACATGCATGCAAGAAAGCAAACCAATTTTCAAGCTGCAAATACATTTTTCCTTCATTTTATTGGGGAACAAACATGAATGGGGAGGAAAAATGCTCCAGGGAGTTCAGTTTGCCATTCATGTGTCCTATCTGTGCGAATTAAGAGCAAAAAGTGCTGGTGTAGATATTGCTTCCCCCAGGACCCCCTCCCACGTATAACCCTCTCTCCTTTATCCAAATGTGTAGAAAAAGGCAAGGTGGTGCAGACATCAGCAGTTTAGTGAATCAGTGCATGCACTGAGAAATAGGAGGACCTGAGGGAAAAGGTCAAAGCAATATAAATTTAACATGTAGATAGGACAGGGTTTTTCCCCTTCTGGGGGTCTGGAAGCTCGGTCACACAAATTTTTAAATCACACATGGCTGTGTGCAAGATGGTCTGACTTTGCTCTGCTATAAACCAATGGATTCTGTCCCCGTGTATTTAGGGAAAACAAACAGATATCATTCAATGACATTTCGTTTAAAAGTTTGTTAAATGTTACTTGGAAATGCATCAAAGCCAGGAGACTGTGGCTCAGTAGGTGGAGTAGGTCACCAAACAGTTGGGGGTTTGATCCGAGGCTTGTGCAGTCACATGTTGATGTGCCCTTGAGAAAGACACTTAACCCCAAATTGATTTTAATGATGTTTCAGTTGTGTGAATATGTATGGATGAGAACAAATGGTTTTTTTTCATACTATAACTGTCAAAATTAATTGTATTAATCACAATTAAGTAAGATCACCAATTAGTATATCAATTTTTTTTTTGCCTTTTATTCCATTTCATCACACTTTGGTTAAGCCATGACAATGTCTACCTGTAGCCTCAGTGATGTAAAATAACCACTGCTCCTTAGTATTACCCTTGCAAAGCAGATGGATACGCCCATTTCCGTGTTTCTCACTGGCGAATCCATCTTTCAAAGCTCCCGTCTGAACTGTTTGGGCCTGGTTAGAAAATGACAGGACCAATCAGCATCGAGGGGCAGTACTTTCGAGCGTGGCGGAGTCGTGACGTAAGCAAGCAGCAACAGGAGGCCGGTTCAACTATGGCGGATGAGATTAGCGTGGATGCTGCTAAAGTGTCAGTTTTATCAGAACTTCTTGTTGAAAGAAGAACAAAGAACAGCACTGGGTTGTTTTCTTTTCAAAAACAACCAAAGCGGGGTGCGCCGGTAGTCGAGTGGCTAGGGCGCACACCATGCACGCAGGCGACCCGGGTTCGAAACCGACCTGTGGCACCGTTTCCTGCATGTCTCTCCCCACTCTCTTCCCTATTTCCAAATCTATCCACTGTCCTCCTATCTCTAATAAAGGCATGAAAAAGCCCAAACATAAATCTTTAAAAAAAAAAAAAAAAAAGTCGTGTGCTGACATGTCTACAGTCGCCATGGTTTACATTATGCAGTCCTCTATGGAGTTTACTGCTTTGGTAGGGGTGCAGCTCGATAACGGCTATGTCCCGTGTTTTGTTGCTCTGATTGGTCCGTAAAGATGTGCCAGACAGAATGTTCATCCAGTCACCCTCCGAGTTTTTCTTTTTCAAAGGTTCTGCCCTTTCCCAAATGCTGTGTATGAGTGGTTTACCAGATGGATGTGTGAAACAAATCCACCTGGTGTGCCAGGTTAGTATCTCTGTTGGTCTTTCTGGAACTTTAACAAACACTGTATACTCATGTGGTTTGTCTTTGTTTGTCTTGAACTCAGAGCTACAGTGATTTTTCAGCTTCACCATTGCTTAAAGCTGTGTTTTAACTCAAGGCCCATTTGTTTAAAGCCCTAAATGATAAAAAAAGGTATCGGGCTGTGACTTTGATCTTAGTCAAAGGTGCTGCTGTAAAGACTGTGTGCGAAAAACCCTTTCAGCTCGTTGTAGCTCCACTAAAGTTCAGTTAATTCAATAAGAAACAGTTATTTCCTACATGTTCCTTACAGTAAAAGTCCCCATTTTTATGTAAATTAGCTTGATTGCTTTTATTATGAAAAAGCCATCAGAAAATGTGCTGCTTTCAGTTGTAGCTTAACACAACTTGGCAGAACAGAAACAAACCTTAAAACCACACAGATTCAATTATAAGCGTTACTGTACTGACAACAAAGACAAGAGCATCTTTCTGTGGTCTCATGTACAGATGTTAGTTAAGTTTCTCTGGCTCGTTTTAGGGGGAAAAGATGGCTTGTATCCTTGAATATGCATTACATTTCCTTAAACTGATAGAATACCATCACCGGGAGATAAAAGGTCATATCACCCTTCTCTATTAGGTTGTTGGTCAAATACGGTTCATTAATTTCAAGGATTATTCTCAATTGCACCTACAACCACATCCATCAGTGACTTACATCTGGTCATCACTACATCTTTTAGGCATCACCAAAAAATGGTTTTCAGAGGTAGGATAACGTTCTCTGTACTCAAAAGAGAGTAGACTTACTTTAATCAAATACATCATCTTAACTGAATAATAGAGAGAGATGAGGGAAGAAGAACAATTGGAATGAAGGGCATAATCTGTCATTTATGGCTGCATTATCAAACTGAGGTTTGAATGAATGCAACACTGCAGCACTTAGTCATCAGTTGACTCATTAATTGATATCTCCTGAGCTCCAAATAAATCCAAGTGTCAAAGGTGGATCAAATTTATGGTTGTCAGGTTTCTAAAAATCCTTTTAGTGCTTGGCATATCTTATTATAAATAACTCTGCTGAAAGACCAAAAACTGAACTCCAGCCAAAAATCTACTCACTCCACTGATTATGGTTTTGACATTTAATCTGTTCTTAACCTTAAAAACAAGTGCTGGCCACTCTTTTTTTATTCTCTTTATGTGTGGATTTCAAGGTGAACAAGAGAATTTTTATCTTTGTGTTTTTAATCCAACATAGACAAGCTTTTACTAGATGCATAGGTTTGAAATCGGCCAGTGTCGGCCCTTTGACAAACATCTGCCATTGGCGAACTCTGAGGGCATGAACTGATATCAGTAGCAGGTGTTTATCTGTTGTGTTGTATTTAACGCTGGCATTCAGCATAGCTAACAGCTGATTCAATATTTTTTTTATTTATTAAACCTTTATTTAACCAGGCTAGTCCCACTGAGATCAAAAATCTCTTTTTCAAGGAAGAATAGATTTAGATTTGGACAGAAGGTCTGTTTTCATGGTCACACATGAGAGAAAATGTTGGCTTTGTGGGAGTAACACCAAAAGAAGTAAAAAACCAGCAACATTGGTATCAGTATCGATGATGGTTAAACCATTATTTCAAAGATCAGTATCAGCAGCAGCCCTGATATCTACAATTGATAAAACTCTAGCTTGAACAGACCATTTATTGACTAGATTCTGACAATCTCCACCGTGTAAACAAACTGCTTCACCAGGGAAAGACATTTTGTTGATGTAAACTCTCTGTCCTATATTGAGGTACATTTGAATTTAAATCTTATTCAAAACCATCCCAGTGTCCACTTGAATCACACCTGAGACCACCTCCTCACGCAGGCCCAGGCCCGTTGCCTGTGAGTGGCACGTTTTCATTGGCACTGACCAAAATCAAAAAGAGATTTTGGGCTCAAGTGTACTTAGATCTTTACGAGGTCAGGCACTGATGTTGGATGAAAAGGCCTGCCTCGCAATCTCCATTCCAGTTCATCCCAAAGAGCCTTGATAGGGTTGAGGTTCTTCCACACCAAACTCATCACACCATATCTTTATAGTCTTTGCTTTGTGCACTGGGGCACAGTCATCTTGGAATAGAAAGGGCCTTCCCCAAACTGTTGCTACAAAGTTGAAAGCATAGCATTGTCCAAAACGTCTTGGTGTGCTGAAGCATTAAGATTGGCCTTCACTTGCGATAAGGGGTCTAGACCAAACCCTGAAAAACAGCCCCATACCATTATCCTTCCTCCACCAAACTTCACAGTTGGCACAACACAGTCAGGCAGGCAACATTCTCCTGGCATCTGTCAAAAGAAGAACGTTTCCCCTGCTCCACAGTCTAGTGTTGGTGCTTACATTAATGCTAGAGGAAGTTAAGAACTCTTCAGCTATGGAATCAGCAGAGCACTGGTGACTTTTGGGGCGCATTCACACCAGAGCTGTTTAGTCCATTTTAAACGAACTCTGGTCCTTTTTGCCTGATAGTCCGGTTTGTTTGGAGTGGTGTGAAAGCTCATACGAACTCTGGTGCACACCAAACAAGCGGACTCTGGTCTGCTTTAAAACAGGGTGTCTTGGTTTGCTTCCAAACGAAGGCGTAAAAGCAAAGCGGACCAACTTGTGAAGCAAAAGCACAAGGTGGCACAAAAGATAATAATTTATGGATTTATATATGTGATTTAATACACTCAAATACATGTCAGTACCTCGCCTGGTGTCTGTGTAGCCATAGCAACATGTCATAGACTCTCACTCACATGTTGCCTGGCCTTTTTCTTCTGTACCCAGTCATTCGTCTCATTTTAAAAATGACATGCTGAACAGCTCACTGCTTCACTGACTGCTCATAATGCTCCAAAACAAAAGCAGAAATACCAAGACAGCATAAATTTGGTGTTTTTTTATTATTTATTTCTTGTTTTGTCTTCTTCTACATCTCCCTTTCTTCTTTGCTGCTTTTTGTTTGGAATTAAAGCACCACAAACTTATGGTTTAGTTCATTTGACCAAGGGCATTGTGAATACGAACCAAACGCCCAAGTCCCCATTACTATCAGGTGTGAAAATGACCTTATGCACCATGTACCATTGCAGTTATTGATCTCACTTTGTCATTTCATGTGGTCTTCCACTTTTGTGGATGTTGTTCCTAAACACTGCCACTTTCTCATAATATCACTTACAGTTGACTGTAGAATATATGGCAGTGATGAAATTTCTCAAACCACATTTTTTGCAAAGGTGGCATCCATCATACAACCCATTTTATATCAAAAATGTTTGCACATGAAGACTGCATGGCTAGGTGCCTGATTTTACAAACCTGTGGCAACATGTCTGTTTGAAACACCTAAATTCAGTAATTAACTGGTGTGGCCAAATACTTTTGTCTATATAGTGCACGTCAATGAACAGATTCTCCCCTGGTGCTCACATACCTGAACAAGGACAGCAGTCAAGTTAAACGAGCTACATTCATAGCTCCACTCACCTGTGTGAAATTGAACTAAATGACTTCTGCTGCACCCTTTTTAGAGCCATATCTTGCTCCCTGAGATCCCCAGCTCCCCTTCTTACATTTGACAAAAAAAGATCTGCTGTGAGAGAGGTCTGAGGATTTCAGGGACAGACTGTCCTGAAACTTTCAAGAAATTTCCAGGACTGTATGTGTGAAAGGTGCTGCACACACTCACCTACACATGACAGTTACAGCGTGTTCTCCTCACCTAATTCAGCCCTCTGTACCTGCTCTCTCACCCTCTTTTGTACCATTTTGTAAAGGTCATTTCAAACACCTGATGAACTCTACAAAATCACTCCTACATGCCATCTCTGTGCGTCACAGTTGGTGTCGATATAGTGTGATAGAGATGGACTGATTTTTATCCTGTCTGTTAAGAATCAGTTTGCCTTTGACCTTGTTCTTTTGCAACCACAATCATTACAAAAAGGCTACTTGTACTCAAGACTGTGGTCATGCTCTTGCTCATATAACACTTTACCCTATGCTCATACTCTGGCAAAAAGCATTGGATTTAAAACTGAACCATGCAGACTAACATAACAAACACTCCTGCACTCCTAAACACAAGCTGGAAGCCTTTCTCTCTTGAAGGCTGTCTTAAAGCATGAGCTGATTGATTGATTGGAGCCTGGGGAAGGCTGTCCCTTCACATTAACTTCTCCCATGCACTGAAGAAGTGTGGGTATGTGTGTGCTCGTACAAATGAAGGCTTTGGTTCTTGTGTGATTTTTTTTTTTCTAGTTACTGTCATGTTTGAACTTTGGATATTTTCTGTTAACAACAGTTAGAATCAAACCATCTCACAAGGGTTGAATGATATAATACATGTCATGAAACAGAGGCCACGATATGTATTGCATCCCTTTTAATTGGTGCAAATTTAGTATTAAGAAAAGCGTCTTGATTAATTTCAGGTCAGGATCAGGTTCCTGAATTGTAGACATGGCTGTGCACCACTGAATTATAGCCTTCATTCACAGACACAGTTAGCCACCTCTCTGTAGCCGTTTCATGCTGGCCTTATGAAGGTTTTCCCTGCTGGGATCAGCTCAGATACTGTCTGCATCCAGTTGAAGGTATAAAATCTAGGGGTAGAACGGATATCAGCCTGGCTAATTATCAAGGTGGATATTTGGCATTTAGCAGATATTGGTATCAGCATTTTGTTTTACTGGTAATTGATCAAATTAATTAATTTGAAGGCATCCACTCCACTGAGAGGTGTGTCATCCCGCCTGGCTTTGTCATTCTCCACAGACTCCCTGAACGCCTCCCTACAACACTATCTGATGACAATATCTGCTAGATGTCACAAAACTGCCATCCAATCAACATCAAGGCCTGAGTGGCACTGACACAGAAACCGCATCACTTTGTGCAAGTTCTCCTGCTGCTACTATGTTTCTCTTAGCAGTTTCTCATGTCAACTGAGCTAGTGATAAAATGTTTTTTACTATTTAAGGTCACATATGTAAAATACACTTTTTCAGGCTTTTCTAGGAAAAATACGTGCCCCTGGCCTGTCCACAATCCCCCAAAGAATCAGAACCCACACCCCCCTTCACCTTTCAGAAAATATGTGCTGAAACAAGCCATTCTCAGATTTTCCCCTCACGATGTCATGTGGGGAGTTAGCACCACCCCCAGGTTCAGTTGGATGAAAGTTTGCCCTCCTCTCCTGGCAGCTGAGAGGAGGATCAGGAAAGCCACATCCATTTCCTGAGAGGGGCAGAGTCTGGGGCGGAGTCAGAAAGCTGTTTAACATTTAAAGTCACAGACACAGAAACAGCTCTTTCTGAGCAGGGCTGAAACAGAAGGGTTTTTTTTTAGGCATGCAAAAATCCAATACTGGAGTGTTTTTTCACCTTCAGACTTCACAGGCATGTTTTGGAGACCACTGAGACCAATATAAACTTGTCTTAAAGAGGTAAAATATGTGACCTTTAAATGATAATGGTTCCAAATATTGATTATAGGTCTCTTAAACTGCTTATAATCAGTACTGTATCAGCTACGATTATGCAACATCCAGCTCTTTATACTGTCAGACCTTCCCAAATTTTGCCCCTGGTATACAGTATTACTGTCATGTGTTTGCAGACCAAATTATGTAAGAGACAGGTCTGACTGAGCACTCTCAAGCACATCAAACAGGGCGTGCTTCCCTAAACTGTTATCATACAGGATCAAGAGCAGCGGTTCTCAACTGGTCAGGCCTCAGGACCCACCATCCCCTCCTTGTGAGAAATCGGGACCCAAATTGAAAAAAAAAACAAAAAAAAACTTTCAACCACCCAAATCTATAACCTTGCAAAGCAGATGGATACAACGTTTTCATGTTTCTTACTGGTGAATCCATCTTGCAAAGCTTCCATCTGAACAGTTTGGACCTGGTTAGAAAGTGACAGGACCAATCAGCGTTGAGGGGCCGTACTTTTGGGTGCTGCGGAGCTGTGACGCAAGCAAGCAGCAACAAGAAGCTGGTGAAATAATGATGGAAGACATTAGAATGGATGCAGCTCAAGCGCCAGTTTTATCAGAACTTGATGACATTTCTTCATAAATAGAAGAACAAAGAACAGCATTGAGTTATTTTCTTTAAAAACAACAAAAGTCGCGTACTGACATGTCTATAGTCGCCATGGTTTGGGTTATGCAGCTCTCTACGGAGTTTACTCCTCAGTAGGGGCACACCTTGGTTTGCGGCTATGTCACGTGTTTTGTTGCTCTGATTGGCCCATGAAAATGTGACAGAACATTCATCCAATCATCCTCAGAGTTTTTTTCATAGGCTCTGCCCTTTCCCCAAATGCTGTCTATGAGAGGTTTACCAGATGGATGTGTTTCACACATCCATCTGGCATGTCAGGTTAGTATGAACCCTGAAAAACAAAAATAATTCAACCCTTATGCAACACTGTTTATTATACAGGCCATCAGATAGCTAACTAGGACCAGTGCTAGTCTAACTTAAAAGTCTGTATGTTGCAACAGCATCAAGGAGTCAGTTCTGTTCTTTTGAACAGTTGATCACTTTTGGCTGCTAAGACACAGGCTTGGCTAGTGGATCTTTTCATCCACCTGCTATTTTGGCTGGTGACTTAAAGCTGGTTTGAGTCAATGTGACAGAAATCAGTATTTTCCTCTCAATTTTAAATAAATGTTTATCTTTTTTCTCTATTCAACAAAAACAGATGGATATAGTTTAGGAAAGATCAGTCTTGACTAATTGGAATTTAAATACACATTAGACTCTTTGAAAAACAGAGCTGGCATCACTGAATGTTGTTTCTTAAATCATACAGTACATACCCAGTTTAAAAAGTGTGTAAAGAGAAAGGATATGATAGAGAGAGAGAAGAAAGGAGGAAAAAAGAGAGAATACTATATTTGCCCTACAACAGAAGAATTCCTCTCCCTGTCTGACAATTTCTACCTGATCAGTTTCCCTTTAGTCTGTATGCTCACCCTTCATCCTCTCCATCCCTCCATCTTTGCCTTCATGTTTTTTCCCTACTTCATTTTTTATCTTCCTCTGTATCTCCCTTCCACTTTTGCAGCAGATCTGAGCAGCTCTGACTCTCTCCCTCCAGCCCTGGCTTTCATCTCATTTGGTCACCCTCACATCCCGCTGCTTCTCACCTCAACTCTGAACCTTCCCTCTATCCATTCTTCCGTTCATCCACACGCGCTTCGACTGCAGCCAGCTACCGCTCCCTCCATCCTCTCTTCCTTCTCTTCTCCTTCTTTATGTTTGCTCTATCTCTGTTGCATTCCCAAATCTCTCTCTTCCTGTTGAGTCCCTCCAAGTTTTCACCCCTCTCTGCGTCCCTGCCTTGGTCCCTCTGTGCAACAGATCTTTCTCTGCAGGTCCTCATACACCTGAGAGCACACCACCATCTGCTCGATGCATCTCTTCCTCTGCCTTACATCTTTTACCATCCTGCTCCTCTCTTCTTCACTCTCACTCTTCACACTTCAGAATTTCTCTGAATCCATTTTAATGCATCACAATCCCCTTCAGGAAACATACCAACTTCATACATACTTCAAACATACTTCAGAATAAAGAGGATAGGGTTCCATGGTATGATCCTTTTTTTATATATCCTATGAATAAAAATATCCTCAAATTCTGCACCAGAATTTCATTTTGAATTGTTTTTTGCTTTTTTGATACTCTTAGATATTATTTTTGGATTCATAAAAGTGACAAGTAACCCCCCCCCATTAAGCATGCAAGATGTTGAATTCTAGCCAACACCTGATATTCTGATATTTACAGATTAATTTTAGTTTACAGCTAAATCAAAATTGCAATTTCAGCTGAAATTGCGTTGGGAGCTGAATTGTGGAAGAACTGCTGAAAATAGCCAGAAGCACAAAAATAGCTGAAAATAGCATAAAATGGCATCAAAGTAGCTGAAAATGGCATTCAATAGCTCAAAAAAGGATAACAATAGCTGAAAGTAGCCTATAGAAGCTGAAAATAGCTTAAAATAGCTTGAAATAGCATAAAAATAGCTGATTTTGGCCTAAGAGTGGCTGAAAATTGCATTCAATGGCTTAAAAAGCATAGAAATACCTGAAAATAGCATGAAAATAGCCATATTTTAAAAATTATAAAAGTAAGAAATGAGAAAAGCCATAGCAGTCGAATGACCAAGAAACTGAATTTTTTAAAGTTTAAACAGTGGTGATACAACAAAGTATGTAGGAGGAGATAGCCGGGGCCGAAGAAAAATAATAAACAAAATGGCCAACGCAAATTTCAAAAGTGTGGATGCTCAGCATACTCTCTAAATATGTATTTCAGACCTAACATCAGTGCATAAAACACGTTTTACAACTAGTCGATAAAACAAAAACCTAAAACACTTTAAAGTTTAATGGATGAGGACAAACAAAGAAAAATACAGTTTCTAAAAGTTTCCAAAGCCAGAGAAATCCTCCTATTTTAACTAGATAAGCATCAATTGGGAAAATCAGGATTGATCCAGATGCCAATGTGTTGCACTGTGTCATGTGATGTGCCTCAATAGCACACACCAGCAGCAGCGGGTCACCTCAGTCAAACTCCCCTCCAGCCACTGCAGAGCCAGGTGCTTGATACCAGAGTTGAGATCCTGTCTCAAAACAGCTGTTCTCTCAGGAATACACTTCACCTGCCACAGCCAGCTGCACTGGCAGTAGAGCAGTGGTGTAAAATTGCCGTGGGGTGTTGTGTCCAGGCATTTGGTTGCTACTGGTGTTGGTTTGTAGCGTATAATGGGGGCAATTGTTTGGACTTTAGTCACACAGCGCAGGTGTGTTTTGGGCTTTAGACTACTAAAATGCCAACAGTTTCTCTCTGGTTTGACCAAGAAAACAGATCAGAGTTTGTCTAACAGGTGTCTTCCTCTGCCTGGTAAAAATGTCTTCTCTGAGTCAACAGGTGTGCTTTTGTGCAAGCATCAAGGTGGCACAAGAAAATACCTCGGTTGTACCCCACCTCCAGGCCAACTACAGCTGGGATTGGCTCCAGCTGCCTGCGACCCTGAATGGGATAAGTGTTGTAGATAATGAGTGTATGGTTAAAGAGGCTTATGTGAGTGTTTTTCTTGACCTTACATAAACCTTCAACAACAGACATCATTCCTTTGTTTCTCATGTGAAGGCCAACTGTGTGACATGAATCCCTCATGTTCTTTGCTGAGCTGTAGGGGTTTTCTGAGAAAAGAGGTTCATTCAGTGTGTGACACAATGACAGTGTGTGATATGACTGTGTAGGGCATTGTAGATGGTTCTGAGGACAGTATGCATGGCTACAAAGGGGTGTCGTTACCACTAATGATGTGAAATGAGTGGAAAACGTTGCAGACGTCATGCTGTTTGTGGTCACATTTTGTTCTGGTTGAGGGCTATAATATGGGAGTGTAGGCTGACATAGGCAGCATACTACTTTATTGCTCTAGAATATTGGTTCTCAACCTTTCCAACCCACAACCCCCAAAATATAGATGCCAGAGACCAGGGACCCCCACTGTACCTGAAGGTGGTTAAACACAGCCATGCACAATCAAAAATAGTCATGTGCAGACAAGGCCGTCCATAAGGAGGGATAAAGGGGGAGGTTTCTGGGACCCAGTCAAACTGCAGGCCAATGGAGGTCAGCAAAACCATGGTCCATTGTGAAGTTAAGCTGGGAAAAACCATATTTTATATTTGACCTAAATAATAACTACTCTTATCGAAGAAACAAATATCTTTATCTATTCATTTGTGTAGTAAAAAGCCTTCTTAATATGAAAATAACTTTTGGTCAAAACATATTTAAAATGAGTGAAAAATTGCTTAAATTATTTAATAATGGCAAAAAATGGCAGAAAAGGTGTTGAAATTGATTTTTAAAGACCATAAATGGGTTAAAAGTGGCAAAAAATGGGGAGCAGGTGGCCTAGGGGTTAAAGGCGCTCCCCATGTACGCGGGTGGCACGGGTTCGAATCCGGCCTGAAGCCCTTTACCCCTTGTCTCTCCCCTACTCTTGACCCTGTTTCCGACTCTATCCACTGTCCTCCTCTATCTAATAAAGGCTCAAAAATGCCCCCCCCCCACCCAAAAAAAGTGGCAAAAAATAGAAATAGCAAAAAAGAACCAAAAATGGATTAAATTGGCAAAAACGGGACCAAAAAGTGGTAAAAGTTGGGGGTGGTGCTAACTCCCCACATGACATCATGAGGGAACAGCTTGTTTCAGCACACATTTTCTGAAGGCGGGGGCGGTATTTCTGATTCTTGAGGGTATTGTGGACAGGCCAGGGGCACATATTTTTGTTAGAAATGCCTGAAAGAATAATTTTTTCATATTATGTCCCCTTTATCCATAACTATTTAAAGTATTTATTTTTCTACTTGCTGATGTCTGAATGTCTTTTAACAAATCTTTATTCTTGAATATTTATTGTTCTTATTAGTTACCTGATGCTGCACTGGCCAGAGAACTATTGTAAATTCGTTGTACACCTGTCGTGCAATGACAATAAAGGTTTCTTGATCTTGATCTTGATCTTTAAAACAAAAAGTCTTAAAATATTTCCCTTTGATTGAGGTGAATCTAGAATTGATAAAAGTTTAACTTTTTACGTAAATCACTTGAAGAAAAATGAACATTTACATGATATTCACATTTTTTCAGAAGCACCAGTAATTCATAAATTTAGCTTTATTTTCCTTGCTGAGGTCCTCATCAGCTCCTTAGCAGATGTCTAGCTTTTATTTTTCAGTCACTAAATTTTCCACCATCCTCACCACATAATTTGCTGTCTGCATCTGTCCTGTATTTCTCACTGTGGATCTGGTTTACAGCTGTTTTTTAAAGCTGCCTGCTGTTCTTGAAACAGACTCTGTGACAATCAATGGAAGTAGTAAAGTGTCAGGTTCAAGCTGACACTTTTTTACTCCATAACGGTAACTGGAGCTGCCAGTTTGAGTGAACAAACTCTGCAGGTGCATCGCTGGATGGGACCTCTTTTTATCGTTTAATATTTTTATAAGACATATAACAGATTTTAGCCTAGCAAAAATATTCAGATTAATTAATCAGAGTGTGTAGTTGGTTTTCAGAAGAAGATCTTCAGCGATGTTTACAGCAGGAAGTCTGCAGCAAAATGTCAGAGTTAATTCCAAAAAAGTTGAACGATGTAAAAAGCTGGAAGAAATTTGTAGTAACACAAAGAAAGAGTGAGAGAGACTCAGAGGCAATATAGCTAGACTGGCTTAAAGAAGTCTATCTTCTCAATTTCTCTTGTCAGCTTTGAAAAGCTTTTGAAATGAGTTAATACTTTGATTAGATTTAAACAGACTTGACTTCAGCTGACCTCGACATCTATCACGTGGTGAAGCCAGTTAAGATTCTCTTAGAAACTGATTTCTGTCTCGATTATTCTCTTTACATGAATATTTCTTTTTATAAGCCGTCTCATTTGATTTTTTTGTGCAAACATGCATCTCTATCAGACACAGCACAAAAGCTGAAGTTAAAAAGAATTGATTTATCCTACTCTTCACCCTCTGGACTTCATCAGTTTGCTTTCAGCTAAATGATTAAAGAGAGGAAAGAAGATCTTCCTCTGCATGGGGTAGTCACTGAAAAGTTCCTCTTAAGCTCAGTTCAGGCCAAAGATTCAGGACCAGACGAGTTAAAAGCTGCAACTAGGATGGGCTGCTGGAAAGGGGGGGGGTGGGGGCAATGTATCGTTTCCAACACAATTCAGGGAGTAGTTTATTTTCTAAATTTGCACTATTAATCCATCTCTTCAAGGGTAGGCATTATGTAGGTATGGTTCCTGCATGAGTGTGATTTAGTACTGATTCCCTTTGATAAAAATGCTGCGTGCATGTTTCTTGCCATCACCATTGACTGATTTCACAGCGTACATGAACACATAGCTCAGTCTTGTTATAACTGAGATATCTGCTGGAAGTTATATAAATTTAGCACAAAAAGTAAGGACATTTGTGTTTGGTTCAGTACTTCCTCATCTTAACAGTGCTTCTTGGCAATAAATCTTGTACAAGTGGAAAGCCTGCTTATTTCCCTTTCATTTGTAAGGAACATGCATTTGTGGGATGAGCAGCAGAGCTGAGTATGTGGGGTGCACCCATGAAAAATTAGCCAAATCTTCTCTGCCAATGCCAAACAGCTTATTCTGCCATTGAATCTTGTTTGGCCTTGATCAGCAGATTGGATGATTGAAGTCTGAAGAAACAAGACATTTCAGCAATTTAACAATTTCATCATTTAAAGCTGCAGTAAGCGATTTATTTTTAGTGTCGTATACCCACAAAAACAACACAACCCATCAGGGTCTTGTTATTGAAGCCATCTAAATGAATAACACACTTCTGTAATGCCTCCTTGTGCACTCTCACTTGAGGAAAACCAGCAAGGGATGATGCTCCAGCCGATGAGGAGGCTAGTACTCGCAACCAATCACGGCAAAAGATGGAGGGAACGTTCCTATTGGCCGCTTCAGTAGGTGTGCTTGTGCATCAGCTCAGTGAGAAGTTGATAAAATGGCGGAGTTACCAGCGGTGTTCAGTCCTATGTAGAATTTATTCATGCTGAGACTAAGTGTTTTCTAACCTGTAATTCAGCCATTGATTTCAGTGGAAAAGCAGAGCAAAATCACTCCATGGGAGCTTTGCCATCATCACTATTCAATTCAGCGGACGTGCACATCCACGAGGAGGTATGGAGCCCAAACATGGAGAAGAACAGGAAGGGAGGGGGAGTAGAGTTGATTCTACACGGTTCTCACTGAATGTCACATACTCAAGCTTTAACAAACAGGAAACTCCTCCTCGTGCTGGTCACCAGCCTAGTTTCACACTACTGTGGGATGGCATCCCATTTTTCATCCAACATTTGTCACAAGTCAGCCAGTGTGGTTGTGTTGGTCACTCTGGCAGGAACAGCACGCCCAAGCTGATCCCACAAGTGTTCAGTGGGGTTGAAGTCAGGACTGCTGGCAGGCCATTCCATCCTCTACACTCCCAAATTCTGGGGAGAGCGTTGTCATTTTTGAGGATAGAGTTCAGTCCCAGACTGTAGAGATATGGGATTGCCACTGGTTGCAGAATCTCAGGTTGATATATTTCAGCAGCCAGATTGCCTCCAGTGATGAAAAGCCTTGTTTTTCCAGTGAGGGAGATGCTGCCCCACACATCACGATTTTGGGGTCCAAGTCCCAAAAGTGAATCCACCCTTCTTTCCAAACACACATACAGGTGGAAGAGTGCAGTGAGTCTTAGACTATTTGCAGTGAAATGCAACACACCTTCAGCTTTTGCTCAGACTAATGAAATCAAACCAGAGGTTATGGAGTCCCCTGGTCTTCACCAAAGCTGTAGCCAAGTAAACAAATTTAGAGATTTACATTTTTAAAATGGCCATCTGGTGATGTTTGGGGTGTATTGTTGATTTTAAAGTCTTACATAACATTGGGTGTTGGACAGTTCTTCAAAATGAAGATTTCATCGTAGTATTTTTGGGATGTTGTGCCTATTCATTTTGCAACTGCAGAAAAGTTGTGAAAATATATCCTCAGGTGAATTGTTATCTGGATCAGTGCTCATATTCACGAAAGGGTTTTTATATATAACTGTACTGCATGGCTTATTATGTTGGTCTGTGGGGAAACACAACTCATCTTCTATTTTTAGGTACAAAAGTGAGCTATGAAAATATTGTGAATTTGTCAAAATAGTATAGACCAAATAACACTGAGTGCTTTTACATGGACTTGAGCTGTATCCTGATTTTTGCTCAAATCCAGGATATGGTGTTTGCACACAAAGAAACCTGGTTATTCATATTCCCAGATGCATGATAAGTACTGTGTTTTTACTACATAATGCATCACCATTTTAAAATCTTAGGAAAATGAAACCAGGTGGCATATCACTGGCTGAGCACTATTAATTGCTAATATTACACTGCAAATAAGTTGTATTGACTTCATTTTCAGCAGCAGGAGAAGAAATCAAAAGGAAAATGTGTCATCACAAATATGTCATATGTCAATGGTGTCAGCCTTTAACTGTCACTGCACAGGACAAGTGAGCAATGGGTGAAGATATGCAGCCGTGACTAGTGGTGCACGGTCTCTCATCTAAACTGGACAACTTTATGTCCACTCTCTGGACCAAAATAATTGCTGCTAATAGATAGGTTAATACTGAATAACAAACATGTCCTACACAAAATTCACTGCAGTTAGCTAATTTTTATTTTAGTGGCTAACAGCAAAGGGAAATATAGTTTCAGTATACTAGAAGCTCACTTGTATTAGCAAGAATGTCTTTTAGTTTTACATCTGCTTAAAACACAGGCACAGCAGTTTTTGTAATGAACCGATGAGTGCGGATTAGCCAGTATTAATAACACTCATTAAGCAGCTGCCTGAAGTCATCTATATCAGCTACGCTGTATGGCTCAAGACTTTAGAAATAAAGCATAAAAATGCTGCTTGTGATCTTCTGAACCCGTTAAGAAGTTAAGGGAAATGTTGATTTAAAATGTCATTCAGTGCTGGATTAGGCAGCACACACTAGCCTGGTGTATCAACCCTAGCTGTTGTTGCTAACTGCTAATAAGGCTAGTGTCTCGCCATGTTTAGATGAACATTGGCCGTGTTGCTGCAGTATTTTACCTTATTCTAGCACAGCTTCTATATCTAGTGACTCATGTCCATGTACAACTTTCTGATGTTGGAAGAAACCTGAAATAACCCAGTGTATTTACAGTTGTATTTGCTCTCTGCCATGCTGTCAGTTGATGGACTTTCTCTCTATGCTGGTTTGGTTTGATCTGAAGCATGTGCTGCATCACGTGGTTCAGAGTCTGCTGCCCCCTGTTGTACTGAGTCATGTATCGGCAAGAATTACATGATGATATATTGCAATATTGATTTTTGGAGGACAGGCTTTTTATAAGTGTGTGTGTAAAGGGCAGACATTTGAGTGATCAGTAGTGCTGTATCATCAAAATTTACCATTATATGAAATACCCTGAATGACAGGAACCATAACAGATCTCCTTTGGCTTACTTGAACACCATTTCAGTATTTTTAAAGCTTTGTTGGCAGGTTCTGACACTAAAGAGGCTGCAGTTTACTCAGTCTCCCTGTTGTCCCTTCAATTTTTCACTGGTCAAGTTAATGGGTCTTTAACCTTGTGTCAATGAGCTCAGGGCTTCTGCGCAATCGCCCACACCAAAACGATTCCCTTCCCAATTAGACAGAGATGCACACCAAAAAGCAGCTTTTCTGTTCGCATGTGTGTGTGACAGTGTGTGTAAAAGATCCTCAAAACATAGCCTGAGGTGCCCACAACGAGTGTCATTATTGTGGTTAATGACAAAGATAATGGGATACACAGGCAGGCTCAAACACTCACACACTGAAATCAGCTCACCCTTCACCCTCCCAGCCACAGATATGAGCATAATAATGTTGATAATAACGCATCCATTCTCACTAGGGGCTTGTGAAGATTATACAATCAGGAGATTGTTGGCATCAGCAGACTTGAAGTGATTAATTTTATCAAGAGATTGTCTGATTTGGTGTCTCACTGTTCCATTATGTGCTGCTGATGTCTGAAAAATCCTTCTAAATCTGATATTACACATTTATTATTGGAAGTCTCTGTCAAGTTAGTTCATAGAACACAAGAAGTGATTTTTACTTGGAGAAACGCTACCAAAAAGCCATGTTGTGTGACACATATGTTCCCACGAAGTGGCCCAGTTTTGGTCAGTTCAGGTTTTTCATGGTTTAGCTCATTAAACTCTGATCTGTTTAAAGCTGATGTCCATCCAGTCTTGCTCGTTGTTGTAATCCTCCTCTTGTTAGAGATCATTTGGCTCGGCTCAGTCGAGTTGGTTGTTTGGCTCCCAGATGGCTCTTTATTTGATCAGTGTTGCCAACTCCTGAAGGAAGGAAAGTAGCTATTGGCTCTCCTAAAAGTTGCCAGAAGTCACTAAATGATGTCATCACCTAATTTGCTTAATTGTCCGTATACATTTAAATGTAATGGACGTCGTAGGAGAGAGGAATGAAGTCACGAGAGAGAGACAAAAAGTTAGTAAAAAAGACCCTCATAATGTTTAGAACTACAAATGAACTTTCTTCTGTTGCGTCTTGTTTTTATAATGCTCAGTTCCAACCGTCCTCATTTTTCTGGGCTTCGGACTGGCAAAAATGAGAGATACTCTGGCAGAGTTACTTCAAATTTTATTTATATATGCTTTTTAGTTTTTCTATTCTTCATAAGTTTAGTTTTCTTGAGTTTGGTGTTGTTTTTAACTGTATGATCCACTTAAGAGCCTACAACAAATCACAGTGAAACATGGACATTTTTAACCATAACATTTATAATGTGTGTTTTTTTTGTACAACATACATTAACAATCCAAATGACCAAAAGGAGACAATAGAAAAACTGTCAAGATGCCTTGTACAGCGCAGTTAATCAGCAGTCTGGATGTGGAGGGTTGAACCTCTCCTGCTCTGACTGCAGCTGACTGGGACTGCTGCGCGAGGACTGGGCGACTGGGCTGCCTGGGACAGGGAGGGGCCCATGGCTGCATCCGCTGCTCACCGAAAGGAGCAACAACGATGTGTGCTTCCACGTCAGAGTCTCCAAAAGTCTCCATTAACACCAGGAAAATTTGCTAGATTTGTCGCCATTTGCTTTTTTTGAAAAGAGTTGCTAGAGGGGTCTATAAACTCACTTAATATGGCGACAAAGTCGCTAAGTTGGCAACATTGCTGGTGATGGTAAACCACTTAAATGCATAAATAAAAAAGTACTGAAAAAGACTCAGATATATAAAGAATAATCGTACAGACTTCAGTGACAACTAAAATCAATGATCTCCGTCCCTAAATTTTCGGGCCGCTGTGAACTGCAATTCATCTGAGTTGATATAATGGGAGCACAAGAAAGAAAAGTTCAACTTGTGTTTGACTGTACCTGATAATAATTCAGACTCACCTTACCTTGTGTTTGACTATATATTATTGTTGTTGATTTCTGTGAATCTTTGAACGTTGACTCACACACATACACACACACACCCACCCACCCCCACACCCACCCACACACACACACACACACACCCCAATTTGTACACATTATGAAGTCATTTGCCGGCTGAATCATTGTGAATACAAATTCCACACT
Organism: Cheilinus undulatus; assembly: GCF_018320785.1. Taxonomy (NCBI): domain Eukaryota; kingdom Metazoa; phylum Chordata; class Actinopteri; order Labriformes; family Labridae; genus Cheilinus; species Cheilinus undulatus. Next base: position 42,896,701 of record NC_054869.1, on the reverse strand, counting down.
TAATGAAGTTGTCTTCTTTAAATCCAACATTTTAAATTGTCTCGTGCTCTTTAACAGCAGCAGAAGCAGTTCTAGTGTGTCTTTTTATGTGTACTTCTGTTTGTTTGTTGTGTGCAGATGAACTAAAAGAGTCTGTTTGTGTTAGTTATAGTGTTGGCATATTTCAGTATGATTACCCACCAACACAACCAGCATCAAATCCAACTCAAAGCTTTCCCCCCTGCTGAGAGCATGCTGGAAAGGGGAGGTTATATGTGTGTGTTTGTTTTGGAGTTAGAGGAGGCGTGTTTGGGGGGGGGAGAAAGGAGGTGGGGGGTGGGGGGTAGATAAGAGGGCATTATCTACCCTGCTCATTCTCCCTTTAACAGCGGGGGGCGTGCCGCCTTATCCCCGCTTCCTGCTCCGCGGGTCGCTTCACAGTCTGAGAGAAACCAATGGATGTCACGCTAATACACACATTCGCACATTCACACACACTCATTGTCACTTTCACTCATATTAACACACACTGGCAGAGTGTGTGTTACTGTCATGCAAACACTGAACTGTCTCTAACTGTCTCTCTCTCTCTCACATACACATGAACGCTGAAAAAGCATCTCTCAGGGGGCCATTTCAAGCCCAGACAGACAGCTTGTTATCACACTGTAAAAGGCATTTTCAAAGGCAAAACAAAACAAGCTGCAGTGGAGAAAAAGAGAAAGGAGGGGAGGGAACCTGAAAGATTGAAGGAAACAGAAAAAAGTATGACAGAACTCAAAGCTAAAAGAGAAAAAGCTGCAGAAATAGAGTTTACAAGGATGCAAGGACAAGAGTTGCAGGGTCTGAAACAGTGGGAAGAGGGTGGGTGTTTGGTGCCCCACTGTCTCCTCCCTTATCTTTTATTTCTCTCCCAGCAGGGTCAAAGTTATCGGCCCATCTCTGTGAAAGCATTTTAATCGAGCACAGTGCTGTTATTGGGCTCATACTCTTTAAAAGCAACAGGCTGATGATGGGGATTTGCAATCGGGACAAATTTTACTAGATAAGAGAAAATTGCTGCAATCAGTGTAACATTTACAAGCAGGATGTGAAGCAGGCAGAGTGTTCATGTGAAATGTCATCTGCTGACCGTAAGAAACAAGGATTTTGTTTTGTTTCGAGCAAATGGACTAATTACATAGAAGTTACATTCAGGCACTGAGGCCAGCAGTGTTTTGAAAAATGCCAGAGTGTTGTATTGTGAGTTAACACACCTACAGACAACCCAGCTGATGTGTCCTTGTACTTTTGTGTATATTAAAGCACATCCTCCTCTGCACAGTAGATCATCACCTTAACTACACCAACAAACATGCTCTTCATCTCCACTAAATACTGTGGTTTGAATGGTGCTGCAGGAGTTCACCTTCCAAGGACTTCTTAATAAATAGCTTGATCTGCTCTTATTCTCAGGCCTTTAAGTACTCCAGCACCCCATGATTATTGCTCAAATTTTCAACAAAAAAAACAAAATATTGCAAGTGAAAACATGCTCTCTAGGGATTTCAACAGATATAACACAGCAGCGGAGCAGATAGGTTTCGGTTTTAGGGTCCTTTCACATTATGCCCAGTTGTTTAGAGCCATGCCGTGGCGCAATTCCTCCTCCTCCCCGTTTCCCCCGCTGCCTTGCTTTCACACTAGCAACATCGATCCGTGCCTGGGCCCACTTGCGTATGTACTCAGTCTGAAACAGCAGGTGGTGGTATGCATATAGCTGGTTTACAACCCCGCCAAGGAGGAGAAAGGAGAAGAAGCTACCATGGCGACCACTCAAGTCATGACCTGAGCGACGATTGCTTTTGTTTTAACCCGTCAAAAAAGTACATTTTGCAGCCATGGATGATTTAAAATCCCTGTTTAAGATGCCAGCAACTTCACTCTTCATATCTACACATCTACGTGCAGCTAAGAGGATTAAATGGGCTCATGCTGTGCAGATACAGCGGTTTTTGAGGTGACAGGAGACTTTTCTTGGCTTTGCATGTCATCTCACTGACTTCAACTTGTGTTCATCTGTCAGGTGAGTCACAACAGACCATTTATTGACTGGATTCTGTTGATTTCTGCCCTTTATTGAGGAAAAATGTGAACAAACCGCAACGCTGTGGAAAGAAGTTTAGTTTTTACGATGACATCATAAAGCTCATATGGTGCTCTGTCCTGTATCCGGACACAGTTCATCCACATCCTCTGAACCGTGCCAGAGTCCACTTGAATCGTGCCTGAGACCATCTCCTCAAGTGGGCCCTGGTGCAGTTCATCTGCATTCACACTAACCAAAACGAACCAGACTCAAGTGCACTCAGATCCGGGACCGGTCCCCTAGTGTGAAAGCCACCTAAGTCAATGAGAGTGCTTCCACCAGCTCCAGTACGGTACCTCTGTGGTGGTTTTGGTTTTCCTGGGTTTTATTTTGGTTTTATTTTGTTAACTTCCTGTTCCGGTGTCGTGGTTTGAGTGTCTAACTTCACTGTGCTTTCTCTGAGGCTCCCTTCCCCCACGTGGGCGCTGAGGTTGATTGGCCACATCTGACGTGACTCTGTAATCAGCGCTTCTTCAAATCTGCTGTTCAGCCTCACCTCAGTGCCAGAGTATCCTAAGCCTCTCGCCAGTGGAATTCCGCTCCTCATTTCTAAGTGTTCTTACAAGATTGATTGAGTAACTTTTGTATTTTTCCTGTGCCTCATGAGACTAACCTTTTTGTGTCCTCCTTTTTTCCAGTGCCTCACTCTCTGCCTCGCACCAGCCCAAACCCAGCGCGCTCTCGATCACTGTATCCCCTCACTTACCTGGACTCCTGGATTCCCCCCTCCTTCCTGCACTATTACCATCACTGTTCAATAAAATCCTTAAATCTTCGTCTAGTCTGGTCTGCCTTCTGGGTCCAAAATCTACATCCACTACAACATCTCTGCTTCGTCAGAGCTACAGCAGCCCGGAGCCCTCTGCAGCAGATACACAGCACTCCTCTGGCATCAATTCAGCACTGTTTGGTTTGTTCATCGGTTTTGGGGTCATGGCTCGGTTCACTGATAAAAACAGAAGAAGTCCCAGATTTATAACGTATCCATCATGGGACTACATGCACCGAATCGCGACCCCGGAACCATGACAATTCAGGAAGAATACAAAAACTGTTACACCCCTAGTATTGCTGTATTGTTTATGGTTGTTTTTTACATTGTATGTACTTTGATAGGAAATAAAGAAAGACGTATGTGACTGAGTGAATCTTTGCAATGTTAAAAGAATAACACTGAATTACAACATTATAGTCATGTGTCATACAAATACTAAAAGTTCAACTGTAAAGTGACACAAAATAAGTAAAAGAGGCGACTTTTACTGAACATTTAGACAGGAGTGATTCAGTAATATCAGATTTGAAAAAAAAAATGAAAATACAATCCTCTATCTTGTGTGACAAATGTGCACTTTTAGGAGGCCATTCAAGAAAATATATTTTTAATTTTGCATGACCCACACACACACACACAGACACACATACACATATATTTATATATAATATATATGTGTGTATTTGACTTTCAGTATTTTCAGTTGATTGAGGAAAAAGTGGCCCGCAGAGATATTATCTAATAACTGATATTAAATTAATTAGAAGTGTTTGGAAAACGTCAAAGCATGCACTTAAAGTAAATGGCCGGCTTAATATCCAAATGTTTCCAGCTGCACTTGGAATGAGATATGATTTTCACTCTGCCAGCTCGTAAACAGAGAGCAGATAATGAGCAAGTGCTAGAGACACCGGGCATCTGGAGCAAGCATATGGCTATCTGTGTTAATGGTGAGCAGGCAGACCATAATCCTGTAGCCTTTCCACAGTGTCGCTGCAACAGCTGCAATCCAATAAACATCAGTAGTTTAGGACTGCAACAGTTTCTTCATGAAGTGAGAAGGGATAAAGTGATGGAATGACTTATGGCTGAACCATTTTATGTTTAAACTACTGTCATTATCACGCACACAATTTCACAAATGACATGATGCACATAATCGAGTTACCAGTCAAAGCTGATCATGCAGCCAGATATATACATTCTGAATGATAGTGGTGTCTGTGCAAATGTAATGTTTTGTGTTAAAGTGTAAGGTTGTTTAAAATATGTTTACTTAATAATTTCCAGTACAGTTATCTGCTCAAACCTTAAATGTACTACATATCCATGTTACATATGATCACAATCTGTGGATTTTCTTGTTTTTAAGAACATTTTCTTCAGTAGTGACCTGCTTTACTCTTTAATACCTCTGTTTGTCCATTTTTCTCTGAATAGAAAATGTCACCTATCCACAGGCTTTCTCCTAAGAAATGTGAACTTTATAGTTATGATTCAGAATGGTTTTGTTTCAGAATACCTTTGAGACATAGAAATTAGTGAGGGAGCACAGCCAGACATCTTTTATGAAAAGTTTAAACAAATTTTTAGACTGCAAATGAATCAATGGCTCTGTGAATAACTCGTGATTGCACTTTGCATAACCCTTCATTGTATTTTGTGCTGTATTCAGAGAGCTTGAGTTGATGAAAGGTTTATCATGGTTTTCAGAACAGACTCAATGAAAGTAACCTGAGTCATATCAGCTTTGCTCATCCATCTTGGGCACATGAATATCCAACACCTGAATTAGCCACTTGCTGTCTTACATAGTTAAAAAAAAACAAAACAAAAAAAACAGCAGTGAACAGGAAGTAGGTCATAGTGAATTTCCTTGAGTTTTTATTACTTTGAGTTTATGTTAAAAAGATTTTTGACAACATATATTCTAGGTTACACAACATATAATGTTTTCTCATTCATATTTGTTTATTTGGTAATTGGCAGATTTTCTATTTCTATTCTTATCTGTCTGAAACCAGCCAAAGACTGGTAAATACCAGCAGCTGACACTCAGACTTATCTATAAATGCAGCACTGAGTGGCAATACTCAGCACAGGTATGTGAACCTGCAATGAGTACTGCAGGTCAATTGGGCTTGCAAAGCTAACAACAAACATTCTGTAAGCTTCCTTCACACCACTTACCAACAATTGCTTTGACCTGTCTTATCTAAAAGGTGTTCAATTTTGACTGTTTTCTTGGTGTTTCCTTAACTTTAGAGTTGTCAACTAAATGCAGTTGTAAGTTAAGTTTGATTGGATCCGAAATTATTCACTCACAAATGTCACAAGCTCACAAGCATGACTAGCCAAAAGAACCATGCTTTTCTGTGTTGAATATAGTCTAACTTTATCTTAGGATTGGCCATAGACAACAACAGCAATTAGCTTCACCTTAGCACTGTTAGTTCTAAGGTAGAACATTAGCTGCTACCATGTCTTAAAACCTTACAACAGCCAAATACCACCCTCCACTGAAAACGCCAACTAACTGTCCAAACAAATAACTAACCAGTACTCTGTTAACTAGACACCAACTTAAAACTTTGCACTGAAAAATGAGTATTACAGTCAGTTGATCCTTATTAGCCCTTATAAACTGATGATCTCAACTGTAACCTCTGCTAAAACCGTAAAATAAAACCAGGTAGAAAGATAGAGGATAGTTCAGTGCTGTCTTCCTGTCATCGATGGCTCTCGATTGGATATTCACCCATGAATGTCATTAGCTCTCACTCAAAGCCAAAAACAACAACGCCAGCCTGCATGACGCGATGAATACTTGTTGTGATATGTTCAATACAGTTCCAGTTTATCTTAGAATTGGCTGTAGGCAACATCCAAATACCATCCTTCAGTGAAAACACCAACAAAGTGTCCCAATCGTAGATTTTCCAAATTGTCTTGTCAACTAAATGAAAAAACCCTTCCATAGAGTCAATTTTCCTGCATATTTTTTACAGCATTTTTAAACTTCCCAGACAAAAACAAATTGTTTGACATCCTCCATCTCGATCACAAATATTCACCGCCTAAAGTAGCCATGCATTGATTGAGCAGATAAACAAACCTCAGCACTAAACAGCAAGTACTGTAATATACTGTCCACAGAATGAATGAAAATGTATTTAAGACCTCTTGGCAACATATCTTGTGGGTAACACAGTATCAAAAATATAATTGTTCAGTTTTTTTAAATTTGACAATTTTATTTTGTTGATGCCTTCATCTGTAGGAAAACTACATGTGATACTGGCTCACATAAACCATGTAAACCCTGTTTCTGGCTCATTCTGACATCTTTAAAACTTCAATCCTGTAGTATCCCAGTTTAATACTGTAAGAGAGGTCATTACCCAGCCTGCTTTGGCACTTGCTCCAGCTGCACTGACATATGTTTCTATCAAAGCAGCCAAGTTAAAGTGGCTGGTTCGCTTTATGACAGAATCATAGCAGCAGACAGCTTTATGACCTCTGTCATGTCCACTGCACTCTTATAACTTATGTCAGGCTGATGACAGCTTAATGGGCTGTGCTGATGCATAGACTTCTTATTGTGCCACAAGTCCTGATAACGTGAGTAACATTATTCCTGTAGGCCTGCTGTGAACAGCGTAGTTTCACGCTTTGAATGCATGACACATTCTGGATTCAGCCGAGAAGAGCCTCTGGCACTGCTCACCTAGACACGGCCTGTTGTGTTTAGTGGCATTTTGTGCTGGGAGACTCATTTACAGCCGCTCTCTCTGCTTTCCCTCTCCGTCCTCTAGTGTGTGGGTGAATGTGCGTGTCCTTCTGTGATGTAGCCGTCTGTCTTGCCTCAACTCCTTTCCCTCTCATTAAATTTGGGGGTTAAATTTGCATGTCCTCACCTTCAGAGGGAAGGTTGTTCATGTGCTGAGGTGCTTCTTTTTATAACTGTGTGTGAGAGCAGCAGAGAATAGAGAGTTAGAGTTAAGCCTTGGCCAGCTGCTTTGAAGACTTAAGTCTGTATACAAGGAGCATGCAATAGAACTGTTTTGCTATCCTACACCCTACAAACCTGATTTGAAAAAATTATGTCTCTTCAAACAGAATCAAAATATGGAGTACATAACATAATATAAGCTATTAAGCTATTAGGTTTTGTTTATGCAACAATTTTAGCTGACAATAAGAGTCTTTTGTTGTTGTTTTGGCTGGTTGAGAAAGCAACGTACGCACTATAGCTGAGCATTCAACGTGAGCTTTCTGGAAATACCAGCATTATTTTTCCCTCCTCTAGATAAAGGACAAAAATATATTGATGAGTTGTAGTTTATGTGCAGGAAAGAAAACTTTGCCCACTGAGAGCACTAATTCTAACCACACAAAGCACAAGGCTAAACAACATCCTTCAGCTAAACAAGCTATCTGAGAGCCCAGGGTTACAAACTCTGGTGGTACAGCTCACATTAGCCCGGCAGACCAAGGAGGAGCCACTCCATTCAAACAACCAATGCTTGATTTAAATCAGCGCCAGAGTAAGGCTGACAGTGTGTCACCAAGGAAGACCTACACAGACATTAAGGTATGTTGTTAAAGAGATGGTTCTGATAACCTGTGGAGTCTGCTGCCTTCAGAGAAATAATTAGCAAAGCACAGATGAGATGAGAGGTAGAACCATGCAGACAGACATCAAGAAAGAAGTGATTTAATTTGTACACTCTCAATGCATTATAGTTATTTTATACTTCTTAAACAGAGTACAAATGCTTGACTTGATGCATTAACACTGTCAAAGGTTTAAAACATTTCTACTGTGTTCTATTGTTTTACCACTTTCCACCATGATGAGAAAGGCTAAAATGTTCCATGAAATTTCCTCTCGCAACACTAATTAATGTGGCTATAGAGCCCTGCTTAATCCCGCTCCTGCAGCACATGTCATACAATCAAACATGCACCCACAACAGGTGTGTCAAATCCTGCCTGCATTCTGCACATATTGCCTGCCCCCCTTCTAACACATCCTGGCTGCAAGACCTAATGTAATTTATGAAATTAGAAAAGATCAAATTTGCTCTCTGTGGCTCACCTGGAACATTTTACAAACACTGGCAGCCTCTTCTCTATTACTTTAAAACAATTCAGTCGATGCTGCTCGATTAAAATCAGTTTTTAAAACTAATCTGGAGACAGTTAATGCAGACTGATCTGATAGTTTTGTAGGTATACATGTTAAGGTACTGTTGTAGGCATCTAATATATAATGTATTCGTGCAGATGGAATTAACTGTCAAGTCGATACTGTGTATTACTGGTGCCCCTTTTTTCAGGAAAGCTTAATTTTGGTTTTTTGTCTTTTTTTATGATATTTATAAATGCCTTTGATATAAAACAGGGATGGAATGGGGGGTGTAAGGGAAGATTCATTGTTTTAAAAGGGGGGAAAATCTATAACACGGTTCTGTTCATCCTACGTGCAGATAGTTGAATAAAGTTTGGTTAAAAAAATAATTAGTATTGAAACAAAACAAAGTAACATTTGAATTACTTTTCAAAGTAATTAGTAACGTTTAAACTGCAGAAACTCACTAATTCAGTTACTTTTTGATAGCAGTAACTAATAAATGTAACTAGTTACTGTTTTTCAGTAACTTGCCCATCACTGACTCAAGATCACTTGGAGTAGCAACATTTTTACATTCATACCTCACCGCTCACGAGAAGGGAGAGTTTGTGGGCATGCATGTGTATGTGGTTTTATAATAGTTATTAGTTTAATAAGTCAGAAACTATCTGCTGGCCTGTCAGGTAAACTACAGCATTTTGAAGTTTTTGCAGATCCGTGCACATAGCAGTTGCTCTCAAAATATTGTCATCTGAATGCAGAACTTTTTTGAAAACACAAATGAAAAACAATTTGATTTTCTGTTGGATTTTTTTGTGCGAATAACACAAAAACAAGTAAAACAAACAGTGAACAGTAAAGTCCCGTAAGATGTGGATTATGTGTTGCTCCAGTATGTTAAGTCGCAGTCTGCTTTTTGGAGTTCCCCAATGGGACAAAAGGTTTAAACCGCCCTCCTACACGCAGATTTCCATTTTGTTCGCAAAGTCCTGAATGAACAGTTAATGTGCAGCTGTCAGTCTTTCAGTACCATCTGTGTTCATGCATCTACTGGAATGATAACTTTATTGAGTTCTCAGCCTGTCACCTGTCTTTAACAGAGTTTTCTGTCAAACCAGCATGAACAAGTTTTTTTTTAACTAATCATTCTTTAAACGCATGATTTGAATGTAACGAGGGAGAAAAGCAGTTAAAAAGTGGCAGCAAACTCTACCAGTGTGTGTCGTTGTATTCCAGCACAATCTGAGCAACTACACACAATTGATGAGGAGAAGTTTGTCATGCTCTGCATGCTCTTCTAGTGACGATGGTTCATCTCAGCACTTCAAACAGGTATACCAGTTGAATCAGTAAAGGAGGCAGCCAACTTTTTAGATGATTAAAAGTGTGCTTTATACACCAGGTTAAAGAGTACAGTAGAGCACAAGTTTATTTGAGTTAAAAGAGGATGGAAGTTTGACTCACAGGAACACTTTTGGAGCAGGTTTTTTGGCTGAATCATGCTTCTGCTGTCTTACTGTCATATGTTGAAGTATTTTGTGGGATTCTGTGGTTCTGTTCCCAGAATATCTCATCTTATGTTTTATCTGGTATCATTAAATCCCTGAACGCTCATCTTCTGGCTCACTCTCTGTCACACAATCTTTCCAGCTTTACTCCGTTCTTCCTCTCTCTCATTTCTCAGTTCCTCTCCTTGTCTCATTTTCCCCTCTGTCTTATAAGCCACAACATATCTTTTTTTTTATTTTTCATTGATTGGTAAAAGGAAACAAAATCATTGAAGGCCACAGTTTTAACACAACAGAACAAGTACATCATCAGTATAGTGCCTTTTGGGTCTGATGCCTTTAATATAGAGAGTATGGAAAAACTGCCACACATGAGCTCTTGTTATAAAAGGTGCTCTACAACAGGTTCCAAATTATTATGCAAATGATATTTTTCTCTGATTTTCCTAAATAGTCAATGCTAATGACAGTCAGTATAATTTTCAAATCATCAAGCGTTAGAGCATTATTTAAATTTTATTGAACAAACCTCTCAATGATAACCTTTTTTGTTTTCAAAAATAAACTCAAAATGCACTGTTCCAAATTATTATGCAGGACAGAGTTTCAAAAGATTTTATTGGTTATAAAGAATTGAAAATGGTCATTTGTTGAATTTGCAGCATTAAGGGGTCATATTTACTGAAATCAAAGCTATTTCAATCAAAAACATCTTAACAGGCCAAGTTATATGTTAACATAGGAGCCCTTCTTTGATACCTCCACAAGTCTTGCATCCATTGAACTTTGAATTTTTGAAGAGTTTCTGCTTGAATTTCTTTGCAAGATGTCAGAATATCCTCCCAGAGCTGCTGTTTTGATGTTAACTCCTCCCACCCTCATAGATCTTTAGCTTGAGGATGCTCCAAAGGTTCTCAGTAGGGTTGAGATCAGGGGAGGATGGGGGCCACATCATGAGTTTCTCTCCTTTTATGCCCATAGCAGCCAATGACACAGAGATATTCTTTGCAGCATGACATGGTGCATTGTCATGCATGAAGATATTTTTGCAAAGGCATGGTTCTTCTTTTTGTACCATGGAAGAAAGTGGTCAGTCAGACACTCCATGTACTTTGCCGATGTCATTTTCACACCTTCAGGGACCCTAAAGGGGCCAGCAGCTCTGTCCTCATGATTCCAGCTCAAAACATGACTCTGCCACCTCCTTGCTAATGTTGCAGCCTTGTTGGGACATGGTGGCCATCCACCAACCATCCACCACTCCTCCATCTGGACCATCCAGGGTTGCACGGCACTCATCAGTAAACAAGACAGTTTGAAAATGAGTCTTCATGTATTTCTGGGCCCAATGCAAATTTTTGCTTGTGAGCATTGGTTAGGGGGTGGCAGGATAGTTTAGTATGCACGACTGCAAGCTTCTGGAGGATCCTACACTTTCAGGTTGGTGGGACTCCAGAGGCACCAGCAACTTCAAATTCCTGTTTGCTGCTTTGTAATGGCATTTTAGCAGCTGCTCTCTTAATCTGATGAATTTGTCTGGCAGAACCTTCCTCATTATTCCTTTATCTGCACGAACCCGTCTGTGCTCCGAGTCAGCCACAAATTTCTTCACAGTACAATGATCACACTTAAGTTTTCATGAAATATCGAATGCTTTCATACCTTGTCCAAAGCATTGCACTGTTTGAGGCTTTTCAGCAGCAGAGAGATCCTGTCTTTCTCATATTGCTGAAACCTGTGACCTGCTTAATAATGTGGAACGTCCTTCTTAAGTAGTTTTCCTTTAATTGGGCTCACCTGGCAAAATAATTATCACAGACGTCGAGATTGATTCCAGTGATCCAAAAAGCCCTGAGACACAATAGCATCCATGAGTTTAATTGAAAAACAAAAAAATGGATGTTTATGACACTAAAATTCAATTTGCAGAATAATTAGGAATGTGATGTAGTTGTGTAAAATTCTGTTTGTTTGTTTCATTAATGAAGATTTTTTTAACTCAAGGAAAAAACAAAGTAGCAGGATAAAAACATGGTGGTTAGTTAATGATAGGTGCAAAACGAAATATTCAAAATGTTTAAGTGCAGCTGTTTCACTGGGTGACCGGTTAAACTTGGCAAAATTACACATCTGCCCATCATCTCAAAGGGACACAGAGAGTGATGTAAGGGCCCTTTGAGGGAAAAATCAAACTACATCTAAGTCAAAGGTATTTCCATGCTACCATGCCAAGTTTCATCACTGCTGTGCTCTTCATTCAGCTTTTAGATTTCTGTGACACCTTATTTTTCAACAAGGTCCCCATCTCCTTTAAAACAATCACTGAGATTTTTAGTGTGAGGTAGAGAAGAAAAAATGTTAATTGTTATTAATATTGATGCCTTTGTCAATATTCCATAATAATCTAAGTCCTTATTTATACCAATATTGTTACTTCTCTATTATTCTAGAAAAGGTGTTTAATCTGCTGTGTACTAGTTTGTTTGTTTTTTAAAGATATTTTTGGGTCTTTTTCTGCCTTCAGTTAGAGAGGACAGTAGATTGAGTCAGAAATAGGGATGAGAGGAGACTGAGGAAGACACACAATCCCACCTAGGGTAACGCTGGTCATTCTCCTTCCCTTGATGTCTGATGTCATGTAAAAGCAGAGAGAAATTGCATTGTGTGACTGAATTAAAACAGATTTTGTAGTGTAAGCCACTTATTTTAACTGCAAGTATCAGGTAACAGCACAACTCAACCAGGCAGCAGAAACGGCAGTGTCACAGGTGAATAAAACATAGTCACGTAAGCAGTGTCAAACCATACTGTGTGATTAATCCAAGACTGATTTTATAATGTGAGCAGAAAGTTAAAAAAGGGGGCATCTAGAGGATAAATTTTATGCCCCCACCAATGTCACCATCAAACTTAAGCCCTTGGTTTATTGCCAAAACCAACAGTTTCTTTTCATAAAGTTGCTTTTTTCTTCTACATGCCAAGCTACTCTGTAAACTTGCTTTACTACTTTGCTATACTAAATTAAGATATCTTACTGGTATAATTTGTTGTGTGTCTGTTTGTATGTGTATGTGTCTGTCTTGATTTACACGCCACACTGTTGCTCCAAACGTCCTTCATATTTCTCAGAAGACTTCTTAGATGTAGTGGTTTGAAACTGGTGCCATAAAAAAAATCATGAATATGTACAGATTTTCAATAAAATCCCAAATTGTTGTGCTTTTCGCTTCAGTTTGCTCTCTCCCGCCATTTACCTCTTATAACACAGCCTTTGCTCTCAAACAGAGGTGGAGTTTAAGCAGTTAAGACACTCATTAAAAGCATGAAATACTAAGTAAACTTTGTCATGTTATAGACTGTTAGAAAGAAAAGAATCTCAAGATTCTTAAAAAGTCCAACAGTAATGGCCCACAGATAAGAAGACAACACGTGAATGAGATGGTCAACGCTCTATTGTCCCCTGCGATGACGCAGCTGTTTATTGGCAATGTGATGATGAACAGCAATCAAGTGGCCTCTCGTTTCTTAAGGGAAGGTTTTCACCCCTACTCCTAACCACTCTGTTTCAAGGGGAAGGGCTAAGGGGGAGGGTTAAGGGGTAGAAATGGGATTGACCCTTAATCCTTCACTGCCATGACTGTGGGAGTGCAGGTCTTTCAAAATGGAACAGAAGTCGGATCTTGTTAGACAAGCTTCGGTTTATTCCCATGCCGGTAGAACAGGCACGTTGCATAGCTGGGGTTAGCCACAGATGAGAAGACACTAATTTGTCCTCCAATTTCTGGTTTAATGAACCTCCAGACTGTTCCTTCAGGGATCCTCCAGTGACATATGTGAAATAAGTCAGCGAGAGATCTCCATGCTGATTGGCCATCACAGCAGTGATTTGCTTGAGCTCAGATTTTTCAACTCTTGTGAATAAACAAATGAAGAGAATGGCGCTTAGAGTGTATTGCACAATTCGTGCCACCCTCTCATGGTTGCAACACCCAAGGCAAACTTGTGTCTACCTGCATCATGTGAATGGTTTTGTTTACCTCTGGTGTTAACACATTAGCCAGAGAATCACTGGGGCCCTCGATAGTTTTGATAGGCTCAAATCTTAATGAGCTGGGGTTGTGGAACCTAGTTTCTACTTTTAGTTCTCATGTAAGGTTGGTTTTTAGCAGAAATATTCAGATTTGTTAAATAGCTGAAATCTTAAATGTCTCCTTCACATTAATGAAGTCCTCAGCAATGAAATTCATTTACATCACCTATGTGCTCATAGCATTCAAGTATTAAACAGAAATTCTTGTGCTTTGGCCTGTTAAGAACCCCAACAATGAATAATATTCAAGCTCGTCTCTGTGTAGCTGAAACACTACATTCTTTCATCGCACACACAACTGTGTCAGTGTGAGGCCTTGGAAAATGTAGGAAATGAAAAATGCACACACTGATTGGAGGATGATGGAGCTGGAGAAAGTACAAACAAAGGAGCTTATCAGACTGGTGGAGTGTGGAGGAAAGTAATAAGGAGGAAGCTGCAGGGATGTGTGTAGTGTGTATGAGAGGGGCAGGTAAGGCGATCCAGTCTAAATAAGGGTTCATAGAGGGATAAGAGCAAGGCGCTGAGGTTATCTGGTGGCCTTAAATGTCTTTGAAGAGGGGGAAACATTGTCAGCATGTGAGATAGGGCAGCTCAGGTGTCCTTTTTCAGCTGTGTATCAGGTCTGTAGGCGTGTGGGATTGTCAGGTGCTGACCTTGGTGCTGAATATGCACCAACAAAGCTGGAGGCTGCTGTCGCTCTCCAAGGTGCTGAAGCTCTGACAGTGCACAGCAATGGGAACCAGAGGGAATTCTTTTCTTCTCTTTACACACAGATTCCTTTTTGGACAGGACCCATACACCTTAGTGGTGCAGGATATACGCCATGTTTACACAAAATATCAGGAACTATTACCCCATACACATACAATCACGCAAGTATGTTCTAACAGACTAGCCTCTAAAATAATTAGCCTTCATACCTTTAACACTCAAATGCCATGCAGCTGCTCTTACATTTACCTGGAACTAGGTCAGGTGGTACTTGTTGAGTCACCTCGTGACTGACTGCCAGAGGGGGGGAAAAAGGCAGCTCATCATCCTTACTCCATCACATGAAAATATCAGAGCTGATAGGGCAAGTCCTGCACTGGAGAAGGAAAACAGGGAGTCTTTTTTAAACAAAATATGGTGAAGCTCAGTGTATTGAGCAGTTACCCTGTGTACAGAGGCAAACAGCTACGGGAATAGACTGGATGTTAGACCTGTGCCACTCTGCTGTCCACATATTTACTTTAGAGAACAGCTGTAGCTTCTACTAAAGGGAACAGATAAGATAAAATAAACCTTTATTGATCCCCCATTGGGTTAAATTTGGTTGTTACAACAGCTCAACAGGAAAGGGAAAAGCAAGTAACATATATCAGAAGGTAAGAAAGAAAATGTGCAAACAATACTAAAATACAAGCTAACAGAAAATATCAATAATAAGAAGAATAACAGTATTATTTACATCTTTACATGTGTATACCTTTGCTTGTGAAAGGACCAAGACCAGTTTATAAGAAAAAACATACTCAGTGTGCATGATACTGAAGTGAAGGAGGGGCTAAATTTCCAGGTAACATTAGAAATAATTATAATCATAATCTTATTTATTTGCAAAGCACCTTTCAAAACACAGTTACAAAGTGCTTTACATCATAAAATAAAAGGTAAAATGCACACCAATTAAAACAATGTCAAAAAAATCATTGAAACATTGAGTACGAGATGAACTGTAACAGAGAGTAGAGATAAAAACAGCCACTTTATACAGACAAAAAATTGAAATAAACCAGACAACTTTAAATTGGTGACACGGTCTAGAAGATAATTAAACTGTGGAATAATGTGCATAATACACAGAGGTGAGATGAAAACCATTAAAACAGATCTGCTACAAAATAATCCTCTTTGTACAAGTAGGTTTTAAAGAGGGATTTAGAAGAGGGCACAGAATTAGCTAACCTCAGTTCCTCAGGTTGGGAGTTCCATAGTTGTAGAGCTCTAACAGAAAACGCTCGGTCGCCCTTAGTGATGAGGTGAACTGTTGGAAGGAGAAGGAGCCACTATCTAAGGGAAGTAGGCAGCAGCTAGGCTCATTAACCTGACACCCCAGATGGATTTGTTTCACACATCCATCTGGTAAACCTTCCATGGACACCGTTTGGGAAACTCGGAGGGTGATTGGATGAACGTGCTATCTGTCACATCTTTACGGGCCAATCAGAGCAACAAAACACGTGACGTCATAGCCCCAAAACGAAGGAGTAAACTCCGTAGAGAACTGCATAACATGAACCATGGTGACTGTAGACATGTAAGTACACGACTTTTGTCGTTTTTGAAAAGAAAACAACTCGATGCTGTTCTTTGTTCTTTTAATGAAGAAATGTCATCAAGCTCTGATAAAACTGGCTTGTTAGCAGCATCCACGCTAATCTCTCCCACCATATTTGCACCAGCCTATTGTTGCTGCTTTCTTACGTCACGACTCCACTGCGCCCGAAAGTACTGCCCCTCGACGCTGATTGGTCCTGTCACTTTCTAACCGGGCCCAGTTGGTTCAGATGGGAGCTTTGCAAGATAGATTTGCCAGTGAGAAACACAGAAATGGCCGTACCCATCTGCTTTGCAAGGTTATAGGCTCGTAGGTCATTAGTAAATCTGTGATGTATGTTGGGGCGAGTCCCTGCAACGCTTCAAAGGTAACAAGTAAAAGTATATAAATAATACTTTACCTGACCTGTAGCCAGTGGAGAGACGCTCCCATTGATTACTATGGTGTTCAAAATTAGAAGTCCGAGAAAAACCAAAAGGGTGTGTGGATCATCACCAAAATCTAATCAATTCTTCCCTGTCACTATCCCAATATTCCCTGAAAGTTTGGTGATCTGACTTTGCGTTCTCGAGTTGTCTTGTACATATACAAACAAAGAAAAAACAAAGATATGGAACCCTTTACATAACCCCCTGCCGATTTCATCGGTGTGGGTAATAAAATAGAAAATCTTTCAGACAAGTAGGAGCAAAACCATGCCGGAGCAGTGTCTTCAAAGAGATACTTCAACATTTAGGCAAATTCGCCCATTGCCATAATTCCTATAGTCTTAGTAATAGGTCTGTTTGCTTTAGTTGTCGGTGCAAGCTGTTTTTAGATCTGGGGGGACCGTTAAACCAGCTGCACCACTAACGCTATGTTAGCAGCCGGAATTCTTGCTTTCCCTCATCAAACTCATCAAATACACAATCCAACAACTCCAAACCGCTCTCGTGGACAAGTTATGACCTGCACATTCACCATGCTATGAAATAATAACCTATAATTATGTAACATTACAACACATGAAGCAAATACTCTGAACTATTTCTTGAGTGAACCACTGGGCGGAGTGACACAGTGTAGCAGCCATGTCTGGAGTGTAGTTCTGGCTTTGCATTTAACTTTAAAACATCTCTGTCTCGTAATGTTCCTTGATTATTTCATAATGGAAATTGAGGCTTAAGTAATTTCCCAGTACTAACACACATGTATAAAATAGATAATGAATATAAAATATACATGATACCAAGCATTATGCATGAACACACAAAATTAATGAAAAACTGATTTCTGTCAATGACATTAGAAGAGACCACAGATTGGGAGGATTGGCATGATGTTCTTGGGAATATTCTAGTAGCTGTCACTTTGAAATTACAATCACCTCCTGATTTAAAATATGAGCAAAAGCTGATAAAAGCCCTGATGAGATGATCAAAGAGGAAAACCAGAAGAATAAGAACAGTAATAATAATTGTAAGCCTGTTATGTTGAGGTGCCAGGCCGTGCAGTGTGCTGTAAGTCATCAATAGTATTTTGTACTTTACTGGAAAGGGGAGGAGTGGGTAGCACTGTGCTACCAGCTCTCATGAAGAAAACATTTTAGACAACCCTTAAATGATATTTTAGCTCACCTAAATTAGTCTTCTTTTATGCTTTGTTTCTAAAACCAATAACTTGGGGAAAGCAGTGTCTCGTAAACACACCAGTGGACTAAAGCAACAGATCTTTGTAATAAGTGATGAAAAAAGGTCCTGTTTCCATGCTCTGGTGGAAGTAATATGTATCTGTAATCAAGAGCAGAAGAAAGTCAAGTCAGCCTAATTACTCCCCGTGTAATGAACCACCTGCTGTGAGAGCGAGTCGCTGAATGTTTATGAAGTGGGCGAGGAATAATGTGTGCGTATATTCCCAGGAACATAACAAACACCCTGAAAACTAAACTCAGAAACTTTAAATCTCTAAATCAGAGAAAACAAGCTCAAACAGAGGAGCTGAAGACAGATTCACCCAAAATGAACTCCAAGGTCACTGAAAACTAAAGAACATACACAATCATTTGGTTGCCAAAGCATATCAACTCATCCATGCTTCTCATTTCTCTGCAGAAACACAAACACACACTAATACACACTGATCCCTCTGCACACAAATTACCCTAAATAAACTGGAATGATTAATAATTAAGGAGCAAATATCAATCCATGCCCGCTGCAGCCAGCCTTACATAGAGACTATCTCTCACACACTCTAACCTTTTATCTTGGGATGATGAATGGAGGCTGTGAAGGATTCAGTCTAAGACAACGTTGCCAATTTTCTCCTTCCATGGCTTTCAAATTCTAACAGATATTTTTCTGAACTTTCAATTCATCATCCTGGACACTGACTGCTCAACCGGCAGAGCCGAGCACAGAGGCCAGATCCATTATACAACATATACACACATATGATGTCACATACACACTACATGCACAGGCTTGTGCACATGAACTGTATAGTTTGGCCTAGTTTTGCCTCAAACAATTAAGAAAAGGCATGCTCCTCCTAAACGCTGTATCAGATTAAGCCCGATTTTGACCCTCATGTTAATTTCATCGGCTTAAAGTATGACTTAAGAGGAAAAATCGGTCGATATTTACAACTAATGTTTTGGCTATAAAAATCTACTTATATCAGCCATAAAAGGAAGAATAAAATAAGTTAGTGGAGTTTCAGGATGGACCACCAGACCTACTTCAGCTGAAGTCTTAATCTTAAATTATCATTATTCCCAACACTTTAAAGGGTCCATGTTTTTAAAAATATACTTTTTCAGGATTTTCTAACAAAAATATGTGCCCCTGGCCTGTCCACAATCCCCTCAAGTACCAGACAAATCCCCCCCCCCCCAGCTTTGTATGCTGAAACAAGCCATTCCCAGATTTTCCTTTCACGATGCGGAAAGTTAGCCCTGCCCCCAGGTTCGGTTGGCCGTCCCTCCTCTCCTGATCCTCCTCTCAGCTGCCAGGAAGTGGAAGTGTTTAGGAGCAACAGCAACTTAGCCATGAGGCGGAAGATCATGTAAAATCACAGCATGGGGAAATTTGGTGGAGGAGGGATAATGCTATGAGGCTGTTTTTCATGGTTCAAGCTGGGCCCCTTATCGCCAGTGAAGGGCAATCTTAATGCTTCAGCATACCAAGACATTTTGGACAATGCTATGCTCCCAAATTTATGGCAACAGTTTTGGGAAGGCCCTTTTCTATTTCAGCATGACTGAGCCCCAGTGCTTGAAGCAAGGACTTTAAAGACATGGTTTGATGAGTTTGGTGTGGAAGAGCTTGTCTGGCACGCACTGAGTTCTGACCTCCATCCCATTGAGCACCCTTGGGATGAACTGGAATGGAGATTGCAAGCCAGGCCCACTTATCCAACATCAGTGTCTGACCTTATAAATGCGCTACAGAATAAATGGGCAGAAATTCCCAAAGAAACACTCTAAAGTCTTATAGAAAGCCTTTCAAGAAGAGTGGAGGGTGTTATGGCTGCGGGGGGGGGGGCAACTCCTTATTAAAGGACATTACATTCCCTTTTGGTGTAATGCGCAGGTGGCCAAATACTTTTGTCCATATATTGAATAGTCAAAATGTGCCCTTTGACTCTAAACTGAAGACATCTGCAGGGGCTAATGGTGATATATGCAAAAAGGAGTCGCAGGAGGATGTATACAAGCAAACTTTCCAGTCTAGGCACACACACAGTGGAGACCTCTTGGCCTCAATCATTTTCAATGCGTGTGTTTATGTCCTTGCCTCCGGCGATATCACTTTTATCAGCTGAGCTCCACAAAGATGACGGTCCTGCAGAAATGTGCAGATCCGTTTGTCTACATATGATGTGTCTGTTTGTTTTCAGAGACGAAGTGAAGCCGAGATCCAGTCAAGTAAACAAAGAGCTGTTTTTCAAGGCTCTTTTTGAAGATGTGACCCCTGAGTCTGAGGCTTTCAAAGCATCAAAATACTCTTGGATAAAGGCTGACCATCTGGTACTGTAACACTGACATAAGAGCAATTCTTCTGAAACTTCATGCTGCTTTATTCCTGACTCCAGGTGTAGTAGCAGTCAACTGAAACATCCTGTACACACAGAGGAACACACATACAGTAGTTCTGCCCTTCAAAGAGAATAATGGAAAACTGTGTCTCTGTGGTTTGCTGTGGAAAATCTCCTGGTGCCTGTTGAACAATCTGACTGCTCTGTTTTCTTAGTCTACTGCTGTGACACATCATCAATGGGGGGCAGTTCATTGGTTTTCAGAGCAAGCTAGCATACCAGAATGATTCCACCTTTTCTACTTCCATTCTTAAACATGTACAGATTTATTTTTTCAGTCACGCAGATTTCTGTTCCTATTCTCCCCTTCTGACAACAAATAAAGTCCTGATGTTCTGATGGTCCTAAAGATTATCCTGTCAGATTTGCTGTGGTTTGAGGTGTGCTAAGGGTCATCCGATGTGTTTGGAAGATACCCAGGATTGATGGGATTGGTCTTCATTATCTGATTTCCTGTTGTCTTCAGGGAAATCAGGGGACAGCTGGGCATTTACTGTATGGGCTGTTGAGCTGAAGGGAAAGAAGTTAGAAGCAAACTGACAAGGACGCAGCCACAGTAAATACAGGTGCATCTGAAAAAATGAGAATATCATGTATATCATGAATATCATCATCAAAAGTTCATTTCCCCCATTATTTACTTCACAAAGATTCATTTTAATAAATTTATCTGATAAGAAATAAAATATTTCAAGATTTGTAGCTATATCTTTCAGTCTCAATAGTTATGGCTTACAGCTCATGAAATAAAAAATCCACTATCTCAAAGTATTAGAAGATTGTGGAAAAGTCTAATTTGCAGTGATTTCCTGTGCCTCCTATGGTTCAGTACACACAACCACAATCATGTGAAAGACTGCTGACTTGCCTATTGTCCAGAAGACAATCACTGACAACCTTCACAAGGAGGGTAAGTCACAAAAGGTCACTGCTAAACGGCAGGCTGTTCTGATTAGTAATTTGTGCAAAAGAAGCTCCAAACAACTACTGAGTGCATAAATGAGCATAATTTTCCAGGTCAACATTTCTGTATTATAAATCTTTTTTTTTTTTTTTTTGGACTGTTTTTTTGTGATGCTCTGATATTTAAAGATTTGTGTGAGCTGTAAACTATAATGATCAAATTAAAACAAACAAAAAAAAGCTTTCAAATATTCAATTGGATGTGATGAGAAGTTTTAACTTCTTGAGTTACATCATAGGAAAGAGTAAACTTTTTCATGATGAGAAAAAAAGGTGGGTGAGTGCTGCGTGGGGTCAAAGTGTCCAACACTGTATCGGCAGAATCAGGTGCTCTTCAGGAAATGGACGAAGGTATCGTTTTCAAAAAAGGGAGCCATGACTTGCCTTTAACTTGTCAATAAAAGTCCATAGTGTGGATGGCAGTCAGAAGTGAAGATCTGAGGCACTCTGATGTAATAAAAATCCTTTATTCAAACAGGGATGCCAACGCGTATCAACTTCAAATAGTCTTCATCAGGACATGATGAGCAGATAAAAAACACATGCTTAGGCGCACCGGTAGTCGAGTGGTTAAGGTTATATACGCAGGCGACCCGGGTTCGAATCTGGCCCGTGGCACTATTTCCTGCATGTCTCTCCCCGCTCTCTCCCCTGTTTCCGACTCTATCCACTGTCCTATCAAATAAAGGCAAAAAGGCCAAAAATAAATCTTAAAAACAAACAAACAAAAAAACACATGCTTAAGTACAAAAAAGGTATCATATGACACAATCATGTGACAAAGGGTCACCACAACGTAAAAATCATACAAACATCATACTGCATAGAGCTCTTATTGGAATCGCGATATAAATAGTTCATAATGACATGACATGTATCATTAAGGACTTGGCAGATTTTAGTAAGGAAAAGTCACCACAAAAAGGATCCACTTAAAAAATGTCAAAATTACATCAAACATTAACAGCAGCAAAATGCATAAATCTGATATTCTGTGATGCATTGATACATACAAGTCTATGCTAAACGGGACTGAGGACACATTTTTATTTCCAGACCTGACCCAAAACCGAGACAGTAGAAACCATGCCAACAGTAAACCTGAGTAATTATTACCCTGTTATTACAGACACATAGACCCCTGAGCTGACTGCACAAAGACTTTCTCTTATTTTTCTTTGTGTAAGTGGTTTAAAGTTTCCTTTACTTTACGCTTTTCCTTACACACGCAGTCAGTTACACAATATACGCCCATGTTAAACTCATAAACAACTACAGTTACCTTAACATTAGCACCGTTAGCCTGTTAGCACATTGGCCGCTACTATAACTTTGCAGCTTACAACAGCCAAATACCATCCTCCACCAGCATCCAAACATAACTCCCCAGTGCTCTGTTAACTGCGTTAGAACTCTACATTTCAAATGAATAATGAGTCCTACCGTCAGTTGCTAATATCAGTCCTCATGATGATATCACTGTAGCATCTGCTAAAGCTGGAAATCCAACCATCCTGGTTTATTTGGACTAGTCCTGAAAAGACAAAAGCTCCACAGCAGGTAGTCCGGTCCAGTCCTCCTCTCATTAACGGCTTATCCAAGACTACTTCTGCTAATTAGCCAGCGTAGACCTCTCTCTCTCTGCTGCTGCATTGGTGTTTACGGCGCTCAGCAGTTCCCTTCGTTTCAGCCTCTTCATTACTTGCAGCGATGACATACTCAAAATTCCTCCATACCGCTGATGATATTAAGCCTTTGGTTAACCAGGAAAACCTCACTTAGGTTAAAATTCTGCTTTACACGAAAGTTCTGGACAAACGTTCCCTGCAGAGTATCCAGCCATACTGAGTGTGCTCAGAGAGAGAGATTTACTTCTAGGCCATCGTGCATACATAATTAACCATGTGCTTGCCGTCTGAGGAGATAAACAACCCCAGCACCGCAGGACAGTAGATGTCGTAAGATTAGGCAACTTTTAGTTTATATTAACGTATTCTCGCAACATATCTTCTAGGTTACACAAAATACAATATGCAAGTATTCAGTATTTACTTATCTGATCATTTGCATGTTTTCTGCCGGACATTTTGACCGGTTATATTTTTATTTGCCAGACTTCCGCCCTTTCTACCAGCCAATGACCGGCAATTGCCGGCTAATGGAAACTCAGGTTGAGGTTATGTTAAAATATAGTCATTAGTCTGTGTATTTTTTTCATGTAATACTACTTTTGACTGTATTGTTAACAATACATTTGTAAAAACAGTCTCAAAGAATTCTAATGTTTATCTCTTAATTTATGTTTTCTGTTCAGATATTGAGCTTGAGGAGAAGGCTTTCAAACAGAGGCCCAGGAGGCAGCCCTTAACGTTTGATTTTTTTTTTCTTTGTTTTCAATTAATATATTTTTATTTTATTTAATGTTCTTCTGTTCTGAAAGTTGAGTTCATGGTTTTAGTGTTAAGCTCAGTATAATTGGTATAATTGAGTTCATGGTTTTAGTGTTAGTACAGTTTTGTAGGTAAGTAGTAGTTGTCATAAGGCAACACATATGTAGTAGTGGTACTAGTAGACTCTAGTTGAGTGTACTAGTATTACTATTAGAGACATAATGTATACTACTATTACTATTCAAAGCAGAAATGACCATCAGTGCTAAGCTGACAGTTTTGGAGCTTATATATAGGTATGTAATGCAAGAATCAGGTTGAAGGGATCAGGTTCCCACAACTGCTGTAATGAAAACATTGTCCTGGAGTCAAGGGGAAAAAAAAAAACAGAAAACACAAAAATGATATGATCAGCCTAAATAAAATGATGGAAGAGGAGCATGGATCTGAGGATGCTGTGATACAGAAGATAATCATGCATCCAAAAGGTGTGATGCTATGGTCTAAAAACACTGCTGAGCTGTTTTTTCAAAGGTGCAAGGACGACGTTGTATACATTGATGCGACAGGAAGCATTATCCAGAAAGCAAAGGGACAAAGTTCCCCTTTCTATGTTTATGAAATTGTCGTCAGGAATCCATCAAAAGGCTCCTCTCCTGTTCCTGCTGCAACATATGTAACAAATGACCATACAACTGCATCTGTGTCCTGTTTCCTGGGGGCATTTACAACCGACTTAATTTGATTTCATGGAAAGAGAGTAAAGAAAAGGCCAGTGATGCTAATTTGTGATGGCTCTGTTTTATTTTTGCAGTCACTTGCTCATAACTTTTGTGGAGTGACCCTTCAGGAATTCAAATACTATGACATTGTAACAGGTCAAGCACAGGAGGATGTAATTGGCCTGTCAATTATTGGAAAAATTAAAAAAAAAATCAAAATACAAATAAATTCAATGGTTATGATTAGCTTTGAAGTTGGCCCCAAGATTTAATGCATTAAAAGTATTTTTATAGCATATTAAGGAACTCAACATTTTTTGCATGGAGGGTAAAAGGAGGCGTTTATTTTTAAAGTTCCAGTGTCTATGTAATGTCTGAAAAGGGGCCTGCAGTTGCCTGCTGGTAGTATTCTAGTTAAAACAAGGCTAGGCAGATACAGCTTACTTTCCACTTAACTGAATGTCCAACAAATAGCCTGGCAATGTCATTTCTTGTTAAAGCTGCAATATGTAAGATTCGATGATAGCCGTGTAGAATCAACTCTACTCCCCCTCCCCTCCTGTTCTTCTCCCTGGTTGAGCTCCGTAGCTCCGCCCCTCTTCCCACATGAACACGCAACTCTGCTGAATTGAATACTGACGGTGGCAAAGCTCTCATGGAGTGATTTTGTCACGCTTTCCACTGAAAACACTGGCCAAAACACAGGTAAGAAAACACTCCGTCTCAGCATGAACATATTTTACATAGGACTGAACAACTAACTATGCTTAGTAATGTAGCAATTGCTAACTAACATTAACACAGTCTTGCTAATGTTAGCGTCTATGCTCGGCACAGATAAATTAAAATTTTATTATAGCCATGGTTTTGATAATGATAACAATCTCTAGTTTATGATTGTTTCATTTATTATCACTGACTGAGCCCCGCTGACTTGGACATCCCCAAACAGTCAGCGATGAGACGGGGCAGAGCAAGAGGGCGAGTTAGGGAGCGCTCACACTCGGCTATCCGTACTGTGGCCATGGCAGAGCTGTTGGCCGAGGAAGAGGACATCACCATCAGGACACAGACCCCCTGGCGGAGGAAGACCTGAACCGTGTTCAGGGGATACAAGCACATCTGGCTGCATTTGAAGAGGTATCTCTAAATAAATATGGCGTCATTTCCATACCATGATGTATGTATAGTATGTGTATTTAAAAATGTATTTTTCCCTCATCTACTGTTTTGCAGACCAGAATTCAAGCTCTGAGTCCTCAACACACTGAAGACATACTAGGGGTTCTGTTGATGTGGTGTCCTCTCTAACATCACCCTCTCCTGGCCATGACCCTAACCAACCTGAATGGTCCGTATGTATAAGGTGCAGGGAAATGTCCACCCCTGAAGTACTGTGGCCAGCACCCACAACACCGAAATTCCCTGTTACCGTATGTCAACCTCTACATCCTCCAAGAAGGTGTCCTTCGCGTGGCAAGAAGGATATGGAACATCATCATGTGGGCTTTATCCCACGCAGTCTGTGGAGTATTGTAAAATAGTTTATTTTAATTTGTAAATATGATTTTGGTTTTGTTGCTGTGCAATGATGCTATTTATTGGTTTGTTTAGAGACATTGTTTTTGTATTTACCAAAATAAATCCACTAAAAGAGAAACACCTCTTATTTTTTTCACAACAGCAAGTCAATATAAAGCACAACCATAATGATAGTTCAGTTTAGTTTTTATCAATATAGAATTTAAAAACACTTAAATCTCGTAACCACGGTGGGAAAAATTATTTTCACATAAGGAATGATTTTCTAAGTATCATCACTGCTGTGATTTCTTAGATAATTACAGCAGTGATGATATTCAGAGCATATCCCTCAATTTCCTGTGTGATATTTTTGTACAATAGTTTTATAAGTGAAAAATAATATTAAAAAGGAAATTTGAACTAAAGATGACTTTTTTTCAACCCACTCAACTGGTTCCACAATCTATCCTAACTTTCTAACATTAACATTTTACTCTACTCTTGGTACTGTATTCACGGTGACCCCAGAATTACTACTTTGTTGAATTTTCTCAAAAAATGAAACCATATTGTGACTTGAAGAACTCTATAAAGTTTTTATTAATCAATCACATTTCTGAGAACCAGACAAAAAATGTAGTCAGCTGTAATGTTCTTTATATGTATATATATTTATGCGAACAATATAATTAAATTTTGTGAAAAGTCTCAGTGATGCTCTCCTATATCCTAACAACAGAGTGCCCATTTTGAACACATATCTGTAACAAACTGTTTTATAAGGTTCACCACTCCTTTCAGGGGCCAAGCTGGTCAGAGGTCTCAGTAGCCACGGTATGGTTTAGGATATAGTAAGTTCTTGGCTGACTTGGGTTTGTAGAAGCTGCTCTGTAGTTTGTGGTGGAATCCTGTGTAGCTCACCATAATGTCACAGGTCAGCGGGCCTCCTGCTTTTTGCCGTGGCATGCTCTGGTTTAATTTGGTGCAGCTTTGCAGTATGGCCTCCTGTAGGTTCAGGATGTAGCCATAGTCTTTCTCCACCTTTGCAGAATGCAGGCTCCACTTCCTTGATTTCTTGTTGAACAGCTTTCGTATCTGAAAATGAGAACATGACCAAAATAATTATATTTAATGATACCATAGTTTTAAAATTACTTAGATGTGTGAAATTTAAATGTTTACAACATGTGCTTTAGACATCCTGGCCTGTTGAGTAAACAGTTTTATTTATATAAAAACTACCAATACTGTTATTTTGGACATGCCATTTTCGACAGCTTATTCAATGGAACCATCTGCTTTACTTTGCACTGGTCTGTGATAGTGTTAATCCAACACAACTGATGAGTGAAATAGAGTTCAATAGTTATGTCTAACTCAACTTGACTTGTACTTGGCTTTGCGTGTATGGACCATTGACAACAGAGATTTTTAAGCATGGATATTTGAAACCTTTCAGCACATTTTGACACACTACATATGTAGCATGTCAATGAGACAACTCAAAGTAAATGTATTTACTGAAGAGTGCAGCTTTTTGACAGAATTTCACTAAAATTTCCCAGTAAGGAAAAATGATTTCATGATATCAGCTTTAAGTTCCATGTACATTTTTAAGTTTGTACATGGAGTTTCCATGTTGTTGAACTCCTCTCCATCAGTGCTGTCCTCTCTAAGATCCAGTGACATCATACTACACAGAATGGCATTAGGAAGTAAAATCACCTAACTGTACATCACTATGTTTAGGCCAGGATGTAGCCACTAGACATACAGAGAGTAATTCATAAGCTAACAGTTTTGTCATTAAAATCTAAAATATACCTTGCACTGAAGTCGCTGCACTGCTTTGTCCTCACTGCTGCTGGTATCCAGCTCCTCAACACCAAAAACAGAGAAGTCACCTCTGAAAATGAGAAAAAAAAATGTAAACAAAATTAACACAAGAAAATATATATTCAGCTGACATTCACTATACTCATTGGGAGGACAAAACAGAAAGGGATATTTGGGCAAATTTAAATTTGCAAGAAGTATGAAAATAAGCAACAAATAATGAGAAACTCACCATCAGAAAGAGATCCAGCCAAAATAGTGGACTCTGCCGGTTCTGGCAATCCAAATATTTTTCCTTGTGCGGTGTAGATGAAACAGTGTTCTTGTCATAGCTGCAAGACACATATACAATGCAGTTATAGCATTCCCAACACAAACCTCACTAAACCTCAACTAAACAGAGTTACTGTATATCGGTGATGGTTACCCTCGGTCAACCCCAATCTTGAACATTTGACTGTATTTTCATACAGCACCGCCGCATATCACCAGCTTTCACATCACAAATTCTTACATAAAAACACAAAGAAATTATAAGGACAACACAATTCCATAGCGGGAATAAATGCAATCTTGAGAAGAAAAATACATGCTGGCCGGGTGATAATCAACTGTGCCACAGCTTTTATTATGCTAAACAACTTACAACAACAGCACAGTCACATACCACCAACGTTCATGCTTCAATCTCTCCACAAACCTGAAGATCTAAACACCACATAGGAGTTTTATCATGAGAAAAACATGTAAATTACAAAACTATGTATGACATTATTAGTAATATTTATCCCCAGCAACCAAAGCTTACCTACCATTAACTTTATGCTAAACTGCTTTTCAACATTCGAAAATGCCCCAAAACGTCAGTGTTTGGAAATCTACATTTTCCTAAAAATCTCATGCAAATGTTACAGCTCAATGGGAGGTTAAAAGAACACGAAGTTAAAAGCTTACCTGTCCAGGAGAGGAGCTTCGAGATCGTAATCCAACTTGAGACTGATGCTATCATGTAGGTCAACTATATTCAAGTATATTATATTATTACAGTTAAAGTTACAGAAACTATCATCTTCATTTTAAAAAGTATGATATTTGGATATATACCCCCACTGTGATGTCATGTCAAAGAGAGTCTCCTCAAATAAAATCAAAATTTGTACCAACTTTTGCTGGAAAAAAATCACAACATAGCTTCCTTGAAAATTAAAGCAGTCATCAGAGAGAGGTAGTGCAGTTGGTTTGTCCTCACAGGTACTCCATCTGGTCTGAAGTTGTCCTTCTACTGGTCTATCCATGGGCTTACTTAGTGTAGTGTCCGTTCTTTTCGTACTTTAAAAATCTCCATAGAACAAACAAAATGAGCCATTTATAAAATAAAATTAATGAATGTTTTAAAGAATTTTACTCAGAAATTTACACTTCCAAATCAACAGCTACACAGAAAGATTTCAATTTTGAAGATTCTAAGTTTGGGCCAGAGTTTTACGAAGCCTTTCGTGGGGTCATTTCTATTTCTATTTCAGGGTAAAAATGTAACACTTTTACTTTGAAAATCTCCATAATTCGTCAGTAAAAATACTTGATGTTTGGTCAGTGTGTAGTCAAAGTGGTCCTGAAGACACTCAGACCAGCCATTGCCCGAACTTGTGGAAAACCAAAAAAAATGTTTTGGTACTTGAGGCGATTGGACAGGCAAGGGGCACATATTTCTGTTAGAAAAGCTTGAAAAAGGGATTTTTGCATAATATGTCTCCTTTAAACTGTCGCTATAGCTTTGTGAACTCTAACCTCATCATTGATTGTAGACAGGCTTACAACCAAAGCTACTTCCTCTTTCTCCTCAAATGACAGATTGGTCCAGTCATTCTTTGACCAGAAACAAACATGAGCTCTCCACACATGGCAGGAGATC
Source organism: Cheilinus undulatus (assembly GCF_018320785.1). NCBI lineage: Eukaryota > Metazoa > Chordata > Actinopteri > Labriformes > Labridae > Cheilinus > Cheilinus undulatus. The sequence continues at coordinate 42,867,337 of NC_054869.1, read as the reverse complement.
CCAACCTATTACCTTAGAGCACAGTTGTCAAACTCAAGGCCCGGGGGCCAAATCTGGCCTTTGGTACAGTTGTATCAGGCCCGAGATCATAAGATCTTTCTATTATAAATGGCCCACCAGTATAAGGTCAGCAGATTTCCTCCAGTAAATGTGTAAACTTTACCTTGACGATTTAAAATGTCCTTGTTTAATTATAAAATCTAAAAAAAGTAAAAAGTAAAGGAAGTTAGATAAAAAGTCAGGAAGGTGGGAAAATAATTTAATGTTTTCATTTCATATTTTCAATTTTGCATCCCACAATTCTGACTTAAACTTATGATTTTGACTTTTTTCATGTTTTGACTTTCAAGATTCACAATTCACAATTCTAAGTCATATTTTTACTTTTAAAACTTGTGATTCTGACTTTCTGTCCCATTTATTTGCCTTTTAAAAACTGATACTTATCAGTATTATTTGTATTTTTTCATATTTTACTAATGGTGAAAATGAGGTTGACAGTTTATGTTTAAATGTTGACCTTGTTAGGCTCTTAGGTAAGGCCTAAATTCAGAATCTGTGATTGACTTTCACAGTCCTGGCCTAAATAGTCTGGCCCTCAGGACTTCTCATCGGAGCAAATCTGGCCCTGGACTCAATATGAGTTTGACACCCCTGCCTTAGACTGTCTCCAACCATATCTAGGAAAACTGAACCTAAAAGCTTAATAAAGATAAAAATAAACAACAATTTTAAAAACGTATACATTTAGAAGAAGAAAACTTTTCGAACAGTTTTAAAAGTCATAAATGTACATGGACCAAATGGTCAAATTTTCAAGATTAGAAAGAAGAAAAGTCAAAACTCCTAACTCCATTTTCAGTTTGGTTTATATTATTGTTGTAAATTTATAATTCTATAAACTTTACTTTTTTTTGTTGTTTTCTTGTAAATATATGATCTTATAATCTTCCCAAATTAATATTTTTTACCCAAAAATTTTGACTTTTTGCTGAAAAAATTAATTGATTCTCTTTATTTATTTATTTATTTACTTGTAGGTTTGTCCTAATAGGCTGTCATGCATTATGTTTCTAATTATGATAAAAATATGCACACTTCTTTCGACTCCAGAGCAGGCTCCCATGCCCCACTTAGGGTTGCTTGGCCCCCAGGTTGGGAACCACTGCACTAAGGAACCAAACTTCAAATCTAGAATTATTTGTCGTCATGTGCTGGGTGTTTTATGTTCATGACATCTCTAACATTTTCTTTTTTGTGTGTGTGGACCAGGCTTTAATTAGTTTAGCTCTCTGTTAGGATGAAATCAAACTCCCTTCTTGTCAGTGCAATAATTCAAACCAATGGCTGTTTTCCAAGTGTGCTGTCATTCTGAACTTAGGAACTTTTCTTGTGCAAGACTCACACAGAAATCACTGTCACAAGCCCAATCCCACTGAGAGGCTACTAAAGTAGAACATAATTAGTTACAAGGTAAACCCTTGGAGAAAGTGAGTGATTTTATTGGTTTCATCTTCTTCTAATACCGAGCGACTCCCTTTGTTCAATCTAAAGTAATTTATATAAAAGTTATTGCTTTCACTAGTTTGCAGAAGTGTTTCTTTAAAACAAGATAATCCCTTTAATCCTGAGTTGAGAACGAACAGGCTAAAAGACGGTATGAAAACTGGAAACAGTACAGCAGAGAGGAGCCAAAAATACCGTGAGAGGTGGATGGAGAGCAGAAAATACGAGCATGAAGCAGCTTCTGTATGTCGGTACATTGTTAGATAAAGAGCACTTGGTTTTCTCAAGCTGCATTACCTTCCTGTAGCTCCGGCTTTTAGCTGCTGCATTGATTAAAGCTCTTACCTGTGACTAAAATCAAGGACACTGCAGCAGTGGCACAAAAATATTAAATCGGCTGTTCAAAACTGTTCAAAGAGTGTGAGGGAAAGGATTTTTTCTGACTTCATTTAAGTCAAAAAGCCAAAGTTAAACATTGGTAGTGGATCTGGAACAGTTACAACAAAATAAGACTGTTGTACTCAGAGAAAACTAAAACAAGCTTCAGATATGACAAAGGTGGGGAAATTTAATGAGAAGTATCAAAGATGTGTCACCATGAAGTTCAAAAATATGAGCAGTTTTTTTGAGAGTGGAGTCCAGGTTAAACAATGATCCAGTCATTAACAATTAAATCAGGAATTCGCTCCAAAAAAAAGGAAGAGACTGACATTCTGCTGGTGGTTCAGTTTGTTTTTTTGGACAAATTCTTTTGAATTTTAGTCCACCTTAAGCCCAGCACACGTTGAAAGATTTTTCAAATCATAACCAGTTTAAAAATGTGTGAGAGCCCCACACAGGATGACAGAATAATGATGGATTTAACAGTTTCATCAGGAAGAAACATGCATAGCCTGCAGTAAAATAGTCTAACTAACAAGTATAGACTTATATTGCATTATTTGAGTTATCTATATTTGGTGTTACAGCTGCTCTGGCATCCCCCTGCCCTTTCACAAGCCTATTTGGAAAATATCAATCAGTACAACACACATTCCTACCCTTTCTGTGCATACAAGGAAAGTCTGAGGCCGGGAGAGATGCAGCAAAAAAGCCTAGAACAGATTTGTGGCAAAAGAATGACATTGATTAAGTCAGATGCAGAATAATGGAGGAGCTGGGGTCTGCAGTGTGCAGAGACCTTTACTTAAAACAAACAGATAAAAACAGTTGGAATAAGTACCTATTAGAGTTGTCCAGAACTGATATCAGTATTGTAAACTGCAGAATGATACTTGTTAAAACAAAACATTTTCTCCTTCATAGACTAATCTGCATTGCACACTGTAATACTGTGATGAACTGAGTCTTCCAGTCTCCTGCATGTACATTCAGGCTACAGGTGACCCTGCCGCCATCACAGATAACCCAGCATTACACTTGAGGTAGAAGCAGAGTTATGAAGTGTGGATCTTAAGTGAGTGTATTCCCTCTATCAGCAGCACCACTCCCAGTTCTCATTATTAGATGGTCCACTGATGGAGCAGATGAGCCCGATGTTTACTTTAAAGTTATTGATGTGCACTGCAAGTGTGCCAGAGTCACAGCAGCCTGATGCTGTGAGCTCCCATTTAATTAGAAGTTAAACTCCCAGGGTTGATCAGACTAAATGTAACTTTGATCATTGTTTGTAAAGTTTATGAAGGTGCCTGTGTCATAGTGTGTGGTATCTAGGTAACCCAGGAAGTACTTGAAGACAAAAAAGTAAATGTACTTGTTCAAAATTAAATGTATTCATATGTAAAGGTGACGCATTTCTCCATTTATCTGGTATAATTTCTGTTCTTATTGAAACATTTTCCCCCTATATTGCAGAAAGAAAGAATATTGCCATGTCATTTTTTCCTCCAATTTTTGTCAGCCCTACTACAGAAATCTGTTTCATCCAGTAATTGGTGTATTTTTCAGCTGGACTTTATGACATTAATATTTTTATCTGATGGAGTTCTGCCCTAACCTTGCAAAGCAGATGGATACACCCGTTTCCGTGTTTCTCACTGGCGAATCCATCTTGCAAAGCTCCCTTCTGAACCATTTGGGCCCGGTTAGAAAGTGACAGGACCAATCAGCGCTGAGGAGCAGTACCTTCAGGTGCACTGGAGTCATGGCGTTAGCAACCAGCAACAAGAGACCGGCGCAATTATGGCAGAAGAGATTAGAGTGGATGCTGCTAAAGCGCCAGTTTGATCAGAATTTGACTACATTTCTTCTTTAAAAGAAGAACGAAGAACAGCAGTGAGTTGCAAATGCTGGCTAACGGAAACTCAGGTCAAACCCTCTTTACTCCATTTGTACACCATTTTTGTGCATGCATGGATGTTACGGCCTCATCTCAAATTAATAAGAGACCATGGTAAATGGTGAATTTCAACCAAATCCTTTCATTGATGTCATCATCACAGCAGCAGTTGAAAACAGAAAGAGCAAATTAACCTTTGTTCAGTTTTCATGATGTTAAAATATACTCAACCGCTCAATTCAAAAGCAGTCAAGGATGCACTTGGCTGAAACTCACTGGTCTGCACAGTCACTTGTTGAACCCATACACAGATCTTATTTCCATCAATTTTTGTCAGGTTCAAACATGACTTCTAAAACAGACTTTATCTGTCCCAAATTCTTAGACAATAATGTTCGTCTCTGTGCTGACAATAACACACCATCAAGATGAGGGTAATTGTGGACTTGGTGTACCGGTTTGTCTTGAATATTCTTCATTATTGTTGACCCTCTGTCTCTACACCAACACTACCAGACTTGCATATTGCATCTCTGTTGTATTCAAAATGTTGTCCTCTTTAACTGCACTTCAAATTAAACAGTGTCACAGGAGAATGAATGCATCCTCAGTGTGACATTGCTGCTGGTTACACATGTCTCCAACATTTAATAAGTTGCTTTATTTAAGTTATGCCTCTAATTACCTTTGTTGTCTCCTGTCTCCGTCTTTCCACTCCCTGTTTGCAGCCACAGAGGAAGCCATAATAGGTGATGAGAGAGGAAATTGCACGTAACAGCATCACATTAAATGAAGTGAATGAGATTTTCCTGGTAATAAGAATAAGTTACAGAGTGAGGATGAAAAATGGGTGAAGTGGGATGCATCTGAGTTAATAGAGAGCTACTGTACATGACACGACTCATTTCTGTCAATGAAGGTAAAGCAGCCATCAGCACAGTCGCCGTGCCTCTGGTCTTATCTCGGCTTTCTTCAGCTGGCCCAGGTGATCTTCACACACATGCGTGCACAACACATCTGCTCGATTTCATTCTGATAAGCACAGGTGCACAAGATCGCACACACTGAAAACCACGCAAACATGTCCAGCTGAATAAAGTGCAATGACAGCTGGGTAAAATTGCACCTATAAATCATTTGTCAGCCTGGTCTAAATTCTATCTGCCAGCCATACATGGAGTCAAATCTGTCCCCATAGCCACACACCAATCTCTCTGACACCCACACCAACTCACAGACATATTACTGGATGGATCTGTCTGTGATATCGTGACTACCGCACTGACAAATTCTCTCTCACCGTCAGAGAAACAGCAGACTCTGTTTTTAAGCAGCACAAAGCTGCAGTGTAGTGATGCTTTCCTGCAGAAGAGAATTTCTTTCTCTCACCTGTGTCTGATCAACATTTTTGTAAGAGGCCGTCATTAACAGGAGGATATGCAGGCGTACTGGGATTCTATGACTTTTTGCACCAAAGACACTGATCTTAAAACCCACACATACACCTTCAGTTTGGCTTGAGTCTGATGCATCCTCAGGGTTTTTTAAAGGTGTGAATTTCTTTCACTTGCACCAGGAAATTTGTAGAAGTTCACTACAGATATTACATATCAGTGAATACCCGTGGTAGCAGCACAAAAGCAACTATGATAGTTATATTCTGGAAATTCATTGCTGTGATGTAATGTCTCACACATATTTAATGATATTTATTCTATGGAAGTGATACTGAGTCTTTGGCTCTTGAACTCTACGGGGACATAGTGTGTGGCGTAGTCTGTGGAGTCCTGACACTAGTGGTGGTGGTGGTGATGTTTGCTGATGATGTTATTTTGGGAAGTTGATTAGCTGTTAGAACCAGGACTGACCAGATGATGGCTGATGATGTCGTCTGAATATCATGGAGTAAGGAGGCGAACCAAACTGGGAACTCCTGGTTTTACTGCTGTCAACCTATAGACTTGGTGGTGGTGGGAAGGGGAAGGGTTGCACACAACTACAAGTAGCACTCAAAAACAGTGAGGACATTCATGTTTGGTAGATTATTTTTGTTGAAACAATGCTTCTTGGGAATAAATCTTACAGAGGTGACAAGCCTGGTTATTTCCCTTTTAAATGGTGCCACATTTGTAAGGAGCATGCATTTGTGGGATGAGCAGCAGGGCTGAGATAGTGGGTTACACCCATGAAACATTTGCCAAAGTGCTTTTTCTGCCATTCACTCTTGGTGTTTATTTTCAGTTGGGTTGTTCCGATTCTGATACCAGTATCGGAAAAACGTCTGATACTTGGTATCGGTGAGTACACAAGTTTGTGGACCAATCCGATACCATTTGGTTTAACTTTATATTTTGCTTTGTTTAGCCATGCTAAATGTTAGCGCAATAAACTGGAAATCAATTAATCTCTGCTGCTTGAAAGCACTGCATGCACAAGCTACCATTTTTAGAGCAGAGAAGAAGAACTAAAGGACCAGCTGCAGCAGCAAGGACTGGTGGCTGCATGACAGTTTTTCTCTGAATGTGATCGTCAAAATGTCTTCCAGACCGTCACTGGACGTGACACAGTTTATCAAAAGCTGAATATCTTTTGAACCATAAATTGTTGCCTCTTACTTGTTTTTCCTCTTGTAGCTAGCTGTTGTGCCTTCCCATTGATGGCATTGATGCCTTTGAATCCATTGTGGCAGCATTTTTAAATCAAAAATAAAATCTTTCTCTGGGGAGTAGGTGGCCTAGTGGTTAAAGGTGCTCCCCATGTACGCGGGCGGCCCGGGTCCGAATCCGGCCTAAGCCCTTTACTGCATGTCTCTCCCCCACTCTTGACCCTGTTTCCGACTCTATCCATTGTCCTCCTCTATCTAATAAAGGCACAAAAATGCCCAAAAATAAATCTTTCTAAAAATAAAATCTTTTCTTGTGAGCAAAGTGTCTTCTCACACCCCAACTAATCACAATTGACAGGCTAACACTGATAGTCGTAGTGTATTGTAGTAGTGTACAAATCCAGCACAGATTTCAGCATGTTGTATAGAAGACGATTATCTCAGGATGCTCTCAAACGTCACCTTCTTGGGACATCAAAAGAATTCTTGTGGATGCATTGATATTGAAAAATTGTTTACAAAATTGGCAAAGGGGACACCGCACATCATCTCAACTGGGCTGAAGCTCTTAAAAATCCCGCAGGCTGAGATGAATGCAAAAATGTTTTTTTAAATTAACATGCGTGGGCAAACATTGCTGCTGACATTGTTAGCCCACTCATGACTGAATTAGACTGAATTTTTTTGCGTTCATCTCAGCCTGTGGACTTGTTTGTGGCTTTTTAGTTTAATTGGTGTGCCTGTATTTCATTCACCATTGTACCAAAAAAAATCACATCACCTTTAGGGTTGTGCACATCAAACTACTTAGCCTCAATTTGGTATTCCACTCTGCCTGTCAGTTTATAAGGTTAAAAATGATGACGCTGACATCCTCACGATTAATTCAACAAAACAGTTCACTTAAAATTCCATGGGAAGTCATAACATAATTAAAACTTCTGTGTCCTTTTAGAAAAGGCCTCAGGATCGGGTTGTCTTTCTCTTCATAAGCCTGGAGCAGCACATTTTTAACTGTGATAGAGATTAACCTGTGGCTCTACTGACTGACTACAACACAACAAACTGAATCAGACATGTAGAGTTCAGCCTTGGCCGTTGGTGAACTCAAATTTTTCCAGAAACTCTTGAGAAAAATAAAACATGCTTAACATGATGAGCAGAAATGAACTATTTGTATTTCCATGTGAGCTTTCTGCTGCAGTTTTTATACTTTCTACCCTGATGGATAAAACCACTGCCCTCCCTCTACATGCACACAGACTGTCACAATATGACGATCATTTTCCCCTCACTGATAAATGACTCAGTAAGAATAAGACAGAAATGGATAAACACCAAGCAAAAATCAAAGGTAGAAATATCATCTTTTGGGACACTGTTTCTATTCTCTGACAAAACCCATTTAAATGTTCCCATCTCACTGTCCTATCGCAAACATATTCTCATTTAAAATCGCAGGAAGTCAGATGTGTCGTCTGTCTTTCTGCTGACATTTGTCACCGAGAAAAGCGGAGCGATCAGGCCTGGGTGCTTTGGCTGGGGGCCCTGCCATCCATCATGGAGACTGGGTGGTAAATGGCTTATGTAATTCTGTTTCAGATGAATGACCATGGAAGGGAGTGTCACCACTAACATTATTGTGATCTATACAGTAGCAGTGAGAAGGAGAGAAAGGAGGAACAGAGACTTCAAGCCTTAAAACAGTGGAGTGTTTAATAATGGGAGTAGATGATAAAATGCTCATTAAAATCAACTTCATTTTGATGTTTTTGAGGCTGAACATCAGCTTTTTCAGACATCAATAAATCTAATGATTTAGGATTTAACAGTATCAAAGTCTCACCTAGTATACCCACCAACAACAGCCATCTGCCAAAGCCATGAAGTCATCATGATGGAGTCTAATCACTTTGAAGACTTTGCACATTTCTCTTGACTTAAATTTGTAAAATACATTTTTGTTAAAGTCTCTCCTTCATGGAATACTTTTATGAAAATAGATGAAAGCATCATGCGGTGCCTTGGAGAGGCAATAACGAGTATTTTGATTGGTTTGATGTGCGTTTGTTGGAGGAAAAACTTTAAAGATTGACCATGGTTAGAAAATGTTGCAGCCACAGTTTTGCATGGCAAAATTACACTTACCGGCCACTTTATTAGGTACACCTTGCTAGTACCGGATTGGACCCCCTTTTGCCTTCAGAACTGCTTTAATTTTTTGTGACATAGTTTCAACAAAGTGTTAAAAACATTCCTCAGAGATTGACATAGTAGCATCACCCATTTGCCGCAGATTTGTAGACTGCACGTCCATGATGTGAATCTCCTATTCCACCACATACCAAAGATGCTCTTTTGGATTGATATGGTGACAGTGGAGGCCATTGGAGTATAGTGAACTCATTGTCATGTTCAAGACTCAAGTTTGAAATGATTTGAGGTTTGTGACATGATGCATTGTCCTGAAGTAGCCATCAGAAGATTGGTACACTGTGGTCATAAAAGGATGGACATGGTCAGCAGCAATACTCAGGTAGACTGTGATGTTTAAATGATGCTCATTTGGTACTAAGAGGCCCAAAGTGTGCCAAGTAAATATACCCCACACCTCCACCAGCCTGAATTGTTGGTACAAGGCAGGATGGATCCATGTTTGCATGTTATTTAGACCATATTATGACCCTACTATCTGAATGTTGCAGCTGATATCGAGACTCATCAGACCAGTCAACATTTTTCCAATGTTCTATTTTCCATTTTTGGGGAGGCCTTGTGAATTGTAGCCTCAGTTTCCTGTTTTATCTGACAGAGTGGCATCTGGTGTGATCTTCTGCTGCTATAGCCAATCTGCTTCAAGGTTGCATACCTTGTTTGTGACAAATAGTTATTAGAGTTATTGTTGCCTTTCTAACATCCTGAACCAGTCTGCCCATTTTCCTCTTACATCAACAAGGCATTTTCGTCCACACAACTGCGGCTGACCGGATTGTAATTTTTTTCGGACCATTCTCTGTAAACCCTAGAGATGGTTCTGCGTGAAAATCCCAGTAGATCAGCAGTCTGACACCAGCAACCATACTACGTACAGCCACTAAAATCCCCTTTCTTCCCCATTCTGATGCTCAGTTTGAACTTCAGCAAGTCGTCTTGACCACATCTACATGCCTAAATGCATTGAGCTGCTGCCATGTGATTGGCTGATTTGCTAATTGTGTTAACAGGCAATTGAACGGGTGTACCTAATAAAGTGGCTGCTGAGTGTATATTGCTAGTGTGAATGCTGGCACTGACTCTCTAAAAGACAAAAAAAAATATTACATGTGTTTTAATCATAAGAAAACAACGGGCCTTTGCACAGCTCTCTGGTTTTGTTTCATGAAACTTACAGAAAGAGGTGATATGAATCATTTAATGCATCACTTCAGCCACACGGATTGCCAAAATTGAAGATTTTTTTTGTATCTAACACATTAGAGAATATATTTCTAATGCATTATGGACTGCTTAACAAAATCAGTGATGCAGTTCTAATGTTTAATACAACAAAATAATGGAATGGCCTGTGCTAGAGAATGAAACTGAAGCAGTATGGGTATAATGGTTACGACACAGCTTGACATGTAATCAGGTGAATATTTGGAACTTCCTTGATGGGAGAAGGATTATTTTAATAAGAACGCTAGCAGAGAACAGAGAGGCTCATGGGGCATAATTAAAGCAGCTGTGTGATTCACCTTGTGTGGGAAAGATTGGTTCCTTAATACCATGTATATCCTAAAACAATTCTTTTAGTTCAAAACATCATTCTATCTGTCACTAATGCAAGTTTTCGTCTTAAGGTTTACAAGCTTGACAGCATTATTTTATCTTCTTTTCATCTTTGACTACTTCTCGTCTTTGAGTGAACAAGAACAAAAAAGATGGACAGATGAAAGAAAATAGAAAATGATGTTGACATTTCTGCTCCCGTCCTTCTAAAGTGGAGTTATCAAGAAAATGACAGCGTTTACAGCCCTGAGACGGAGCGAGAGAGACTCACAGGAATGACTGACACAATTGCTCTTCTAATTTTCCCCATTTTTCTTATAATTGTTGTCATTTTCTGCCCCTGGATTATGATTAAGAGGTCAAGAGGGTGGTGATTGACAGAACTCCACTCCTGTTTGAGGTATTGTTTAGCTCCGGTCTGCTTTTCTTTTCTATCTCCTTCTTACTTCCTGTAACTCTGAGCTAAATGCACATTTCGTGTGTCATTATTTATATCTCTGCTAAGCAGATTTAAGAACACTATTCTGTATGTGAATGTTGCATTAGTTGGAGGGCATCATGCTGGTTCAGTATTCTAATTCTTTTTTTCTGTCCTTTTGATTACAGTCATGGCTGCTGAGAAAAAAGAAAGCGTTGATCTTAAATGACCCCTCTCCTCTTCCTGTCATTAACCCTGACAAATCAATTTCATCCTCCCCTGCTCCCAAACAGACAGGAAGTAATGACCGTGACCTCTGCTTCTCTTAAAGGTGGACACATTTGTGAGCAAATTACATCTTAAGTGTTTGTGTGGAGTTTGAGAGTTAATGTGAGAATGAAAATAGAAGCTGTGCTCTGCTGTTTTTTTCCACATTCATGATGCTGATTACAGTAATCCAATTACAGATGTTTGCCTCTGTTTATGAACACATAGTGAAATGAAAGTTCACATACATGCCTTTGGGCGCTGATTTAAACATAGGTATTTTTAAAAACTCAGATACAGCTTACATTTTCATCACGATATTTTTCCCCCTTTAGGGTTTACTGTATTATATGGTGATATTACAAAAAACAATAAGGGTAACATATTTAAATGCATACTCAGGTGCTACTAGCTCATTCCCCCTCTAAAACTAGCCTGTGATGGAATACTGTACTCCTGTCTCTGTATAAGACCACAGAAAAATGGTTTCATAAGTCTCTGTGTACTTCTTTCTTACCACACCTGTTCTACGTTTCATTTCTCTTCTGCTGAGGAGCGTGAAGCTGCTGCAGCAAAAAACAAACAAACACATTTTCTAATGTTGCTGGTCACAGTCCAACGTAATGAGTTCAAAAGGTCAAAATTTGACTTAGAATTTGAACTTGTCAATCTAAAAGGTCAAAATATAATATTTTCATTACCTCCGCCAAGGAGGTTATGTGATTGGCAGGGTTAGTTAGTTTGTTTGTTGGTTTGTTTGTTAGCAACATAACTCAAAAAGTTATGGATGGATTTTGATGAAATTTTCAGGTAATGTCAGAAATGGCATAAGGAAGAACTGATTTGATTTTGGGAGTGATCTGGATCCCCGTCTGGATCCAGGAATTTTTTTAAGTTTATAGAATTTGAAAGACGCATGCCTGGTTGAGGAGATGAGTCAGAGCGTAACAGAGAGAGAGAGACAGCGAATTGTAGCGAGGATACTCACAATGCTGGGAGGAATAGAAGAATATTCACCCAGTCGTCCAGTGAGACCATGGGTGAGACTGTCAGTGCATCTGTTGGCACTGGCAGGCAATGCTTCCACCATGACAGTCCACCCATAGCAAAGCCAATGCTTTGCCTCACCATGTGCCCCCCCCCCACCAGGGAGGGAGTAATCAGCGAATGCCTTGGTGAGGGGCATGTGGGGATGGATCCAGGAATTTTTTAAAGGATTCTTCACTATTGGGAGATGGGGCTAATGTCGGAGGTCTGCGCTCTCTGAGTGCTTTTCTGGTTTATCTAATTATTCTTACTCTTTCCTTTATACATTTTTATGAATTAACAAGGATATTCTTAATCATCAAGTTTAAGTTTGCATTTTTATACTGGAATAAATCTGCAGACCACATACTGGCGGGCCAGTTATGATAGAAATATGATACGACCTGTACTGCAGGCCGGATTTGGCCCCTGTGCCTTGAGTTTGACTACCATGTTTTAGTGAAAATGGCCTACTCAAAGATTTATTGAATCTGTTTGATTTATAGTCACGTGAGCATTTTTTAGGGCAGGCCTAATATACATAATATTTATGTATTAAATGTTATCAAACCAAATGTTTATATAGATTTACATTTGACTCAAATAAAATCTAACAGCAGATTAACTACCAGCCTTGATGTACATGAAATTAGGATTAAAAAGTCAAATGTGTAAACTCAGTGAGGCTCCTAGTTCTGTATTATCACACTGTATGAAAACAAATAAATATAGAGTTCCACATAATTGATTATGGATAAAGAAGGAGTTGATAATGAACAATTAAACATTTTTTAAATGTATTTTTTTAAACTTCCAAAATGTGACGATCCCTCGTAAACATAATGCCTCTGATTCATCAGGTATGGATTATAGAACTAGTATTGTTTCAAATTTAATTATTCTTTTAGTATTGAGTATTGTAACACCAATCTATCTGTATCTTGACAACACTAGTTCTCATATGTTCCTCACTGTAGGAGACTATCCCTGTTGGATGGGTAGTAATGCCTTAATATTTTGCCAATGCATGCAGCTCACGCAGAAAAATTTGAGAAATTTTCAGAAGATCTGCAAAGTTGTGAAAGCGCTATATAATTTATGAATTTACATCATAGTTTTCCCAGTACTGATACCATTATCTGTGAAAGTTTCTACCTCCAATACTGCCTGAAAGGTAGGAAGGTATCAACAGGAGTGCAAATTAATACATCTGTTAAAAATCATTAATTTTTACAGCCCACAGGAGATAAGCTAGTTTAGGTCAGTTACGCTGCAATGATAACAGACACTCTCACTCATAGCAGTGTTGTGCTATAAGGCAGAGCCAGCAAATTCACATTAGTAGGAGGTTTTCAGCTGATGTATATTTTGCATTATTCAACACTAAAGTATTTTTGAAGTCTTGTCACAGAAAACAGTGTCAGACAGGAAGACACGGCATCCAAACATCTTTTATTTACATTAAACCACTTGACAGAATTATTTTATTTTGCCTGAGTGCGTGGACAGAGCAGAGAAACATTGTTTCTCCTGAAAGTTGTTGTGACCCACATTATCCAGATGGTGCTGATTCACATGAGTTAGCTCAGCTTTAGAGCTTCACAGTTAGAGCCAGGAGATTCTGTCTAAGATCTACAGACGGCGCCCAGCCGGGATTTAGATGGTTTTAGAAAATCTAGGCCTCAGTGTGCAAAGCTTTTGAGAACCAAAGGACTCAATCAGGATGAAGAGCCAGGTCACATTATCATTTCTGCTTCTATTGAGAGACACATTAAGGCAACATCGAGGAGTATTTGCCTGTGTATATTTTTTTTTTCACAGGTCCTTTAAAATCCATATTATAAATCACACCAGAGCATGAGAGGCAGTTTCTTTCTGAGAGACCCCCAATGTTCAGCAAAGTCCATGAAGTGCATATTTGTACCATGTGTTTTTTAACCATACAAGTTGAGCTCTCAGACTTTATGAGGGAGAACAGTTGTTTGAAAGTTACCTGGCAGCCTGGTCTGCATCACTATGTTTCCCTGCATGCTTTGTGCAGCTAAGTGACCACAATGATTTGGGGTAAAGTCATGTGTAGAAAGAAAGCAGGCAGAGTTCCTGCCTACTTTTATAGTCACAAATGGGCAATGTAATTAGCCCACTAGTCATAATTTTGGCCCCATTGCTTGGAGGTCACATATTTTATCCCTTTAAGAGTTTTTATTGGTCTCATAGATCCCCAAAACATGCCCGTGAAGTCTGTTGCTGAAAAAACACTCCAGTATTGGATTTTTGTATGTCTAAAAAACCCTCTGTTTCAGCCCTGCTCAGAACGAGCTGTTTCTGTGTCTGTGGCTTTAAATGTTAATGAGCTGTCTGACTCCAACCCTGACTCCGCCCCTCTCAGGAAATGGATGTGGCTTAATGGATATGGCTCTCCTTGAGAGGAGGATCAGGAGAGGAGGGCAGAACTTTCTTCAAAGAGGGGAGGGCCAACCAAATCTGGGGGCAGGGCTAACTCCCCACATGACATCATGAGAGGAAAATCTGAGTAACTTGTTTCAGCGCACATTTTCTGAAAGGTGGAGAAAAGGGGGGCATGAGTTTTCCTGATTTTTTTGGAGGGGTGGACAGGCCAGGGGCACATATTTTTGTTAGAAAAGCCTGAAATAAGTGTATTTAGCAAAATGTGTGACCTTTAAAAGCTCTCCTTGAGTTAACATACCAAAAGAACTTCAATCCGAGCGCATTTTTAATTGTATTTGCTAAGATTACGCATTTGCTGTCATTGAATGGACTTTTGAGACCCTTAGCACTTCTGAATTCGCGGGAAACTTTGCACGTACATCCGGTGTCGTGAAAATTTTGATATTTTTTGGGTCTTCAACATGAAAATTCAGAATTGCAAAAATAGCGCCCCCTAACAGTTTTCAAAGTTAAAGCCCCCTCCTTTGGCTTTGTCATAGATTCATGAAGTTTTGTGTGCAGTTGCAGCTTGGGGAGATCTACAAAAAAGTCTCCTGGGTCTTCACTCTATCTCCAACAGGAAATCCGCCATTTTAAATAAATATGCAAAAAAGGGGCTGTTTTTGGCCTTTTCCAGGGGTCGTATCTGGATTAACCCCTTTGAGGGATTTCATCCGATCAACTTGTACTTCAGCACAGAGCTACATGAGACATGGATGATGAAAAGTTATTCAGGGTTTTCTCATTAGTCGAAAGGTGTGGCCATGGCGAGCCCTCAAATTTGCACATTTCTTTGGTAAATGGGAAGTAGTTTATAACTCAGCTGTGCATTGTCCAATTGGACTCATATTGCTCAGGAATATTGACAGTCATGGCCTGCACCCATTCATATGGTCAGATTTTTTTACAGATCAAAGCACCACCTAGGGGTTACAGGAAATGTCAAGGTTTATGGTGCAAGCTACAGTTAAAAAATGATCCAATATATCCACTTCAAATTTGTGTCAAGAAGGACTAAAGAAGTGGATTTAGCTTTGTGAAAAATAAAATTGAGTTTTCGTCAGAGGGCGTGGACTCGGTTGGACGACAAAGTCAGGAGTCGCCATTTTGTCTCGCCAAAAATTTTCAAACAGTCATAACTCTAGTATATATGGTCATATCTCAGACAGATTCCATGTGCTTGATAGCAGTCCAGGCCAGAACATATCCATGCTGGAAATTTTTAAAAATTATGTAGCGCCACCCTCTGGCAACAGAAAGTCACTACTCCTGAATTTCACATTGCAGTACCTACATGGCTGGACAAATCATTCTGAAATTCACTCAGGCAGTTCCCAAGGAGTTGGCCTTACACATATACAGTGGTCAAAGATCTACGTTAAAGGGCATGGCCATAGCAATTTTTTGTTTGCCATGAAACAGGAAGTAGATTTTTTAAATGGTTATAAGACATCTAGAGCAATGAAACTTGGCAAATAAAAAATCTCATTGGTATTCTGAGATGATTGATGTTCATTTTGTAGGTGGGCGTGGCCTACTGGCTCAATGGTGCCCCCTAGAACATTTCAAAAATTTAGTCCCCCCAGCAGGTTTAACCTAGGATTTTGAACATGTGTGGGCAGATGTGTCATGTCAGGATGCAAAAAAAAAAAAAAAAAAAAAAAAAAAAGCATTTTGGACCCATATCATAAGTCAAACAGGAAGTCGGCCATTTTGAATTTTTTGGTAAAACGAGACATATTTTAGGGGTCATATTTAAACGAACTCATCCTAGGGCGTTCATCCAAACTACTTGATCTTTGGTGTAGAGCAAGAAGAGAGGTCTTAGGTCCAAAGTTATTTGGGATTTTCTCATTATTTGAAAGGCGTGGCCTTGGTGGCCCCTTGAAATGCTTCATCATGTGATAAAAGTGGCTGGTGCTCACTAAAAAATTTCCATTAATTACAAGATTGGCCAAATCCTGCTGAAATTAGCCCAGGCACACTCCTCAAGGGTGGTATTACTCAAATTTGAAGGTCAAGAGTCCTTACCTAAAATGGTGTGGCAGTGACAATTTTTCATTTGCCATGTAACAGGAAGTAGAACTATCTAGTGCTTACAAAACTTTTGAAGCCATGAAACTTGGCAGAAAACACCCAGTTGCAAAATGAGATGATTGATAGGATGATTGTCGGTGGGCGTGGCTTTTTGGCTCAGTACCGCCCCCTACAGTAATTTGAAAATTCAGCCCCTGCAGCAGGATTATCCGAGGATTTTGAAAATTCTTGAGCTTATACATCATTTTAAGTTCTACAAAAAAGCCTTTGGACCCATACCGTAAAACAAACAGAAAGTCTGCCATTTTTATTTTTGTGGTCAAAAAGCAGCACATTTAGCATAATTATCACTACAGCCATTTTTACAGAAAAACTATCCTCTGAAAACAGAATCCCTTTTCTTCTTTGTTTTATTTTAGTTTATTTTTTTTTTCAAGATTTGATGTTTAAATGTCAATCAGATCCACTAATGTGCCTGAAACTGCTGTAGTATGCATGCCAGGCCAGTAGGTGGCAGTGTGACTGACAATGAAACACATGCATACACACCTTTCCTGCCTCCTGGTGGTGTCAACAGACAAACATGGCTGACACACAAATGTTTGTGTGGACGGATGAAGTCGGGTTGCTTCCTAGTGACAGTTAACCATAAAATAAATAGATATTTAAAAAATGGGAACATATAAATGTTGGCAGGAAGTGAGTAGCACAAACAAACAGCACAATTTTGTGTGGTCTGTGCAGCACCAGGCCAAGATCAAGTCTCTGACGGACTACATGCAGAACATGGAGCAGAGGAAGAGACAGCTGGAGGAGAGCCAGGACACTCTGAGCGAGGAGCTCGCTAGGCTGCAGGCTCACGGTTCGCACATTTATATTAACCATTATAACATCTTAGCTCAAGTAAAAACAAGTTAACTTGAAGAAATTTTCATCTTTGTTTTTCATCAGAGAAAAGACACGAGATGTCAGGAGAGGAGAGGAGAAGGAGGACATCTACAGACATGATGGGGATGTGGACATAAAGGTGAGGAGGAAACACGTCACTGAGAATCTCTGTTACAGAAATGTGAAATAGCTGAATGTTTTTGTGTCTCTGTGGCACAGAAATCTCTGGAGGAGCAGCGGGAGAACCACAGAGAGGCTGACCACAAACAGCTGAGCCCACTGAGACACCAGATTGAAGACAAGCAGAGGATGCTGGACGAGCTCATAGAGTAAGTCTGACTGTTTAAAATCAAACTACATTTTTAAAGACGTTAGAGACCACAGATGTAAGAAGAAACACATGGCATGAGATATTTGAATCAAAGTTTGCAGTAAAATAAGTACACTAATTATTTAGACCAGTGTTACTGAAAACTGCTCGACCAAAGAGCCAAATTGCTGAAAAATACCTTTACAATAGCCATATTTAAAGTGGTGAAAAGTGGTAAAAATGGATTAAAAAAGACATAAATGGTCAGAAAAAAATGGTACAAAGGTTCAAAATTGGAAGAAAAGGGCAAAAACTGGGTGAAAAGTGTCAAAAAAGGAGTTACAGATAACAAAAATGGTAAGAAAGCAGCAAAAAATGTGCTAAAAAGTGACTAAAATGGCCAAAAAGCAGAAACAGAATTAGTGAAAAGGTGAAAAATAGGCATTATATGGCAACAACTAGGTGACAAGTAGCAAAAATGGGAGAAAAGTGATACAAAAAAGGAGTTATGGATGATAAAAAAAAGTCAGAAGCTGCAAAAATGTGGTAAAAATAGTAACAAGTGACTAAAACAGGCAAAAAGTGGCAAAAATGTAGTAAAAATTAATGAAAAATGACTGAAATGGTCAAAAAGCAGCAAAAAATGTGGTAGAAATAGTGAGAAGTGACTAAGAAAGGTCAAAAAGCAGCAAAAGAAATTGGTGAGAAGGTGCAAAATTGGAATTAAATGGCAAAAAATGGGTGAGAAGCGACCCAAAAAAGGAGTTACAGATGTCAAAAATGGTCAGAAAGCAGCAAAAATGTGGTAAAAAATAGATAAAAGTAAGTAAATTGTCAAAAAACTGCAAAAATGTGGTAAAAACAGGGAAAAGTGACTAAAATGGGCAAAAAGATGCAAAAATGAATGAAAAGTGACTAAAACGGTTAAAAGCAGCAAAAAAATAGGTGAATAGGCGAAAAATAGGCATTAAATGGCAAAAACTGTGTGAACAGTAGCACCAATGGGTGAGGAGCGACGTAAAAAAAGAGTTACAGATGATAAAAATGGTCAGAAAGTGGCAAAAATGTGGTAAAATAATGGTGAAAAGTGACTGAAAGGGGCAAAAAGTGGCAAAATGGGCTAAAAAAAATTATGTGAAAAGTGACTTAAATTTTAAAAAGCGACAAAAATGTGGTAAAAAATTGTGAAAATTGAGTTAAATAGTCAAAAAGTGGCAATAATGTGGTAAATTAATGGTGAAAAGTGACTAAATGGGCAAAATGCTGCAAAGAGCGACAAAAACGTAAAAAGTGTCATTTAATGTCTAAAAGCAGCTTAAATTGGGTGAAAAGTGGCCAAAAAATTGCCAAAAGGGGAAAAAATTGCATATAGCAAAAAGCAGGATGAAAGTGGCAAGAACTACAAAACTGGCAAGAAGAAGTGGCACAAATGGGCTAAAAGAGGCAAAAATTGGATAAAAGTGTCGAAAAAATGAAAAAAGGGAGAAGAATTGGAAATAAGGGTCATGAAAAAAATAAAGGTTGACAATTAAAGCCTCCTGTATAAGAGTGGAAACAAACTGATTAATGTGACTTGATATGGATCATTCCTGAGGTGAAAGTTTTTTTTAAGGTTTTCCGGGGAAAAATATTTGAAATGAAGACATAAAAGAGCCACAAACCATCCCAATGAAGCCACATGTTTAGTTTTACTCATTTAGACTAATAACTGTTTGAGACAAGACTTGAACTGGATCTGGAATTTAGTCTAAAACTGTCTAAACCAAAATTTAGACTTCAAGTCCACAGAGACAAATGAAGCAGTAGAAAAATCAACAAATCTATTCATGTTTGATGTTTTTTAGATCTAGGGTATTTCCACAGATTTGATTGGTTCTCATTGAACCACTTTATGCTGGTCTAAATGATCCTAAAGTTTGTTTTTTATTGTTTTTTCAAACCAAAGTAGTGACAGTCATTACGCCTGTCTGCTGTGTGTGATCCTCATGAGGAAGGATGTAAAATCCTCGTACCACTCCTCTTTACTGAGTCAGGAACTTTGAGCTGCATACGACTGTAGTCTGGCTTTACACTGGCTCTAAAAGTCTACACACACCTGTAACATTGTTGTCTTGTGAAGGTACCTACCTGGAGTCCAGGCACCCCTGGGGGGGGCGCCTATAATGGACTTTTATTTATAGAGTCATTATTGAAAATGTAAGAGGAAGTGTTAGAGCCCTCTAAAAGGTTTAACAAAATAAAGAGGATCTGTACATTTCTTGGAAAAAGGTGACATTTAAAATTACATTTTTGAGATGATTAAAGTTGTATTTTTTCAAGAACCTGAGCTCAGAATTTTCTAGTTCAAAAGTCCTAAACTATTACATCATGCACTTTAAAATTTCAAGTTTGTAATGTCAGAATTAAACATCCTAAACTAGTGAATTTACAAGGATCCAAACTGAAAACAGTGAATAGAAATGTCTCTTCAGAGTCTGGGGAAGAATGATAATGTGATCATTCTTGGATCATTTCCTCACTGATCAATCCTACTAAGAAAAATCTCCTGATTAGGCGATCAACTGTAGGACTTATGGAAGGAAAACAGCTTCTTCTCTTGTCATTTTCTTTTTCCACGGTTCTTTTGGATTTTATAATGACAAAAAAATTCTACCTTTTAGTTGACATAAATTTCCAGTTTTCTTTTTCTGGTAAATTTATGACTTGTTAAAGTAGAAATTTTTGAGATTTTACTTAAAAATTGACTGAACCTTCTCATTTTGGTATCTTATTGTGGCTTTAAATGCCATTGTTATAATGGATAGTTTATACACAGATATTTATCAAGAACTCGTTTATGCAGGCCTGTTATGCTGGGATTTAGTCAATAAAACAATAAAAATCATGTTTAATTTTTCAGAGATTGTCCTGGGGGGCTTTAGAGTGTTTAGAGTAGAAAGACCCCAAAGAAAAAAGGTTAGGACCCACTGATGTAAAGGTCTATCATTTCAGAAATATTTTGCCTTGTACCATTTTTGAAGCCAAATAACTGTTTGGAGAAATTTCCAGAAACCAGATGAACATAATGAATCTATGTTAATGTGGTTTGTTGACATTTCTCCAGTTACTCTGCCGTTAAAAAGCGCCCAATCAGAGCTTAGCGAGCGTCTCCTCTCAGTCTGAACCAGGGTCTGCTGCTGGAGCAGGAGAGGCTGATGTCAGACTACAACAAACTGAAGACTGAAGAGCAGGAGAAGGACACCAAGCTGCAGAAACTCATGTGAGTAAAGGACTCATCCGTATGTTTATTTATGTTGAATGTGAGTTCATGTGGTTTTTGTTTGCAGGCTGCTGAATGAGCAGAGGGAGGAGGCCAGAGAGGACCTGAAGGGCCTGGAGGGTCAGGGTACCAAAATAAAATTTAATTTGAAAGGGCGTTTGAACGTACGGAAATCAAGAAAACGGACAACTTCACTCGTTTTTCGATTTGTGTCCAGAATCGAAAAACGAGTGAAGTTGTCCGTTTTCTTGATTTTCATACGTTCAAATGCCCTTTCAAAATAAATGATACTTTGGTACCCTGACCCTGGCCCTGGAGGAGGCCATGGTAAGTATTTCCTGTTTCTACAGTGGAGGAGATGAAGTCCCCATGAGGGGCTCAGTGTTCATCCATGCATGAAAATAAAGACTCCATCTTGTAAAACTCCTGCTGTGTCTGCGTTTTTGTTGCATAACCCCCTACTTACATCTCTGACGGATCCCCAGGGGGGGCGCTGTGCCGCATCCCCCCTTCCCCACCAGGCATGCCTTGATCCAGGTACCGGCCACAGTGGGGTTTGAACCCCAGCATCCCTGTGCAGAACTGGTCTAGTCCAGTCCTCTGTGCCACCGCCGCCATACCTTTCACGCTGCCATCTCTTCTCCTGGCGCATTTATCCTCTTTGTTCAGGATGTGGCTTTAAAATTCACTGAGACCAAGATGGGAGTCGAACCTGGAACCTCCAGACTCTGAGTCAGTCCACTATCTCTTTAGGCTACAGAGCCAGACATGCAGTAGAGCCTCAGAGGGGCTTTTCCTTTTTTATTTGGATGCAAATCTTGAAAACTTAAAGACATTGGTTAGATTTGAAAGGCCAACTCCTGTCCAGGTCTCCTGAAATCTAGATTTGGACTCAGACTTTTAAAATAGATGAACCCATGGTAAGATTTGAACCTGTGAACTCTTCACAGTCAGTTGGCTTTTCCTCTAATCCACTGAGACACACACCTGCTCATGTTTATCAGAGGATCTGATCTCTGCTTTTGGGGACTGGACTTTAAAATACACCAAGAATCAAACCCACAGCCTTCCAACTCTATGGCAGTCCTCTTTACTCCTGAGTCAGCGATTTACACCAGCAGCTTCAAAAATCTACAGAAGATTTGAACTAACAACCTCATGATTACAAGACAGTCTCTTATCCAACTGAGCTAACACACAGGCTAAAGCTAGCTGCCGTTTCTCTGAGACTTCACATCTGGAGTAGAACATCTCTACCATCCACAGTCTTTGCAGCTGGAGACCATTTTCATACTTGAGTTGCACATCTCCGTAAGTGATGATCTTTGCTGCCTAAGACCGTTTTCACATCTTGAGTTGCACATCTCCATAAGTGATAATCTTTGCTGCCTAAGACCGTTTTCACATCTTGAGTTGCACATCTCCATGAGTGATGATCTTTGCTGCTGAAGACCATATTCATGCTAGAGTAGAACATCTTTACGATCGACAATCTTTGCTGCTGAAGACCATTTTCATACTTGAGAGGAGATATAAATAGATATAAAAGCATTGACGAAAATGATGAAACAAACTTCTACACATCTTGAGCTCTCTATTTGCTCCTCTGGTCGATCTTCATCACCTATGCATGGATCTTTCATTTAATGCTTTTAGCCACTCGGTCATTTTTCTCCTGTGGAGTGAGTGTGCACACGAGGGAGAGGGAGTGAGGCTGCAAGCATGCAGGAGAGAGATAGAGAAACAGTGGCTGAGCCAAGCAGAGCAGAAAGAGGAGCTGTGAAAATGACAATACAGTGATTTGTTCATAATTTGGAGCTGCATTCAAAATTTTCAGGGTGCATGCCTCCTTCCAATTAGTTTTACTGCCAAAATAATGGCAAGCTCTGGAAATAAATGACGGGTATCACCCTCTGTTTCTGTGACAGTGTGAGTGTTGCAAAGATCACATAACCCATGGGTGCGGCGTGCCTTGTTGCTGACATGCAACGGTTGCTACATATCCACTTTTGCGTAACACCTCGACATGCAGCAGGTTGTGAGGGCCTATTATCGCTGCTTGCAGCTTTAATTTGTCTTGGTTTTGGACTTAACCAGTGATGTAGGATGAATGAATTTGTGTTTGTCTAACCTGTCAACATAATCAATATGTTCATATAACTATAAGGACATAAAGTTGAGTATGTTCCTCTGTTTACTGCAAAAGTTGAAGAGGAAAAAGAGGTTAAAAAGGAGAGAAAAATGTGAGAAGTGTTTTAGAGTAAAAGGCTAAGTGAGTGCTAATTAAGTGTAAATGACAGAGAAATCACTGCATGGCAGTAACTTCAACTGTTAAGAAAAATGCCAACAATTACTTTCCAAAGAGAGATGTTAAATGTGCCTCTTCTTCAAACGCTGTCAACAAAAACAAGGTTCCCCTTTTACATCTCACAGATGAGTGATAATAAGCAAATGAGTGTTGTGTTTAATCTGTGTGTGCAGCAGTTCTCCCCTGGGCTTTCTGAATAAAGTCAGGACTCTACAGCAGAAAGTTAAACAATCCCATGTGCAGTTCTGAGGGTGGATGCTCCTAGAGTTTAGAAGTTTTAGGACAAGACGGTGTTGTATCATGGTCACTGATTTGCTTATGCAACTCTCAGCAAATACAGTAGGTATGAGAAGACTCACTCATGATCAAGCTCCAATCCAGAAACAATACCATGAAGCTGTACAGCATGGAAAAAAACACTCTTTAAATAAATGAATCTGTGACAAATTTGTCGATGTTGATGAATTGTTTCACCCTACTGTTACGAAAATGGATTAATATTAAATATTATATGCAATATAGCTGGAGTTATACAATCGTATGGGCAGCCCACATGGGATTACATGACATCAAGAATTTAGACAAACCGTAGATTTTTTATTTGAAAAAAGTCACAAAAATGATGATAGCTTTTTGATCATATTCCTTGTTGCAATGATAAAAATTATATTTTTAATTTCCATCTCTTTTTTTCTAAGGTTATCACTGTGGGTTAATTATTTTCATCATAGCATTAATCCCACTTTATTATCTATATGTTTTATTGGGGTCTTCTCCTCAAAATTAAACTAGCATAGACCAGAGGATCTTGCCCCCTCTCCCTTCCTTCAGGTAAAGATGGTTGCTTAGGGTACCACACATTTAAAAAGACAGGTCTGGCTGAAGACTGTAGATCTCAGATGGCCCCTCTACCGACCGTTATTTTGAGACGCCACATCTGTCAAAACAGAAATAAAACTTTCGGTTAGGTTAGGTTAGGATTGGGATACCAGATATTTGCAGTTAAAACATCTGACCTGCACAACCTGATTACAAACCGTTTAATAAAGCCAAGTAAACAGTCAGCTAACAGGAAAAAAGTTCCTCCTTCATTAAAATGTTCTAACGTCTCAAACGTAGTTTATGTAGCTTCATTTGCTGCGTTAGCTACATAGATAACAGGGCTACGTGAATATCTGTACTAACAGAGCTGTGAGGCTAATGTTAGCTATGCAAGCTACATAAGCTGCATTATCTATATCTATCTATATGTAGTTTATGTAGCTATGGTAGCTTAAGCTATATCTGCTAAAGCTCATGTTGCAAAAGCTAACTTAGCAACACTGGCTTACGTAGTAACGTTAACTACATAGGTAGTGTAGCTTTGTTAGGTTTAAGCTAATGAAGCAAAAGTTTGCGTATCCACTTCTAAAGTGGGTCTACACATAAATCAGCCCCCCAAGTTAGACCTCTGACCTTTGTTCTCTATTTTATTTATGAAATGTTTCTTAGTCTGTAATGTTTGCAATGTGTTTATTTCATAAATATAACTGCCAAACTTTGTTTACGAATAACGTTAAATAAAAGAAAAATAATTTAAATTGGAAATATGTTGTACCAGCAAATTGCAGCCAGACTTGGGGGGTTCATGGTGAATAAAGCCCTGAATGTAAAACTAAAGTCTACTTTCCAGACTCTCTTTGCACAGGGGACATTCAGTATTCTTTACAGTAAGCAAAGGTGTAAATTTATCAGTACCAGCTAAAATGAGCTGGAAAATATCAGCATTTGGAATATCTGAAAAATAAAAAACACCTAAAAAAACAACAGAATATTGTGCACATCTATCTTGAGAACATTCTTGTTTGATCCCACCTTATTGTATGATTTTCTACTGCATGAACAAAACTTCTTATTTTAGGCCTCTGCTTCTTCAAAGAGAGTGTTGTTCTTCACCTGTGAGAAGACAAAGAAAGGAGTCAGCAACACGGAGCAAGGCGGGGAATTTTTCAAAAACCCCAAATGCATTCAGAGATATTTGCTCACGGCTGATTCGATATCTGAAATGAAATCCTTTTGAAAGCTGTCTCTCTGCCTTCGAATAGATAGGGTTCAAAGAAGCTTCACAGGCACCAGTCAATAAACAACTCATACCTATGGATGCTATTACATCAAAATGTGATATTCCCCTCTCTATGAGTCAACTACGGTTCTGTCTGTTCACATTTCTCCTCTTGTCTCCTCCATCTTTCTTTAATATGTTTGAATTTCTCTGAGCCATGTCCTCATTTTTCTGATATTTCCTTCCATTTTTCTTTGCTTCCAGACTCTATTTCTTTTATTTCCTGTTAATTTTGTTGTTGTGTTTTTTAAGCACAGCTACTTTTCTCCTTGCACTCTTTCCCATCAAACACTCGATCCATTTTCCCTCTCCTGGCATGGGTTAGTGGTGACAGATGGAGTCGTGGTGGCATCATTCAGGTAAAGATGACTGAGACTGACAGGCCTGCTGAGGACACGCTGGGCCGGTCGGCGCCAGCCTCACATGCTGTTACAGACGCACACGCACATACGAGGGTTGTTATGTTACCAAAGCCTCCTCGTACTACTTGAGCGTAATGTATTCAGAGTTATTACAGTGGAATTGTTTGCTGTTTTTCCCGTTGATGTTTTTAGGCATAGTTATTTTCTCTCCCTAATAAACCCACTCAGGTGAAGCTTGAGCAGAAAAAAAGGAAAATAATCTCTGAAAACTCGTTATTTATGACATTTGAAAAAGCTGGAAGGCACGGCAATAGATCAAGGGTTTCTTCAGACTTGTTAGTATACACCTCACATAACAAATTTAGCCTTGAGCGCCTGTGCTAATGAAAATATCTCTCTCCCATAGTGACAAAAAGCCCACCACTCAGTGCTGAGGTCCCAGTACAATTACGAGATGGAAGGAATATCAAGTGCTTCATGTTTCAGGTGCTTTAGTCCTTTTATTTATGCATGCAAAGAGTCGAAGCTGGCTTTTTAGCAGGAACCAAACTCCGAACAGACATCTCAATACATCAGGGAGGCTCACATGAGATGCAGGGTGGATAGCTCCCAATACCACAGAGAACCTTAGTTCATTCCCCAGTAGCTCTGCTGTGTGCATCCAGTTGTTTTACATCATAAAACTAGCACATCTGGATATACTCAGGCCTGTTGTTCCCATACAAGATGAAAAAAAAGTAGAATAGCTTTAAAAAAAGTGGACTAAAATGAAGCCTAATTTAGTTTTTCTGTTTTAAAATCACAACTCTAACACGCTCTTTTATTCAAACAGAATTGCGAACAGCCAGAAGCATTAAGCACATTATTAGTCAGGAAAAAAAGTGCTCAAAGGCACTTCAGGAAACAGTTTTAAAAGTCAGAGAACATCAGTTATTCTCTAGAACTTGCAACTCATTTCAGATGTTGAGTGCTTCTTTTGCAATTCATTTTTTTCCATTTTAAAATGTTTGTTGATCTCTAAAAGCCACGTTTCACATCTTTGTTACAAGTAAAATAGCTCCCGACTATCAGTAGTAGTTTTTACATCTTTGTCAGGTTATTTCATTCAGATGCCGGTTGTTATGGGACGATTTTCAATTCAAACACTGACTGACGTAAAGCCTTTATGGCAATGATCATCACTTCTGGCCCCACATTAAAGAGTATGGTCTAGACCTGCCCTCTTTGTGAAGTGTTTTGAGATAACTTGAATTGGCACTATACAAACAAAAATTGATTGAATATGGGATAAGTACAGGATGCAGTTGTGATTTCTTCAGCTGAAGGCTCAGTCGCTCTGCTTAAACTCATATTGTGGCAATAAGCCACAGAAAAAAGGGTTTTCATACAGTGTGATATCAAAGACAAAAACTCACCCTTAGTAGGAAGGTGTAAGTGGAGTAGAGACTCTACTCAGGACAGTTAAAGTCCTTGTAAAGTGATTAAAAAAATTGTCTTTTAGGTTTGTTCTGTGACAGGCTTTTATGAACCACTTCAGTCATTAAAAACATCTCTTAAGTTTATAAAATTCAGCTTCAAAATCATGAAAAATGAGGCAGTAATGTCTGCTTTATGATGGTGTGGGCATGTTGATTGAATGAGCCGAAGCCACGCCCACTCACAGGAAATATAGTCCTCTCAAATATTAAAAAATGCTACAGCCCAAATGGAAGGTTCATCTGACTGTTCAACTGGAGCTGTCAACTGTCTACAGGAAAATAATCACATTTATGTCATGACAGGTTTGTGCTAAAAAGTCTCAGTTTCATTTTCTCATCCTATATTTAACTCATCAGGTATGCCTTGTATGACATTATCTGAGTTATGTGAAGTTAAGTTTCTCTCTCCCGTTTATGAGATGGCTGTGTTGTTAAGTTACCACTGAAAGCACCATTTTCATATGTTGCTCTTCAAAATAAAAGTCTTTGATCATGATTAGCATTGAAGGCTTTTACTGTGACAGACTTGGCAGGAATAGAGCATGTCTATCATCAGATACCTTACTGTACTTAAGCACTGCAAAGCTAACAGATTCGAGGGATTGAATTATTGCTGCTTTGAGAGAGACAAAGCCCAGGCCCACTTCTTTTAATCCAGACTTTAGACTGTGTAACATGGATTAAAACACACCTTCAGCAGATAAGTGGTTTATTTCTGCTGCACCTGGTTCAAGTAAAAATTAGACAAGAAACGCAGCAATTAGCCTTGCCCCTGACCTTACAGTGAGCCATGGTCAGATCCTGGCTCTCTGAGCAGTGAGAAAGAAGTTGGGAATTAAATTTACTGTTTTCTGGCACATATGTCTCTGTTATGTTACTTTTAATAACCCCTTGTCCACTCTGGCTGATATATTTGGGAAATTTACCTCATAGTGAGCAGAAACACAACATGTAGCTGGCTGTTACCTTTCAATAAAAGCAGTTATATCAGCTAACAACAGACTGCATTGAGATTAACTGCTCTGTGATTCTGTCACTGTAGAATTAGGGGGTTGGGGCAATTCCTAATGCCAGTGGTTGACGTCATGTGTTGCTACATTTGCCCTAGCCAAATTAAACCAAGCCAGGAAGGAGGTGAACAACTCCAAATCCAAAATTCAGGCACACATTAATCTCAGTTTCCACATATTAACAGCAAACTTATCACAACATATCTACTGTGTTTAGACATAAATTTTAAATTTCAATTTACAGGGACTTTATAAGAATTAAAGACAGTCATCCTCCACTGATACAAAGCATTTAACTTAGGAAAAACTCCATGAAGTACGCAGAGGAGGTTATAGCTCTATAAATCATAAAAAGTGATTCCAAGCAACTTACCTGCCTACTGAAAATGGTCAAATTGTGTATATATTGTTCCTGTTCAGCCTCTATTGTACCTGGAGAGCCTAAATTTGGTCCATACCCACCTGAGGATGCTCTCTTAATGTGGACCAGATTTCCTAGCTCTAACCCTTCAGAAGAGGAAGTTATGTCTTCATAAATCTTAAAAAGTGAATCCAAACCAAATAATTTTAAATTTGTATCCAGCCCAGTTCATATAGATTCGAATTTGGAATCACTTTGTGGCTTCATAACTTGCCAGTGTATGTACCTAGAATGTCACAGCAACCTGTGTTGGATGCAGGATGCTCCAGGCTTGCCCTTCATATTGAAATCACCCCCTCTCTCCCACAGTCTTCCAGATGTTAGGCATGTTAGGGATCCACCACCCCAAATGAATGGTTGGTGACACATTGAGAAGGAACATTGTGCAACGTGTAAGCGAAGGTGGAATGACGTTGGAACTTAATAACTGCACTGTTGTGAAACTGAAATATGTAGGGAGGGGGTTACAAAAAAAAAAAAAAAAAAGTGTAGTAGAAATTAATTACTAGAAACAGGACCCTGAAAAAACTGAAACAAATACTGGAAGTAAATGAAAATCAAAACTAATGGACAGCTTTGGTTGTAATTTTGGGTCTATATTCCCCCAAACTCAACCAAGTCACTATTAGTGTGCTTTGACTTAAAGTCAGCTAAATCCTCATACAGCCTTTGTCTTTCATTTCTGGTTCTGCTGAGATGAAGAGCTGAGGATGGTCGCTCTCACCCCCCACTGCTGCCCCATCTGGCCCTTCAGTGTAACTCTCAACCATGGTTGCTATGGATATTGCGACCCAATCACCTCTGCCCAGGCTTCTCATAACCGCCATGGCAACCAATTTGTCAGCTGGCCAATCAGCCGGCCATTACAGCCTAATGAGGATGTTTTCATATGCTGACTACACTGATCTGTGTAGTTTCTTCACCAGATAACTGCTTTAAGTCCTAGAAATGAAGAGGAAGTGATCCACATCCATCATACATGACAAAGGTTTGAAAAGAATTCTTTATTTTACACAGGGATGGTCCCAGGTGAGGCATTCCAGCTCAGCAGCCGACACCTGTGACGGTATTCCACTTGAATGGAGTTATTTGTTAATCCGATGGCCTTCTCTCTGTTGAGTCAGATTACTGTGCTGTCATCAGAGTTTCATGAGGAGAGACCATCTGCTCACACAGATCTTACAAGATGGCTGGGGGATGATCCCAAACACTCAGGGGGGAAAACATGCTGACACAATCCTGTAAAAACTAGAGAGCTGAAAAATTCTGTTCTAATGGGTTTCTAACTTTTAGATTTTGTTTGGAAATGGCTTCATGAAACAAAGCCTGAGCTGTAAAAATATAGCACAATGTTATGTCGGGGAAAATGTCTTCACATGTAAAAATGTTTATTGAACACACCTTGGTTCCTACTTTGATTTTTTTTAACCATATCTGACATTTTTATGGTTATTTCTGGACAAGAAAATCACACACATTTTAATGAACAACAAAAGCAAAATAGCAAAAGTTGGATCTTATATTAAATGTTAATTTTTATTTTTTTGAACAATATTAACAGATGAGGGTGGGAACTGCAGGGTTTGTATCGTGTCCCGTTACAATAGACTGTGGTATTGCTATTTGTAAGAGGCCAATGATGACATTAATATCATAATAGTGTGGAAAAAAAGGATCAAATACACTTAAAAGATCAAAACAATGTATTGTCAATGAGGGTTAAAATAAAGGAATCTTTATCCAAAAAAAGGATCAATAGAAGTACAATCAGTTAACCAACAAACCACAATAATTATGACAGTAGATTTTATTCTAAGGGATGCCTGTGAGCTAGTTCAGACAGAAAGCTATGCTGCTTCACACCTGATATGCAATATATTCCAATCAACTGACAAACATCCTGCCTATTCGGCTGTCTATTTAAGTGAGATGAAGATGATATATTCCCATTTTGTTTTGAAAAAGTTTTCTGTCAACACGGGAGCATTTTAGGAAATGTTCATGTAAGCATGGAACCACTGAAAATGGTTGAAAATATGCCAAGACTGTGAGTGGCGCTTTAACGCTGCCACGGAAATGCACCAAAAGAGAGAAGAAGATTACGGAAAACTGCCCAACTGTGGCAGTCGCCCCCCCTCATGGCCCAATTGTTGAAAAACGCGTGCTAAAGTGCCCTCTTGGGAGGCAAAACACATGTTAAAGTGCCCTCTTGGGAGCCAAAACGTGTGCTACAGTGTCCTCTTGGGAGCCAAAACATGTGCTAAAGTGCCCTCGAGAGCCAAAATATGTGCTAAAATGCCCCCTTGGGAGGCAAAACACGTGTTAAAGTGCCCTCTTGGGAGCCAAAACGTGTGCTACAGTGTCCTCTTGGGAGCCAAAACATGTGCTAAAGTGCCCTCGAGAGCCAAAATATGTGCTAAAATGCCCCCTTGGGAGGCAAAACACGTGTTAAAGTGCCCTCTTGGGAGCCAAAACGTGTGCTACAGTGTCCTCTTGGGAGGCAAAACACGTGTTAAAGTGCCCTCTTGGGAGCCAAAACATGTGCTAAAGTGCCCTCTTTGGAGCCAAAACACACACTAAAGTGCCCTCTTGGGTAGATAAAACACTCTAAACTGCCCCCTTGGTTGGTTAAAACACTCTAAACTGCCCACTTGGGTGGTAAAAAGGCATGTTTAAGTACCCTCCTCATCGGCAAAACACACTAAACTGCCCTCTTGGGTGAAAAAACCCCTAAACTCCAGAAGACCATTAGGACCAAGAAATACTATGAAACATTACTGTTGCAATGACTTTAATGTTGGGCCCTTTTTTGATCTATATTGAGCCAGAACTATATCTCACAGAACCAGTTTGGATTATCTGGTGCTAATATGGTGTTAAAATGCACTAGAATACAGGAAATGGCATCTACTTAATTGAAAATGGTCTATTCTTTTGCAGTGGTCTGGTTTAAGTTCTGCTGCTTTGGCCTCCTCTTTGAGCCGTTGTGTTCGCCTAAGAGGTTTCCTTCTTATATTCTTTGTGGTGTTCCTTATTTCATGTGCTGTTTCTCCATTGTAGGATTCGTCCCATGAAAAGTACAGCATCATATAAGAGCTCAAACTTATCAACTTTGTGGGGAGCAGGTGACCTAGTGGTTAAAGGCGCTCCCCACATACGTGGGCGGCCCGGGTTCAAATCCAGCCTGAGGCCCATCACCGCATGTCTCTCTCCCCCACTCTTGACCCTGTTTCCAACTCTATCCACTGTCCTCCTCTATCTAATAAAGGCACAAAAATGCCTAAAAATAAATCTGAAAAAAAAAAAAACTTATCAACTTTGTTGATTCTGTATTTGGAGTACCAGAAGCTGTTTTGGTTTTGTATATGGTTTAACTGCTGTATTTATGTCACTCCTCAAATTCTGCCTGTAGAATAAATCTGCAAGGAATGATGAAGTCTGATGCCAAACACAAACATGTTCTACTGCAGCAAAAGATGTTTTTGAGCAGACACGACTGGAAGATACCTCGCTGAAATGTGTGTGTGTTTTTAATTTTCTAGGGGCCCTTATGCCTATGCTTTAGTGGATAGGACAGTGGAAAGAGAAGGACACCAGGATAAGACAGAAGAAAATGGCATTTGGGAAAAAGACTGGGCACAAAAGTTGATAAAGGGCTGCCTACTTTGGGGACTAAAGACTCTGTACCACATCCCTCAAAACCACAGTCCAAATCAGTCCTCTCTGGACCTATGACTGTTTCTATTTTAAACAGCACAGCTTTGGATGCTTTTTACAGTCGTCTGATCTTAATGGTTCCATTTTTCTTGCCTATAAATTAGGGGTGTCAAACTCAATCACAGCAGGGGCCAGATTCTGAATTCAGGTCTAACCTGAGGACCTAACAGGGTCACCTTTTTAACCATAAACTGTTAACTATATTTCACCAATAATAAACAATGAAATAAAATCTTAGCACTGATGATAACTGATTTTGACATTTAAAAAGTTAGAAAGATAAGTTTAAATGCTCACAATCTGAGAAAAGTAAATTTATTAGTTCAAAAAGGTCAAATATGAAATTGAAATTGAAAAATAATGTTTTTTAAAGGCAAATATATTAGAAAAAAAGTCAAAACCATGAGTTTAAAAGGTCAAAATTTGTAATCATGAAATTTAAAGTCAAAATATGATTCAAATTTTAAAATTGAGTCTAAAAGGTCAAACTGAGGGATTATGAAGTCAAAGTTTGGAGTTGAAAATAAGAGATAAAATATAAATCATGAGTTAAAATGGACAAAAATGAATAGAAAAAATTATAATTATGAATTTTAAAGGTAAATATATTATGAGAAGTCAAAATTATGTTTTCAAATGCTCAAAGTATGAAATTAAAACACAAATACGTTTCTTTTCCCACATTCCTGACTTCTTATCTAAATGTTTTTACTTCTTACTTTTTCAGATTTTATGACGTAACAAGGATATCTTAAATAATCAAGGATATGTTCATATTTTTATACTTGAAGAAATCTGCAGACCTCATACTGATGGGCCAGTTATAACAGAGAATGAGATCGTCTTGTGGGCCGGATTTAACAGTTCCACTGGCCTGATTTGGACCCCAGGCCTTGAGTTTGACACCCCTGCTTTGAAGGAACAATTTCACCAGCCAGGAAGGTCACAGATCAGTCTGTTCATCTGGAATTGCCACTTGTAGCCAATCAAATCTTTTACTCAGATTTTTATGGTTTTTAAAAGGAGCTAAGCTTTAGAAATATTACAAGTCTTAAGTCGTGTTTTTAAGCAAAAGCTGCTGTCAGCAAAAGAGCTCTGTCTTAATTTTCTGATATCATGACAACTTTGGTACTGATTCTACCACATGACCCCTAGTGGCCAACCACAGTGACATGACTGGCAAGAGCCAGAACTTGACTGTGGTCATGAAATGAAGTGATATTTTATTAAACATAACTCACTCTAGTAAGTGGGAAACACCTCCTTGAACATGGTGTTAAAACTGAAACACCCCTCATCATGTCTAGTACGTTTAAAGAGCCAAACAGTCTCACACACTTGTAGCCTCTGTTTGAGCAGAAACACTGACATCAGCAGTTTATAATAAGAAACCATCTGCTTCGATCTTACAAGACTGACGGAGCGACTCAAATACTGATGACTTCTGTATAGTAAAGATAGCTCACCATATGCTAACAGAAAAGCAAAACACTGTGCTTTGCAAATAAGGTTGCTGTGAGATAATAATGAGGTGAGGGGGATTGAAAATGGAGAGGGGGCAATGGGAGTTGGAGCTACGGGGAAAGAGAAAATGCTGACAGCACTGGAGAGAGAGGGGAGACAAATTGAATGAATAGGCAGAGGAGGGAAGATGAAAGCGCTGGGTTACTATAGAGGGAGGGGGAGAGACCGATACACAGTGATAGACAGAGGGAAAGACAAGTTAAGGAAAGAAGAAATGACAAAATAAAATAGATAAGAAAGGAGGAAAAATGAGGTTGCTGTGACGAGCAACAATAGAGGAAGACAGGCAGTGTGTAAATCAAACCGAGACAGAAGCTGGAAAAAAACACACAAAAGGACAGAGACAGATAACGAGGGGAAGTGGGAAGAAAAGGTTTGTATTTCCATTATTTGTGTGCAATGAATCATGGTCCATTTAATTATGTGGTTAGCCTACATACACGTGCATACACACACACTTTTCTAATGATAGTCTGGTGGTCAGCCATTAAGGCTTCACCCTGGCAGACTACTACAACTTCCCATTAGACTCCTTCTCACAAACCGTTTCTTTAATTATCACAAGGTTCTCTCTAAATATGGTGCCTGTCTGACTCCCTAATGACTGTGACTGCAACATTACAGGGATCCATTAAATGGGAATTGTTTTCCTTCCAGAGGACAATTGTAACGCTTGCATGGGGAAAACAAACTTCTCCCTGCACATAAATATATCATGTTTGTTAACTCACCTGCAGTGCAGCACAGAGAGGAGAGTCAATTTATCAGAAGTTATTAATCCATGTATCATCAGAATCCATCCCTGTCTCTGTTTACTGCCCAGTAACAGTCAGGACATTGATTATGTCTTTGTGAGTGAAATAGCCATGGACAAGGACAACAGGTTTTTGGGTTGTTCATCCACGTCCATTCAGGCCATCATGAACATGACAAGAAAATCATGGCAGGTCATTCAACCTCACATTCATCCCTTCATTGTGGATGGGATATCTCAGGACCACTTTGAAGGGTTTTCTTCAAACTCAGCATTCAGGAGTTCAGGGCCATTTGGCTTCATGTTTATACTTTTCAAATAAACACCATTTCTCATGAGGGATTTCACTCTCAAAAAAACACCCCGACTCAAGGATAAACTAAGTAGAAATTGTAGGGGCAAACTAAAGGGTATAGGTTTTCTGCAGATAATGTCCAACAACAGCAGAGAGCTCCTCTTGGGGGAATTTAATGATTTTGAGAGACATCTAGCTGCAGACGTCTATGGTGAGGCACTTCAACCCATAAAACTAACCCATAAAAGTTTACTCTGTTTGAGGTGTGTCAACTTTATCCCCCTGCCACTTTCCCTGTCTCTGACCTTAAGGGCTCAGGTGCCCAAAAATACAGGAGAAACTTGGGAGAAACAGGAGTGCTGGCTGGTATTACCCAGAGATGGGGACTCGAGTCCGCGACTTGGACTCGAGTCACACTTAAGTTGCACACATTAGTAACTTGAGACTTGACTTGGACTCGTGCACAATCTTTGGTTTTTAATTTTTCCATCATGATCTCTTGTCCCCCTCTTGTCTCTCTTAGTGTCTGTCTCTATCAGTGAAGCAAGTGTTTCATCTTATAGCAGAGGTACATATGGTATATAGCACATGCATTCCCAACAACAGATCTGTGGCTAGTGTAAACACTGAGTGGCTAGTAGCCATTAGTCACAGTGGCTGGTGTGAAAAAAAGCAAATGTTAAGCCCTGTTTAAATGGAAGTGTACACATGTGCACACCATGGCGAGCCGGCCACAGACAATACCCCACCCTACTGATGGTGATAACACAGTACAGGATTTAAACTCCTCAGATAGAACAATGCAGTGGTCTAAGCAGACAACGTCAGATCATAGAACGTTCATTACAACCATCGGAGACTTGAGACTTGACTTGGACTCATGACCAAAGACTTGAGACTTGACTTGGACTTGCAAAAAATGACTTGTGTGCATCTCTGGTGTTGCCTATGCTATAAATCAGCGGTGTCAAACTCAAGGCGTGGGGGCCAAATCCGGCCCATGGCACAGTTACACCCGGCCCACCAGATCCTATTATTTTTTTATTATAACTGGCCCGCTGGTTTGAGGTCTGCGGATTTCCTCCAGGTAAAAAATATAAACTTAACCATGATGATTTAAAATATCCTTGTTAAGTCAGTAGAAAAAGTAAAATGTCAAAATAATTACATAAAAAATCAGGAATGTGGTAAAATACATTTATGTTTTCATTTCATATTCTTAATTTTGTATATCACAGTTATGACCAAAAGTTTTGGTTTTGAACTTTTATTTCATATGTTGACATTTTCAATTCACAATTTAGACTTTTTATCTTATTTTATGACCTTTTAGATCTTCAATTCAAAATTTTGAAGTAATATTTTTAACTATTTAATCCATGATTATGAATTTTTGTTCTCACATTTTGATATTTTTATCTCCTTACTTTTACTTTTATCTCATAGTTTGACCTTTTAGATCCTCAATTTTAAATTTAAAGTAATATTTTGACCTTTAAAACTCCAAATTTAAATCTTTTTCTTACACTTTGACATTTTAAACCGATAACTTTGACTTTTTCTCATATTTTGACTGTTAAAAATCATAATGTCAACTTTCTATCTCATATATTTTCCTTTTTAAAACATCATTTGACTTAAAATGCCATGTTTGTACCTTTTGAGGTAATAATTTAGAATTTTTATCTCAGATTTTGAGCCTTTAAACTTATTATTTTGACCTTTTCAATCTCACAGTCCTTTATCATCAGTGCTAATGCCCCCCCCCCCCAAATAATTCATCGCTGGTGAAAATGAGGTTGTCAGTTTATGGTTAAATTTGGACCCTGCTCGGCCCTCGGGTTGGACCCAAATTCAGAATTCGGCCCCTGCTGTGATTAAGTTTGACATCCCTGCTATAAATGAACCAGACTTTTACCAATCCCACTCCCACAAAAACGTCTCCAGTTCCCCGTCTTGACCCACCACTTTAGTCACTGTCAGCAGTTGTTTAGCTCTCAGAGGAATCCAGGCGGTGGTTCTAGTTCACACATGAGTAACATAATTCCCTCCCTTGTTAATAACTCACCTGTGCTTGTGGAACATCCACACTGCTTGATTACCATAAATGAGGTGATTACAGTTAAGCAGCCTCTCACTGAAGGGATTAACTGATGCAACTGCAGAGCACTTTAATTCTGTTAAAAGCATGTAATCATATTACCATATATAGGATCTTTGTTAAAATAATAATGTTAGCAATTATTGGAACAAAAAATCCAGAGATAAAACACGCTCATAAGAAAACAGGACACCAGTTTAACGCTTTTTGTTGTTTAAGTTCAAGTAAAAAGTTACAAGTCCTGCCTGTTTGTTTCTGTATATCCTCTTATTATTATGCATGTAATCCAGTAAATACAGCATCACATATATAGCAATGATAATACAGTAGTACAATATATTTCTGATTTTTAGAGTCACCTCTACAGTTGGATTAAGAGTCCTAGTAAATGGATTGCAGCCCTTGCAGCCACATGGGATGAATAAGTAATATGTTTCCAATTCCAATATCATCCTCTTTATGCTGTCGGCAATTTTCAGATACAGGTAGGAAACTGTTTTTTGACCTTTTTTGTTAAATCTTGCTGACTTAAGATGAGCTTACATAGCTATCTACTCTGTCCTTTGAGGAATTGAATGCACATGCCTTCTGGATGTTATAATACAGTTAGCTGATTGTTGCTGTGCATCTGTGTGTGTATGGGGGTAGAAATCTATAAGACTGAACTGCTGGACCATTGCAACTATATTTCTGCTGTTTTTTTAGAGTTCCTGTAAAGTAAAATCCAAACTTTGTGTCTTAACACACTAGATATGTTGGAATAAGGTTGTTGTAAAAATAAAAAAAACTAAGATCTGTGTATGATTGAGTTTAGATTTATACTGTTAGAAAGTTGTTCACCTCTTTTCTAACCTGAAACACCAAATAGACCGTTTCATATCTCTATTGCGTGGATATATTTCGTATTCATCTGGGAAAGCTCCCATAGTAAGCATTTGGGACGGGCACTTCTCAAAAAAATTCTTGGAAGGTGATTGGAGGAACGTTCTGTCTGTCATATTCATGACGGGCAAATCAGAGCAACAAGACAAAATGACATTGAGTGTGTGCACTTCTCCTGAGCTGACAGGCTACTGCTGCTGTAACTGTGCATAGCAGAGCTTCTCTGTGAATAAAACTGATGCCAAGGGCGGTCAGGAGACGTGCATAAACATCTTCGTTGGCAAGGCAACGAACTGCCACTTTCCCACAGCTGCATACGAGCTGCCAGCTACCACAGCAGCAGCCACTGGATACATCGAAAGACCTCACCTGTGACAGTCGGAAACCCATTCCTAAGCAGGCTGGGAGAAGAGCGAAAAAGTTTTTCTGGCATGAAAAGCTTTCAGTATGGCTCTTTGCTCTTGTTTTAATAAAGGCATCCAATTCTGACAAAACTGCCGCTGTGGCTACGTCAGAGCTAATCGTTACAACCACGCACTGAACAACTAACCGCCACCTTGTAACTATCACAAATTTACAACAAAGCAGGCCGTCAGAAGTGTGAAAAGCATCTTTTTCCTCATGGAAAGCTTTAAGTGTTTTATTTACTCTTTATTTCATACAGAAACCTGGTCCAGTTCCGGTAAAACTATTGCTATATTGTAGCCACATCCAAGCTGATCACTGCACTGGAGGTAGCTATTGCAAATTGCTAGTATGAGTAAACCCCGCCCATAGCCAATACCTTGTTCTCCTTAAATGACGCTGATTGGTCCAAACAGTGTTTGGTTTGGCACGAACATTGTGGATTGGAGCTTTTCAAGATGGATTTGCCTGATGACAGACATGGAGTCTAACAAATCCATCTGCTTTGCAAGGTTACCTCTTTACTGGCTTGGCTTAATTTGAGCAGGGCATATACAGTATAGGGACTCACCACACCACCATCCCCTATGGGGAATTACCCCCCCACCCCACCCCAACACTCCAATAATGTATAATCACAGAGCAGGTCATCTTAATACAGTCTGTTGTTAGCTGATGTCACTGCCCTCATTGAAAGTTAACAGCCAGCTTCATGCTGTGTTTTTGTTCATTGTGAGGCCAATTTCCCAAATACATCAACCACGGTGGCATATGAGGATTGCTACAGTTGATTTAAGGCTTGATGGAGGATTACAAAAGCTAAATGTTAAGTCTTATAAAAATATTAATCTGTGTTGTCTGCGTACAGATGGATGTTAAAGTTTCTAACAATAGATGTAATATTGTCAATCCACAACAGGATCTGTACTGAGCCTTGAAGAACTCCCTTCACAGTGTCAAAAACACATATTATTCACTTCGAAAAAAATATTGTTTAAAATAAATTTGCAGTTTTTGAAGCCTTCATTACCTGTATCTAGAGTTCATTTTGTTTTTTTATGTCAAAGCAGTGACTTTGTAGAGTTGAATATTCACAAGAAAAAAGAAGCTGACACACGGATCTCAAAGACTAACCTGACGTCTCTGAACTTCACCAATTTATTCCGTCCATCTCAGTCTAACGCCTTTTATTTCTTTTGCCTTACTGCCTTTGTCACAGCTCACTCTTCATATCCAACTTTCATTACATGCAATGTACAAGTTCTTCTGCTCCTCCTATAGCTAACGATTCTCCATCGCTGACTGCTGTCAAATTTGTTCTATTCATAGCTTTCACATGGTATGACACTCTAATGGAACCACACCATGGTGGGCAAGAAAAGTTCTGCTTCACTTTAAGAATTGGTGATCTTA
Source organism: Cheilinus undulatus (assembly GCF_018320785.1). Taxonomy (NCBI): domain Eukaryota; kingdom Metazoa; phylum Chordata; class Actinopteri; order Labriformes; family Labridae; genus Cheilinus; species Cheilinus undulatus. The sequence goes on along the minus strand of NC_054869.1, from coordinate 42,827,753 downwards.
ACTGCCACTCAATCTCATGTTTTTTTCTTAATGAGAGAAAGTTCTACTGGATGGACTCTCTGATTAGAGAACAAGCCTGGGCTACACTGCTACAGAATGCCTTTCTAAACAGGAAACCCAGAGAGGAGAAAATAGATTAATGCCTTTAAATGCTCTTGTGTCTCTGTTGGTTACAGCTGAGAGCAGACTTCTCCTAGTGAGAACTTCAAATATCATGTTAACATGATGGAAATATGACAGCCTTTCAACTATTGTTATAGCTCAAAACACTGACTGAAAGTTACAGCTGACAGTAATTCTTCTACTGTTATTAAGTGGCATCAAAATCTGATTTTATCCAATAAGCACTCACTTATTCTCTGATGATAAAGGATTTATCTCCCATTACTTCCCATTATTGACCTGACCATAACAAAAACACATCACTCTGTCTATAGATGTTAATCCTGGCTGGGCCCTATGGTCTTAAAATTATATTATGTTTTTTTGTTTGTTTGTTTGTTTTGCCCATTGCTGTATTGGTATTTTATGGTATTAAAGACCCTGTAAAGTGAAAATGATTAGGTTTGTTGTATGACTGGTCACTGTGTTATGAACCCCCAGGTTAAATTTCAGTCGAATAAAACATCTCCAAGTTTGTAAAACTAAGCTTCAAAATCATGAAAAAATGAGGCAGTTAAATCTGCTCCAGGATGGTGTGGGCGTGTCTGTTGAATGAGCTGAAGCCCCGCCCACTCAGGAGAAATACAATCCTCTCAAATCAAAGAGCCTGTAAAGTGAAATCCAAAGTTTTTTTCTTTTGATGTAAACTTGTGAAAAAAACTGAGATCTACATGTGACTGAATTCTGGATTTGGACTGTTAAAAAGTTTTTCACCTATTTCCTGGCTGGGGTTAGTCTGGGCGGTGTCAATATGTGGGCTTATGGTGTCATTGACTTAAATTTGATTTAGGGGTTCATAACACAGTGATCTGTCATACAACAAACCTAAATGCAGATTCATTTTCACTTTACAGGGTCTTTAAAGTGTGTAGCTACTGAGGAGATCTGATCTTTCCTTATTTGCAATTACAACATGAGAAAATGGATTTCCCACCGGGTCGTTCAGGTAAAGTCTCACCTCTTAACGAAATGAAATGCAACAGCTTTTTGTGATGTAATTTGGAATCACTGTGTGCTAATGTCTGTCATATGCAGTCACAGCCAAACTACCAGCCAGTTTCATGTCAGTAACAGAGAGCTAGAGACTCCTTATTTTGACTCTTGGTTTTTTATAATCTTTACTCAGTGCTTGGTGCTCTTCAAAATGTAGTGAAGTGCAATACTTCCCCCCAAAATATACTGCAGTAAAAGTAAAATAACCCATTTCAAAATGTACTCAAAATAGGTACAATTACACAAAAGTCACTCAATTGCAGTGATTTGAGTAAACCATTTAGTTACTTTACACCTCTGGTTGCCACTGTCCTAGGATGTTTTTGCCCTCCAGGCCACCCAGGTGACTCAGAGCTACGAATCATGCTATAAATGACCCTTTCTCATCACTATCAAGGTAAAAATTTCTTTCCTTTCTTCATAAAGCACTCAAAGCATATGAACTATAGAGGTCTTTAACATATTTGTTAAAATATTGATGCATACGTCATCTATCTCTTTAATCAAAACAGTTTTTTTTTAACACAGATGTGCAAGTCACAAACAAAATGAACACAATCCTTCTATCACTCTTTGTGTTTCAAAGTTGTCAACATAAAGGGAAAAATTTCATTTCTTTGTAAGGACTTTGCACAAGATGAAAAATGAAAGTATATGGCTGGCCTATTTTCACACCCGCTGAGGGATCTAAGCTGCACATATATAGGAGAATAAAGGATTTATACTTAAAGGACTACTTTAGAAACCCTAAGAAGGAAATTCACTCAACACTAACTGTGTTTAAGATTTGTTGAAGCTAAGCTCTTCATTACTTTTCCATTATATTTAATTGGTATCTTCTCTCTGTCTGATCTTAAAGAAACAATTGAATTGTGATCCGTCTTCACCCACACAACTTCCTTTACCATGCACCAGTAGTTGTATGTATTTGTGTGCAGATTACTTTTTGTCTCTCGTCTAGGACAGAAAAAGACGTGGGAGAGGGGCTGAGACAGTTTGACGTGGGAGAGAGAAACAAACACAGAGGTCTGGGACTCCTTCTGCCAACACAACACGTCTGCCAAGACCTTCTTCTTATGGGAGCTCCCTCGGCATGAGGCTTGGCACCACTTCTGACTCCGCAGTGATTACAAATGAAGACACACTGTTTGTTCTGTTCTCATTGTTCATGTGTGTGTTCTCTCTTCCAGAATGTCGTCCTTGTCGACATCTTTAATTCTGCTTTGTGCACGGTTTTCCTTGGGGATTCCTCGACATCAACAGACACACAGAGTGAGTTTGACATATTCTTCTATGATGGCGTGCTTGAGTTCAAATATCCCAACAATATTAAGCAGCAATTTACAATTGGTGTCATTAAAATGTGAAGATAGCAGGATTTTGACACCAACCAGATTAAATTTCCTTCCTTTGTCCATCTCATGGGTTGCATTCTGAGTGAGTATGGTTTTTCATAAATCTGTGGTTACAAGTTGGAATCCTACACCTTTTAACCCATCTCACTGGGTTAAAGAATAGAAATCTATTTCTGTCACTACATAACTGTTAACAGGATTATTTCTACCATAGTTGTAGGATAGTAAGGGTCCCTCCTTGAGGGAACACCAAAGTGAAAATGATTGTTAACCTTCTGACTTGTTGTCTACCACTTTGGAAACGCTAGGGGCAGATTATTTAATTGTACATTCTCCTCAAATGTTTGGAATTCATGCAAACAATTTTGTGAGCGGCGCTCTCTCACAGTTTAACTTTGTTCAAGAGTATGCCAGATTTCCTTCCAGGCGACAAACCTTGCTCTGACCGAAAGGCAAGCAACCTCGTCCACTGGAGCGAGTCTAGAGCGCTGCGCCGCAGCAGGAAGAGATCACGGGAGAACTGCAAGTTCACGCAGGAATAGTATGTCAACAGTGGACTGCTTTACCTTTTGGGGTTAATTTGTCATCATTTCCAGTATAAGTCCATGATATTATTGCTTCCTCCATTGAGTGAGTACATTAGGAAGTTAAAATGTTAATGTTTGCTGAAAGGATCTGTGGTTTTATGCAAAATTCTTTGGCTAAATATCCCCAAAAGTTAACTTTTCCTCGTCAACGGTACCATTGTAGCTCTGTGACCCACTGACCTCTCGGTGACCCTTTGCTCTCGTTGCAGGATGAGACGTAATGTTGATAAAGTGATGATTTAAGATCGAAGTCCTTGCATTGTGTTTTATTTTGAAGGAACCGGATGTTCTACGCTTGTGACTTCCATGGTTGGTGCTTTCTGAACGACAGTGAATTTACGAGGTTTGGCAGCTCCAGGCACACGCCCCTGCCAGTCTGGAGCGCCAGCTATGGAAATGCTCTGATAGACTAGAGAGGGAGCAAAGTGCTCCGCTGTTCAATTCACTGGCGTTCCGTGGCGTGCACGCTGTATATGGAAATTCGGGGTAAGGGTAATAGCTTGCAGCAACACATTGAAAAAAAAAAAAGAACTATGAACTAGTTCATTTTTGGAACTGTGAGCTTAGTTAAAATTTTTGAATTATGAACTATGAACTGAACTAGTTCATTTTAAAATTTGTGAACTGAACTTTGAAGTAGTTCATGTAGAAATTGAACTTTTCCAACACTGAATAATATAGAGATGAAAACTGTATTACATAGTATCATGTTGTGTCATGTCATGTTTCAAATTGTGTAGTTCTGCATCATGGCATGACGTGTCTTATTGGAGCTAAGCTTAGCCTAGCCTCACCTATGCTGGTGTATTCAAAGCATAGTGACAGTAACCCGAGATCAAATTCAATGTACAATCATTAAACAGTGTATCAGTAGAAAAACATATAAACTTACCTGAAACAGCAATATGTCAAGTATTCCATAGCCTATCAATGCCTGGCACTGGGTATGCTGTACTGTCAAATACTTGCTGGAGAATCAGAAAATGTGTTAAAAAAATGCTAAAGTAGTCGTAGTATGTAAACCACTTGATAAACAATACACGATCATGACAACAGTAGAAAGTTACAAAGTGGATGGGATCACTCTGTGGAAAGGGGCTTAAAAACAGCATCACACCTCAATAGAAATGCTGCTGTACTGAATATTCATGAACAAACTTGGCTGATCAGTGGCTGGGCATATGAATGCTATGTGTTATTTTTGAATTTCAGAGGTGTTCTTCAAATAATAGGAAATACTGAGTGATAAAGAGAGATGTGCAACTCCATTTAAATCACTGCACCCTAGATCTAAAAGAGTGACAAAATGCATGACCCTGTTTGAATTTAGATATGTAGCTTATTGAAATGGAAATGAATAAAATGAATGAATAAAATTGAGCTGAACGAGCCTGCGGTTCTAAAACACTGCTTGTCAAAGCACATTGTGAATGACAGATTCACATGATTGTGTTGAGCAAGCAGCTCAGCTTCTGATCCAAGCCAGAGCCAATTTTCTTAGGATGTTTTTTGTCCTTAGAAAACCTATGTAAATCAGCAAACTCTGAGTATGTTCTAATAAAGATGTTTTTGAGGTAGGGTTTGATTTACACAATAATCACTTTGGAGGCTGTAATCTGTGGTGCCATTGAACATACTGTGATAAAGCGATTTTGGTATTTAGAGTGTCATTTATGTTTTAATGCTCACAAATGAGCTCCTTTAACCATACAAGATTACATGGCTGTGCTGACAACACACTCAGTTTGGTTCGCCACATAAAGCATCATGCTAAAATAAGAAAAAGGAAACAGAAGAGACACAACTGAAAGCTGCCATGGTGTTTGCTCCACAGGGAGTCGTGTGTACTTGTCTTGGATAATTACCACTCAAGTTTTTCCCACATCAGCCACTAGCTGCTGTGGCATCTGTCCCCCTGCACAGGACAGCATCTAGTCAGCAGCTTTGAAACTCCACTGGTTAACCCAGCTGCCAATTACTGCACCAAAGCTACACTTGAACCAAGTATTTACCAAATCAGAGGCAACATGATGCTTGTTGTTGTAGGCAAAATGAAGTCAGTTGAAAAACTGCAAGGAATTGCAGTTCCTCAAGTGTCTTGAAAAGCCAAGGAGCCCCTATTGGGTCCTAATGTTTCAAAGCAGATGGGTTTGCCAGACTCCATCTCTGTCATTAGGCAAATCCATCTTGAAAAGCTCCAATTCATGATGTTTGTGTTTAACCGAATACTGTTTGCACCAATCAGCATGAAATTAGGAGAATAAGGTGGTAGCTATTGGTGGGGTTTAGTTGTTTTCAAAGCAGTTTGCAATGGCTGCCTCCAGTGTGGTGATTAGTTTGGATATAGCTTAAGCAGAACTTAACCACATTTCTGCATGCAATGAAAAATAAAAACAACACTAAAAGCTGCCAACCTGCTTCAGCATGAGTTTGTGAAAGTTACAGAGGGAAATGATAATTTGTTTTGTGAGTGGTTGTATACACTGACTGCTAGTGGATTGATTAGCTCAGATGTAGCCACAGCTACAGCCTCCATTCTTCTCTGAAGGCTTTCCACAAGATTTTGGAGTGTTCTGTGGGAATGTGTGCCCATTCATTCTGTAGAGCATGTATGAGATCAGGCACTGGTGTTGAATGAGAAGGCCTGGCTCGCATCTCAATTCAAGTTCATTTCAAAGGGACCTGCTGGGGTTGAGGTCAGGGTTTTGTGCAGGCCAGTCAAGTTCTTCCACCCCAAACTCATCAAACCATGTCTTTATATTCTGTCCTATGTGCACAGGGGCAAAGTCATTTTGGAACAGAAAAAGGACCTTCACCCAACTGTTGCCAAAAATTTGGAAGCATAGCATTGCCTAAAATGTCTTAGTATGCTGAAACTCTAAGATTAGCCTTCACTGGAGATATAGGGCCTAGCCCAAACACAGTTCAGTACCATTATCCCTGCTCCACCAAACGGTTGGCAGGTAACGTTTTCTTGATATCTACAAAACCAGCATTCGCCCAACTGACTTCCGAGCAGAGAGGCGTCATTGGTCACACCACAGAACATGTTTCCACTGCTCCAAAGTCCAGTGTCTGTGTGCTCTACACCACTCCATCTGATGCTTGGCATTGGAATCAGCAGAGCGTTAGTGAAGTTATGCACTATTTGCCTTAACAGTTGCTGCTTTGCTATTTTACATGGTCTTCTGCTTCGTGGCTGAGTAGCTGCTGTTCTTAAATGCTTCCACTTTCTATTATTATCAGCTACATTTGACTGTGGAATATCCAACAGGATGACATTTTCCTAACAAAGGTGGCATCCATCACAGTACCACACTTGAAGTCAGTCTCTTCAGAATGACCCATTTGTATCACAAATGTTTGTAAATGGACACTGCATGACTCTGTGCTTGAATTGAATCATCTGTGGCAACAGCTCTCATTGAAACAGCTGAATTAAAATATTAACAGGTGTGGCTACATACTTTTGTCTACATAATGTGCCTGGTGTTGATGGTTCTTTGCATGTTTTATAAAATTTGGGTCCCGTTTACATCCCTCTCACTGAAGCTGAATGGGATGATGAAAATGCACTGAAACACATCAATTCATCTCTATGTTTATGTGATGTGAAACAAATTTGGGCAGCAGCAGGGAGAGAGAGTTTTTATAGAAGTGTTTATGGCTCATTGACGTCCTGTCGCTGTGTTTATGACTCAGTGTGCCCGTCACACCACTAAACAGCTCGACTCCCTCAAGGACATCAGGGCCAATCAATAAAGACAGCAACAGACTCTAATAATCCATCACGACATATTCTCTAAAGGCTGACTGCTGGGCAGCAACTCGAACCACTGCGCTTATGACAAGCGCTCAATTTTATTTTCATAACAGTGACAGTACATGGGCGGGGCTTGATGTAGTACATGCAGCAGAACGTTAAGTCTGTGATGATACTAATAATTAGTGGATAAAAAAAGCCACATTCAGAATGAGAATGCTCTTTTTATCACAGCAAACAGTGGGCATATCAGAACTAGATGAATTGTCTGCATGGTCATAATGGGAACAATGGGATGTGCACAGCTTGCTTGTAATAATGCAAACTCATATCCTTTGTGGATTTTTCAATAATATGAAATATTGAAAGAAAAGGAGCTCCTGGGTGAAAGGCTTCGGCTGTAACACATCGGACAATATGAATCTGTCAAAAATGATACGTGGAGTAAATACGTCCTTACAGAATAAGCATATGTTTACACAATACAACAAAAACATCTGAATGTAAAAGATAGAAACCCTCTGCCCTGTTTTCTATAGCTCCACTTGAATAAATGGCTCTCTTCTTTGTGTCCATTCATCGCCGTCTGCTGTCCTCTTCCATCGACAAAGCCGTGATTGTAGGAGCCGGTGGCGTGCTATGGTTATACACAGCGAAATGGCATTGTGACAAATGTGATCTAGCTTTGATTCCAGTAACTGCTCTCCCAGCAGGGTGAAAATAGGCCTCGGCCTAGCCTTGTCATACAACAAAAAGCACTTAGTGAGAATGCTTATGAATAAAAATGCCAAGGCGAAAGCCAGACTGCTGCTAGACAAGCTTTTGACAAGCTGGCAGCCTGCCATTTTGATTATCTAAATTCACCGCTAAAGAGCTATGAAATATGAGGAAAACTATCAAGCGACATCCCTTTGACAGCCACAGCAGATGTAAATGTTGTGTATTTGTCCAGTAATGACTTCTGTCCCCGCTGTCAGTATAACCTTATCTAAGCCTTAGTACTAAAGTGTGTGTGGAGGTTAGCACAGTGTGAGCGAGAGATTGATTTGCATGCTGCAGACTTATGGATCATGCATTTCTATTTTTATTGAAAAGGTGGTGACAGACTGAAAAACTTGAAGTCAGCTCGAGTGATTCTAAAGATGCTCTCACTCCTTCCTATATTAGGTGAGAAAAGTTTCCATGTCAAGCTCTCATTGGTGCGTGCTCCCAAATTTTACATGGGAAGAATAAGAAGGACCAAATATTTTGAGCTGTGTCACCTTTCAGCAGCTTTTAGGGACAATGCACCCTAATACGTATCCTCAAAAAAATGTATCATTAACTGTTATAGCCATTATTTTCCTCACATAGACAATACTTTGAAGGGCCCCCGGGAATATCCACAGCCACCCAGGTGCACTCACCGGCCACTTTATTAGGTACACCTGTTCAATTGCATGTGAACACAAATAGCTAATCAGGCAATCACATGGCAGCAACTCAATGCATTAGTCATGTAGACATGCTCAAGACGACTCACTGAAGTTCGAACCGAGCATCAGAATGGGAAAGAAAGGGGATTTAAGTGACTTTGAACATGGTATGGTTGTTGGTGCAAGACAGGCTGGTCTTAGTATTTCACAAACTGCTGATATACTGCGATTTATATGCACAACCATGTCTAGGGTTTACAAAGGATGGTCCGAAAAAGCCTTTTTTTTTCTTTTTTTTTTTTGGTGACAGAGGGGTCATCATCTGCAACGTCCAAGTTGCAAGTTTTCCAGCGTTGCTATTGTTGCTGACATGAAGGTGTTTATTTCCTTGGACAGCAGCTCAGTCAGTATTACCATGGGTTTCAAGGCATCTCTGATGTTCTGCTGCTCGGTAGAAACATCACAATGTGCTGCTCACCCTCTTTTTGCTGAAGTTTGGTTCAGAGAGTACAGTTTTGAACAAGTGGAGTACCAATGCACAGTTGCATATTGAAGCAGCTTGTGTATAGGGACATATTGCTACTGCTATTTCTCCTTCAGTCTGGTTTTTGCTTTGTGACCCTTTATAAAATGTCTCACCAGGTGCTGTGCAGCAGCCCCGTCCTGACAAATAGGGTCTTGCTTGAGGGCAACATTTATACACAGCTGCAAGGTGTGGCTGGCACACCTGCTGCTCTGCACCTTTGGCAACTGGTCCAACTCTTTTAGGGCCATCTTAGATGCATCTTTACTCAAAACAGAAGCTCTCTTTGCCTCTCCAATTCCAAAGGCATCAGCTATTTTGGTGAGCTGTGCTGCAATGTTTCTGCCTGTGTGCTTCTCCTCCCTTTGTCTTGAGAAATAGACTCTGTATTTCCAGTACTTATTGATAAGATGAGTCGTCACAGTCATATACACTCACCGGCCACTTAATTAGGTAGTGTTGCTAGTACCAGGTTAGACCCCCTTCAGAATTGCCTTCAATCCTCATGGCACATTTCAACAAGGGGTTGGGAACATTCCTCAGGGATTTTGGTCCACATTGACATGGTAGCATCCTGCAGTTGCTGCAGAATTGTCACTGCACATCCATTATGCAAATCTCCCATTCCACCACTTCCCAAAGGTGCTCTATTGGATTGGGATCTGGTGACAGTGGGGGCCATTTCTCCCCACAACAAAAAAATTATTCTTCCAATTAAAGTAACTTGCTTTTTTTTTGATAAATTGGATCTTGACCAGACAGCCATTCAAAACCAACTGTACTGACAACCACAGTGTATCTGTTTAGAAATCTTACTTTATTATTTTGTTTTAAATAGGCAGCGTAATCAAATGCTTTTGTGGCATCTCCCTTGACTGGCCCTGGCCCTTGAGTGGGTCATGGCAAATGGGAAACTCATCCAAACAAGTGAGTTCTGATATGATTAGATTGGTTTAGGTGTTTGTTTTGGATTGTTTTGATTTTGCTGTGGTGAGGGGAAGAATCCTGATCTCAGTCCTTCTTTGCTCAACCAATGAAGATGTAAACACTCCTCATGACCCTAACAGTAGAAAGTCAGCATTTAATTTTGAATCTGACGGCTTTGGTATTGTCTAAATATTGAAAAAACATATTACTGGCCTGGCACTTCTGTATACCAATATTGGTCTTTTCTCTCCACAGATCCTATCTTAACCAATAGAAGTGGACTGATTTCTCTCTGAACATCCTCTCCTGAGGTTTCTACCAATTTTCCTTATGTGCTCAGGTTTCAGTGAACTTTAATGTGAGCTCAGGCTGTGTGAGAAAGTGCTGTGGAAGTAAGACTGTAGATTCCTTTGAGACATTGTATGTCAGACTTTAGCTTAATTACCCGGCTCCAGACGGGTTATTTCTCCACAATAAGCACAGGTGCATCCATCTAAAAATATCATAAGCAGAGCAATTTTAGAAACCCAGCATGATTTAGCTTCTTATATGCACTTTTACACTTTTCTCTGCTGCTATTGCTCTTTACCAGCACTCCTGAACACAAAGAACAAGGCTAGGTGAAAACCTAGTATATGCCTGACCGCAACTATCTGGGATGCCTGTTGAAATGCCTGACTTGCAGAGTGACTTCTTCATTACTGTTATTTTTTGAGCCTAATTTATTGCTACATGCTGTCCTTTGTCTCTCTCTGTCTCTCCTCTTAATAGAGCTCTTCTTTGTGTACATATGAAACTCTACAGAGACATGAGTCAGACTTCACTGATAGAGACAGACAGTGTCACTGGAGATTAAGGTTTTTTTTGTCAGATATAAGTCTTTAATGGTAGTAAGTTAACACTAAAATTAAATCACTGTTATTGAAGTGTTTATTCTAAAATAAAAGAAAAACTGCAGCAGGTTTCATGAACATTTCTAATTCTCCTCAGACAGGTGTGTAAGGGTCTTTATATGTGTAAAATTAAGCTGAATTTCTACTTTAATGTTCCTGTTGTTTTTTTTTTTTAATATCCGTTAGTTATCTATAAACAGCACATTTATCATGTTCCCTGCCAATAGACATGCCAAACGTTTAAGTAGCATTCTCTTAACAATGCAGATGCTAAGATTTAACATCTTTTGTGCCCCATAATCATATAGTATTAAGGGAATATGTTCCAAAATTTTTTTTTAACAAAGCGCACACCCCTGGCTCACAGAGGCGACACAGACACACACAGCTGGAGCGCAAACACACAGTGCTGGCCCTACGTGGTCAAAGAGGAGCTTTCAGAGGAGAAAGTTCTGCTCTTTATCCTCCAGTATTCTGAAAATTTTGCCCTCAACAGATAGAAGCCTGAGGTCTACACTACCGACATGTTAGTGTGTGTTTCAGTGTAGTGAACGTCACATTTGTGTGTGTGTCACTTGAAAGCAGATGAGGGTGAGAGGACGGCAGCTGATGCTGCTGGCTTAAAGATGCACGAATGGTCAAAGAAAAAGGGACGATAGGAGAAAGAGTGACAGGAGGACAGGAGATCATGATGGAAAAATTGGCTCTGTGCTCGGGATTCAATGAGAACAGCGGTTCAGGTCAGAGTAAACAGCAGCGCTCTTACAGTGACATCCAGGCTAACAGCTAACGGCGGAAAACATGGACAAGCCCACCGCCATGATCAGACAGCCATGCTGAAACAGACCGGGAGTAGAGCGAGAACATTTTTTTCTGTCACAGAAAGCTTTCAGTGTTTCTCTCTGCACTTGTTTGAATGAGACACGATGTCTGGTTCATACAAAAGCGCCGCTGTGGCTCAGTCTCAGCTAATAACAGGCCTGCGAGAGTCATTAGCTGGGACACAACAACTCATTACCTGTTTACCTGTTTACAACAACTAACACTTTCCCCATAACTATCACATAATCATGCCGGGGGTTGGGGGGGTTCTGTTGCTTTCAGTGTTGCTCTCAGCACTAACTGTGATGAAGAAATGTGTTGGTCTGGCTAAGGCCGAGCTAACGTTCAGCCGTTGTATACAAGCACAAGTAACCCTTTCCCCCTTAACTATCACAAACACACACTGAAGCGGTTTGGCAGAAGAGCAAAAACACCCTTTCTGTTACAGAAAGCTTTTAGTGTTGCTGTCTTCACTTGTTTGAAATCAAGAAATGTCCAGTTTTGACTAAGTGCTGTTGTGACTTAGAGCTAATCGCTACACGAGCAGCCATTGTGTACACAAGTATTGACACAAGAAGTTACCTTTTTCCCCTCAACTATCACATAGTCATGCCAAAGCAGGTCAGCAGAGGAGTGAAAACATCTTTCCCAACATGAAAAGCTTATAGGGTTGTTTTTATTCTTTGTCATACATAAATGTGGCCCAGTTCTGGTGAAACAGAGGCTAAAGCTATATCTGAGTATTAAGAGCAGTGGAGGCAGCCATTAGAGGGCTTTCAGCACAAGTAAACCCCGCCCATAGTGCAGCTCTGTATGTAGGGCTCTAGTTAACACAGTGGAGGCAGCCATTAGTGACAGTATTCAGTACAAGCAAATGCAACTCTGTATTCTATGGCTCATACTAAAGCATCACTCAGTCAGTCAGTCAGTATACGGACAGAGCCATATGTAGGGCTGACCTCAGCGGTCAGCCAAAAACATTCAATGAATATATTATTATATATAGAGGCATCAAGTCAGATTCAGTCACACTTTGATTCAAATAATGGCATTTCACTTTTCAACATAACCTAACTATTTGAATAATTTTAACGCTGAACATTGGGGAACATATCTTAAAGACATAATCATCAAGATTAAGCCAACTTTCAACAAAAACAATGAAATATTTCACTTATTGTGTATGGAATTGATAATGAATCTTAATTTCACTTTCTGAATTAAACTTTTTTGAAAAAATATTTTTTTCCATGATATTCTACTTTTGTTGAGATACACCTGCATAAGTATGGAATAGAAGTAACACAATAGCTTCACCTCAGTATTAGTCTGATAAATTAACCAATTTCTTGTGATTAACAGGAATTTAATTTGTCCACCATTATGTAAAATTTGTAAAAAGTAAGTGGCCAAGCTTCTTCAGTTCAGTCCTCAGTTATTAACAAAGACTGCCTGTTTGACTGTGCTGAGCAGATTTGTAGCTCAAGTCGAAATGTTTGATCAATGATGTATTTTTGGCTGCTCTTTTTTGCTGATATTGATTTGTAGAGAAAAATAAATCCTTGTGAGATAACTGTCAGTTGTGGCACCAGTAGTTTAGTGATTATTTGCATTTACAGAGGCTGTTCCCCTGGAAGTGAACTGCCCAAGTTTGAATCCGACCTGTGGCTCCTTTTCCACATCATTCCCTGATTTCCAGTCTACCCACTGTTGTCTGACCAACTTAAGGCCCAAAATGAAATCCTCAAAATGATGGAAAAGACAGTCAGTGATAGCTAGTATGTAACTGGTGTAAATGTCAATCCATCTTGTGTTTTTCTGTCTACATGGACTGTTTTCCTAGTAAAGACCAAGAGGCTGATACATAACTATTCAATACAGCTCAAACTACAAATTTACTAAAACCAAAACACTTCCCATGCTAAAAACCCAGACCCCCATGTACAGATTCCACCTTTCTATGTCTAATTTATGGATTTAGATTACATAGTCAGACTGGTCCAGTCTTGGGATCATGGAGGAAGCGATAAGGATTATTCCTGGCTGTGCAGGAGGCCGAGGTTGTTGCTGATGTCACGTAACACCACGTCTAATCCCTGATCCAAATGCTGCTTGCTTGGATTTATCTTTCTAGAGCTGCTCAAATATTGATCCGTTGGAAAGATGAAGCACTGACACCATGTCCTGACTGTGGAAAACTAACAGGCTTTGGGGTCATCTTGATCTCATGATGTGCCGTCATTCAGTCCTGACTGTCACACTGTGAAGAGGACCGGGTTATCTCTGTCAGAAGTGTCCTCTTTTCACCCTGGGGTCTTCAGATGTGTCTGCATTATCAAAAATATAACCCACTGCTCGCTGGGCTGTTGGTTTTTCATCATCTTTATCTTCAGGTATCTCTTCTTCCTCCACCTTAATGTTCCTCTTGATCTTCATCATAAAATGTGAGGTTAGAACCTTTTGGTTATGAGTCATTCTCTCATGGAATGTAAAACTTCCGCATTTTTGGTCTTGCCCAAAGAACTGTTCTATTATAACATGTCCATAGTTCTTTTATGACCATGACTGAATAAAACAAGAAGATCATATATACCAAAAGATGGGAGTGCATTAATGTCCCTGCAGTTGAGAAGTGTATTATTAACAGCAGCATCTGACTCAATTCTACTCACATTGTTTTTCCTTTACTCCAGGCATGAAAAAAGGCCCGGCCCCTTAAATGAGCCACTCACAATGGCAAAACATTTCTGAGATGATGGAGCGAACTCAAGCAAAATAAAAGCAAGCAATGTTTATTTTGAAAGCACCTTTCAAGAGCAGACGTCAGAAAGTGCTTCACAATAAAAGATTAAAAACCAAACCAGGGAGTTAACAAATGGCATTAAAATACAGCTGACATATTAAACACAGCGGGGGCTCTTTATAGACGTCTTCAGCGTCCACATTTGTCAATTCCAGTGAGACCTGAAGCTACGACCTCAAAAGCATGGCCTCTTTTATATTTAAGTCTGGTAGGACAAACAAACCTGGACCAGAGTATTCACAGACCGTCTTTAAACAAATCTGTCTTAATTCTGGTGTTGTAGATTACAGTAAGAAGATACACACGTTATTCAAAGTCAAGTAACTTTTAAACCATAAATTGTAGGCACTTCCTTGTTTGTTCCCCTGAACGTCCACTGTTGTACTGTTCTAATGACGCTATCCTCGCCTTCATAGCTCTTACAGAACATTTTTTAGCAAGCCTGGAACTTGGCTGACACAAATTTTGGATTTCTTGACAGACTAGATATGTTGGAATATGGTAGCTGCAAACATCTGAAAACACTGAAATCTACATGTGACTGAATTCTGGATTTGGACTGTTGGAAAGTTTTTCCTGGCTTGATTTAATTTGCGCAAAGCAAATATGTGGACTCTTCTAACACTGCAATATAAAATCCCAGAGCAGTTCATCTCAGTACAGTCTGTTGTTAGCTGATGTCACTGCCTTTATAAAAGTTAACAGTCAGTTAAATGCTGTTTTGTTCATTGTGAGGTAAATTTGCAAAATCTATCAGCTACAGTGGTCTACAGATCATTTAAAGTATTATAGCAGAGTTTTGAGCCAGATAACTGGCTTTATTTCTTCTTCTAAAGGTCAAGAGGCAGGCTAATGGCCTGAGTGCTTTCCTCGATTCAGATTGTAGCATTTTTTTTAATTTGAGAGGATTGTATTTCTCCTGAATGGGTGTGGCTTAAGCTCATTCAACAGACACGCCCACACCATCCTGGAGCAGATTTTAGTGCCTCATTTTTCATGATTTTGAACCTTAATTTTATAAACTTAGAGAGAACACAGTGACCTGTCATTCAGTAAACCTACATACAGATCTATTTTCACTTTACAGGTACACCAGTAACTCCGATAATGGATGTTTTTTTCCCATTAGTGATCAACTGTTTGGTCCTTCCTGCAGTTAGCTTGTTAGTCCGCCTCCATATTGTCTGTTTGTTTCCCAGAATGCATTGCGACTGAGCTTTGACAACCAATGGCAGGCTTGTCACTGAACACTGCATGTTCACAGACTTTGAAACTGCAGAAGAGAGCCTGAATGACTCATGATAGAGAGAAATAAACATAGAGCTGCTCAGAGTCACTGCACTTTAAGTAATGACTCAAATTCCCCCAAAAACAATTTTAAAGAGTTTTTGCCCCTGAAGCCCTGACCTCAAACCTATCCAGAACCTTTGGAACTAGAACATAGATTGTGAGCCAGGCCCTCCAGTCCAACATTAGTGCCCGACTTTATAATACTCTGAACCTAATCACTGTCACAAAAACATGTGATTTCCCTGTATCAGCACTTTGATCGTATCTTCCAGAGCTCACTTTCTATTCTTGATTGGCCACACATGCCCACCCCTTCTTTCTCTCCTTCCTCCTGTGATTTTCCAACCAATGAGATTTTGGTCGGTCTAGAGCTCAGGCCAACCAACTAGGATGTCAACCCTACTGATAAACATCAGTTTTCCTTGACAGTCAAAAAGAATTAGTCATATACATAAAGTATTTACTGCACCATGTCCTGGTCAGCTGGATATGTGTTGCATTATCTTTAAGCTTCCAATCAGGCATTACTCTTTCAACGGTGCTTGACCTAAATAGGAAGAAGAGTCACCTCCTTGGATTTGCTGTCACTTGCAGAGCAGCCGGTCTAATGACACATCAGTCTTAGAGGCATAAATACGCGGACTGTAAAATCGAAGAGAGTGCCTTCACATTTATTTCTCCCAGTTCCTTCTTCAGGCTTCAAGCGTCTGTGTCCCCCTGTAGTTAATTGCAGTTCTAAGCCGACGGGATGCCCTGCCTGTCTATTACGTTGCGCCTGGCTATGTCTGAATTGTCTGTGTTGATGTGAGTCACTCTAGGAGAGAAATTCAATTACCTCCCCTCTCTACCCAGTCATGGCCCTGCCCAGCCGAGCTGAAGTATGACTGATATGTGAAGGAGAGGAGGGAGCGAAGGAAAGAGACAAAGAGAGAATGAGGGAAGAAATGAGGTATGTGTTTGAGAGAAATGAAAGCAAAAGAAATAAGAGAAATAGAAAAATGCTGAATGAAAGACAAAGGAGAGAGATGGGCTGAGACGTATGAAGGGAAATAGGAGATGCGGAATATAAAGATGCACTGACGTAGAAACACAGTTCGCCACTCAAGCAGTTTGTCCTTGATGGAGGTCTGAGTGATAAGTGGGCGTCACATCCTGGAATATGACTGTTGGAAGCAGTTTGGTTTTATGAGACATCAAATAAAATCCCAAACAAATGGAGCACCTTGTAGTGCTCTGGGCTCAGAACTTTAAAAGAGATGAGACAGCAAACATGTAAATGACTGTTTTTGCATTTTACATTGTATTCTATGACCTATTTTAATCTTTATATCAGACAGTATAATCTACACTAAGTTTCCCTTGACACTGGAATTTCTGACCATTTGTCCAAAAGTAAGTCCCACTCTTAGGCAACTTAACTATTTTTACATTTCTGAGATTATCTGTTTTGGACAATACAGCAAGAACTAGAAAGTTTAGAAACAAGAGATTTTAGAGTGTTTTTGTGGGAATTTGTGGCCATCATTCTGTACAGCAGTGGTTCTCAACTGGTTCAGCCATAGAAGCCACCACTAATATGAAGTAGAAACCCAAATTTCTGATTTTCATTAAATTATTTAAAAAAAAAAGAAAAAAAAAAGCTCAAATTTGGACCTTGGAAGGAACACAACAAAAAGCTGAAAAAAGACACTGGCTAACACTTTAAGAGGACATACATGCAAACATTTCATTTCACTATGTTTGACCACTATAACACATTTTTGTGTTTTGTTTTGGTTTTTTTTTTGAAAGGTGAGAAGACATTTACAAACTAAAATATAAAAACTAACTTTCTTAAAAAAATATTTCCATTAAAGATAACAGGATAAATAAGTGAGGTTCTCAACAAAAGTATCAAAATTCACTGATTTCCCCAAGTAGCCCTGACTGCAGTGTGCAGATCAGGGGTGGAGCTCAACGTCGCTTAACGTCAGCATTCTGTTGGCTGAGTTGAGTTCAGGGGGCGGAGCTCAACGCCATTCCACTGGCTGAGTTGGAGCTCAACATCATTAGCGGTATTTAGAAAGGTATTTACTGATTTGGAGTTTATGTAGATGAGTGGGAGAGAAATTTAGGTGGTTTTAGCTGATTAGGAGGTTTTTTTTTTTTTTTTTTGGAAGAGTAGGGGAGAAACAGAAACGAGGTTTCAGCTGTTCGTGGATGAGGGGAGGGAGGAGGAAGACAGCTGGATATGGGCCGCAGTAGATGATTGTAGAAAAGATGCTTTTTATGAAAGTCAGTCGTGGTAGTAACAGTCAGCCTCCTTACTTTTAAGATCTGCGCAGCGCTAAACTCTCCTTATAAATATTAGAGGATGCTACGTTAAAGCACGTCAGACCTTATGATAGATAGTGAGAACAGGGCTAAACCACAGGATGAATAAACTCTTTAACCAACCAGTATAACTCATCACATATCATGTTAACATGTTTTTAAGAAAGAGCTGATGCCCTAATAAACTCTTCAGCAACAAGTGACAAACATGTGTCAGTGTTAACCTGCAGAGAGGATCTCATGCAGCGACTTTGGATCAAACCAACTACAGGGAGAGGGGTGGATGTTTTTGAGGTTTGGATATAAAGCACAAGTAGAGGACTTTCTTTGACTTGAAAAATATTAGAGATGACAGGACCATACTCAAAAATAGGGGGATAACCAGCAGAAATTACAAGTTGGGAGTAGAGTGGGAGACAGGGTAAAAAAGTGGTTGCAAAATGAAGTGAAGTTGTACGTAACAAGACTGAACGCGATTGGTTTATGGAACGTTGAGATGGGTGGAGTCAAACGCTGAACGTCGTGCAACGGCCGAACTGCACACTGCAGTCAGGGGCTTCTCGATTTTCCTGCTAAATGAAGTATAAGGATAGATGTCTGCCTAGGGCTTCAAAATCAGAAATATTTGGCCTTTTTTCTGAAACAAATACGCAACCCACTTGAGTCCTGAGCCACCAGTTGAGAACCACTCCTATAGTGGAGAGGAGATCATCATGGAACCCCCTAATCATAAAAAGTTTAGTGAAACTTGTGTATAATGGTGAAAGGTGGATTTTTAGGCATGGTAAGAGGAGTGTGTGAATGTAGCAGCCACGTGGAGTGCAAAATACACTTTTTCAGGTTTTTCTATCAAAATCATGTGCCCTGGCCTGTCCACAATACCCCCCAAGAATCAGACCCCCCCCAACCCAAACAAGGTCACTGACATCTCCATGTTGCCAAAAGAAGAATTTTACTCTTATTCCAGCACGCTGACTACCCTAGCCTCTCTAAATTCTTCAGGAAGTTCATGTTCACTGACATCCTCACTAGTGTGTCAGTAGTGTGTTTGTGAAATAAATGGTTAAATAGTTCATAATTCATTGTCCCCCTAATTGCAGAGGTGTAGAATCAAACAACGATGTTAAAGCTTAACCAGGGCAGCAGCGCCCTGCTGCAGACAGCAGGTGCCCTTGTCACTATTTCTGTCCCTGAGTCCACCACTGAGTTAAAGTTCTTTTAACACCAAGCAGCATCCATGCTGACAAAAAATCTTAAAATGATGGCATTAAAAAGTTATGTTTCTTTGCAAGGTTAGGACGTTTCATTGCAAACCACATTTCCAGCTGACTCCCACTCAGTCTGCACAAAAAAGTCTTCATATTTATTCAGCCCGAAGTTCTAACTGTGTGTGAAGAAGCCCGGAGCAGAGCAGACTAAATAAACTCAAACACTGCTCTTAAAAAACATGGCCTTTGCAAAACTTTGTCTGCTCTTTATGGAAGTTTACCCTGTAAAAGACGTATTCAACATTTTTTAAGGAACCCAACTTTGTCAGACTTTTTTTGTCATTTATAGGAAGTTATTTCAGTTTAGCAAATCAGTGCAGTTAGAATACCGATGACTCATAACATGGGCCTGTGTTTTCATCACACGGATCATTTAGCGTTAAAAAAAATCATGACTATGATCATAATAATAATACATTTATTTTACTAGTGTACAGCCCTTAAAAACAGTTGTTTACTTCATGCTTGAAGAGCAGAGCAAAAGCAGGAGCTCAGGAAAATAACAAAGGCCAAACATATGGAAGTCTTCAGAATTACAAAAAGGCGACAACAAAATGCAGAAGCAAATGATCAACACAAAGAAATGCATTTGAACGACCAGCAGAAAATGTCAGATCAATGCAACTGAAGAGGAAAACTAGAAATAAAACTTGACTGTAAGATTGGAATAATTGTAGGGCAACATAACATCACAGGAGATAAACCCTCCAGTATATATATGGACATTTTGTCCAAATATATATATACATGTGTGTGTGTGTGTGTGTGTGTGTGTGTGTATGTATATATTACTTTTTATTTTGGATTCATTTTGGCTGTGATCCTGCAAAATTGATGATTTTTAAAAAAAATTATGTAAAATGGCGTTTTTTTTTTTCTTCATGATTTTTGAAATTCTTTGGTGGGTCTGTAGTGAACTCTCTACAGTCCTTTTGATCAAACTTAGTCCTGATCAAAACTGCCAAATATTTGAACATATTCAGGATTTTATCTCTCTAAATACCAGTTTAAATGCAGGATGCTCTGCTGTTTTTTTTATTTTTTATTTTTTAATTGAAAAAACAAATAAAAGTATTTATTGTCTATAAAACAGGGGGTCAAAAATATCCAACTCCAAGCATCTGTAAAATCCTCTAATAAAAATGGTATTTAAAAGGGTTAAAACCCCTTTTTTATATATTTTTTTCATAATATTTGGGACTTCTGATCAGGAACCCTGAAAAGTTGCTAGAAAAACGCACATTTATAATTTTTTGATACATATTTTTTTTAATTGAACAATATTATATTAAAGTTAGAAAATTTAATTTAAAAGATACAATATGACAAAAGAATAACAAATGTGTATAAGAATGAAATTTGTAAAGGAAAGCTATGATTAAGGCATTTTTCAGAGATAGACAGACAGATGGATGGGTGTACTTATTGATCCAAAACTGGGAAATTGTGGTGTTACAGCAGCTGGTTATCAACAGGTAAAACAGCAGAAGATTAAATACACCATAAATAAGCATTAAAAACTATGTGGTAAAGTATTAATCTAATCTAAGTATTAATTTAGTTACAAGCAGTCACTTGTCAAAAAACACAAATAAAGTATCAAACAAGTTAATAAAATCACTTAGTCACTCCACCCATCACTTCAGTCTATAATCATCAGCTGCTCTGTAACACATGCCACAGCACTTTAGACCTTTTTTTTAAAGTATTATTTTAGATTAGATGTCTTCAAAAGCACTTTATCAAAAGAAACCATTACTGAGGCCTGTAAACATCCATAAATGCATCTGATTTGTCAGGGAGCACAAACACTGGACTGTTAATGACTGGAAGAAGGTGAACTCTTCGGTCAGCATCGTCATGTTTTTCCTTTGCAGGAAAGCTGGAGAACGTTTTGATGCCAGACACACCCGCAGTGAAACACAGTGGAGGTTTTTTTCTGTGGAAACAGCAAAGGCAAATTAGAGACAGTCAACGGTATCATGAATAAGAACGTCTACCACAGCATCTTACATGGAATCCATTCTGGACTGAATCTGATTGGTTGTGGGCTCATTTACCAACAAGACGATGTCCCCAAGCATGCATGTATGTTTGTGTGTGTGTGATTAGTTTTCTCCTCTCTACCACAGCCACACCACACACTAAAGGCTCGTGCTTGATGATGTAACATGTATGTTTTATAACAGGTGTGTCATAACCAGATTTCATCTGACCAGCCCGATGTTTTGTGGAGATGATTTTGAAAAATAATGACATTGATGATTGACGATTTTCATTAATTAAAAGATGAATCATGATTGGAAAAACATCAGCACAAATATCAATCATATGTTATGACATTGCTAAATATGGCAGGTCAAATGAAACCACACTTGTACCCAAATAAAGAGCTGTTTGGAAGGTGAAAGAGCAGGTTCTTCCTGCTGAACTGAGCCAAATGGCACCAAAACTAGCTGTAATTCCCATCACTACTACATGTGTATGTGCATCTCGATCTGTCATCACTGTTGACTAAAGGTGAGTAAAGGTGAATGAGGCTGTGTTTATGTGCATATGAAGAGAGAAAGCCTGAGGATTAATTCAAATTTAATCCAAACAATTGCCAGTGATTTTTTAAAGAGTAATTCTGCTTTAAATACCCATCCAACATGAATGCTGGCAGTAGAGAGCTACTCAGTGTGTTATAATACAATTAATCATATGAAGTGTGTACTTTCTCCTTGAGATATTAAGTTGATGTTAAATCAAAGTTTAGAATAGAAGTGCTAGCTTCCTCTTTTTATATGATGGCAAAAAAAAAACAAATAATTTAATTCTCTACATTAGCCAGCAGCGGCTCGGTGGAGGGATTGACTGGCACAGGTTCTTTCTTTCTGCTATTATTCTAAACTTGAGTAGACAACTTGCATACTTTGCTCTAATTTAGGGAAAGTCATCATAAAAAAAATCATTTATAACATTTAAAAAAAAATCATCCCAACAAGTTTAACCTCGTTTAAGTTTTCATTAAAATAATTTAGATTCTGTCAGAGACAAATATATTATAAGGGATATAAAAGATATAACAGTAAGGCAGTTTATCTGCTACAAAGCAGTTTTTATTGATAGAAAAATTAATTCTGCACTTTTATGTACAGTTTAATATTTTTCATTCCTTTAATGCTTTTTATGGCTTTCTTTACTGTTTCTGTGAATTAAGCAGACCATGTTACTTCATTTTCTGCTGATACAGTAACCATGATAAATGTGGCTGAGACTAAAACATTAAACTAAAACCCCAATCTCACCAACAATGAATCTAAAAAATATCTATTCAGCTCATATGTTCATCCTCTAAGTGCCTGAGCAGTAATGTAACGTCTCAGACCGTCAATCCTTTATCGATCAAGGCATTTTAAGGCGGATTTGAGGCATATTAATCATCTTGTTGGATACTAATACAGGGGCGGGGTTATTGCGTTTGAATAAATGTTCTCTCTGGCAGTTATGGATGAACTGGAACCAGTACGCCTATTTTTATTGATTTTGTGCGAGCAAATGTAAAAGAAGAACAGTTTCAACATTTATTTGTGCCAGCATTGATCACTAGTTGTGGAATGAGTGTCCTGCAGAAGTACAATTTCACTTCCATACAGCTGACTTGGTCATTCGGTGTGTGCTTCATCTGCTGTTTGAACGTTTCAGCTGGTCAAAGAAGCAATGCTGAACGCCATCACATTCAAGTACACAGTAACTTTGCATGGGATTACCCTGCAGGCAGAACAATACAAACTGAAATTGTGTCACATAAACTGGAGCATGTTTAAACAAATCACTAGGAGACATTTACTCAGATATTCATCATTGCTAGAATGAATAAGCAAGCCTTACTAAGCACCGACTGCTAGGCCCTTTCTCAAATAATCAGTATGGCAATATATTGTCATGTACTGCTTGCAAATATGTGCATTGATACAGATGTCACAGAAATGATCTGCTGTGGCAGTTCTAAGACACTAAATGGGCAAAGAACATGATGGACCACTCATTTCAAATCAAAACAAACAAACGGATGAGACTCTCTATCCATGGCCAGCAGAGACTAAGGCCGGCCACACACTAGACAATTTTTAAAATCTGGATCGATTTTTAAACTGTGGGAGACCACAGACTTCAGGACAATTTCCAAAGATTTTTCATCTTTAATCCTCTGAACACACACACTAGACTCAGCCAGACTGTCAGATCATTGGAGAGAATACACACCTGTCGACCTGCCTATGATCTCATGTGATCACGTGACTTCAGAAAAAAAAACAAACAAACATGGATATCTGTTGATACCGTCTTGCTGTCTCTCCACAACAGGCTGTCCTGGCATGTGTTACAGGGGAAGCAAAAATCATAATACAAGGGAAAGTCTCGGGATGAAATCCTGGCTGAAATTAAGTTAAAGTTGTGTTTATAGTTGTGAGTGGTGAAAGTACGTATGATCTGTCTGTGACGCTACCCGGTCTGCTCGCTCTCACTGGTTGTTGTGGGTACTCTGTCAGCAGCACTACGACCTAGAATCTTATGACTCAGGATTTTGGAGGCTCCGACGTGATTTGGAGCAGTAAAACAATCGTGTTGACACCACACACATGCAGAATACTCAGACAAACAGTCGTTTGGGATGAGGCTCCTCTAAAGGATACGCCCCCGCAATTGCCGGGGGAGGCAAATCTGTCCTGTAGTGTAAGGCCGGCCTAAAGGAGCATTTCAGATTTTTGTGGACATCTGTAGGTCAGGATTAACCTGGCACGCCAGATGAATTTGTTTCACACATCCATCTGGAAAACCACTCATACACAGTGTTTGGAAAAGGGCAGAGCCTTTGAAAAAAAACTTGGAGGGTAATTGGATGAACGTAATGTCTGTCACATCTTTACGGGTCAATCAGAGCAACATAACATGTGACCTAGCCGCTAACAAGCTTCGCCCCTGCCAAAGGAGTAAACCCCATATAGGACTGCAAAATGTGAACCATAGCTGTAGACATGTCAGTACACAACTTTTGTTGTGTTTGAAAAGAACACAACTCAATGCTGTTCTTTTTTCTTCTTTTAATGAAGAAATGTCACGTTCTGATAAAACTGACACTTTAGCAGCATCCATGCTAATTCTTCCGCCATAATTGCACCGGCCTCTTGTTGCTGCTTGCTTACGTCATGATTCCACCATGCCTGAAAGTACTGCCCCTCGACGCTGATTGGTCCTGTCACTTTCTAACTGGGCCCAAACGGTTCAGACGGGGGCTTTGCAAGATGGATTCTCCAGTGAGAAACGCAGAAACAGGTGTATCCATCTGCTTTGCAAGGTTAGGTCAGGATTTTTACATAGAGTCATGTTATGTGCAAGCTATATGACAACAATGTCAATTACTGCTGTACAGCCAAGCTCCATTATACAAGTCTCTAAAAGCTACAGCTACTGTAGGCTCACTACACAGGGTGAGTGTATGCCGACACGACCAGCACTGAATGAAACTGTAGTTTTTAAAAATTCCCTCTGCTTTGGAACAGGATCAGAAGATCACAGCATTCTTTATCTTTTAAGACTTTTTAGTAAGTATTTTTTTCACAGTATTCTTATGTACGTTAAATTTGATTTTTGACATAATTTTCAAAGACTGAACTTAAATGATTTGATGTGTTACCTTTGTCTACTTCAATTTTAACAAAGGAGCTCCCAGACTTGAATATTTTAGTTGTTGTCAGTAGTAAAGATGAAGGGTTACCGATATTAATGATAACTGTGAAAAAAATGTCCCCATAGTTATTAGACTGTTCATATTTGAATCATCATGGAAAGTGTTAGTGATAACTGTGCTTTAATATCATAGTGAATAATGTTCAGACAACATGCTACCTAGGTAAATTTACTGAGTCGAATGGGGAAAAACAACATCCTTAGGTTGACTGAAGATATTGAAAATGTCATGGAGGAGGTGGCATAGCTGTGTCTCTCCTCTTGCATGAATTATTCACTGTGACTGTGTGGAGTTCAGAAGCACAGACAAACAAGTAGACCTAAGAAGCACTTAAGTTGAAGGCAAATCAAGTCAGCTCAAAACACATGGACATTTTGAATCAAAACCAACCAAAAGGCAGTAGACTTAACCTTGAAAAGCAGATGGATTCACCAGTCTGTCATCAGGCAAATGCATCTTGCAAAGCTTCAAACCATAGAGCTGTACATGTGCACAACTCAACCCCAAATTTCACATACAATGGCTGCAGCATGCTCTGCTGCAATGGTTTCACGCGAACCAGAGGTGAGTGACCTTGCACACTGGAAGCATGTCTAGAGCACTATGCATTGAAGTGCAGCAATGATCAGCTTGAGACCAGAGCGCAAAGATCATGGAAAACTGCAAGTCCATGAAGAAATAGTGTGTCAACGGTGGATTATTTTCCTTTATGAGGTTTATTTGTCATTCATTCTGACATGATTCCATGATTTTATTGCTTCTATCATGGGTGAGTACATTATGAAGATAAAAGGTTAACGTTTGCTTAACAGATGAGACGTAATGTTACGTGATGCTTTACTTTCAGGTGTGGCTGATAGTGTTTGGATCGATCTACTTTACACTGATTGACGTGGTTTGGCAGTGGCCAGCACCAAAAATAGACCTGAGGCATATCACCAATGAAGTGTAGCGGAGTGGTGCTTCAGGTACGTAGCAGTGGAACTGCTCATATCCACTAGAGAGGGAGCAATTTGCTCTGCAGTACAACTCCGTGGTGGATCCTGGTGCAGTAGTTGCATGTAGTTGCATGCACAATGTAGTTGTGGAAATTGAGTGCTAATTTTGCCATGTTGCTCTGATTGGTCAGTCATGAATGTAACAGACAGAATGCTCGTCCAATCACCTTCTGAGAATTTTTTTAAAGGTGCTGCCCTTTCAAACACTTTGTATGGCAGGTTTCCCAGATGAATTCGAATATATCCATGCGGTGGATAATTGTAGCAGAATGTGTAGCTATAAAATGTCATCATGTATTCACATTTAACATCAAGAAAACCAAAGTTCAGTTTTTGACAGGCAGTTGGATAAATCCAGTTGTGAGGAAAAGAAATGTGTTTCCTTTTTTCTGCAGTATCTTAAATATCAGAAACAGATTGCCTTGTTTCCAACAAACAGAAAAGTGTTGATAGTGCTATCGATAAGGAATCTGATTTTTAAGGAATTTTGGATTGAAAATATGAAGCGTTTATCTTTTTTATTTGGTACTTTTCTGGCTTATTAAATGTCAAAGATAATGGAAAGTATGTGGTTTAAAATGTGTTGTCAAAAATGTGTCTAAGTAACTAAAATGTTAACAACTTTATTAACAAAGTACCTCCGAAAAAGCACATCTGATAAGCTTCATGATTACTTTTAATTTTTTTTTACAACCAAAAGTGTAGGCTAGTCCCCGTGCTGCTAATTTGATTTAGTGTTTTAAATGTCAAACTCGATGAGATGATTTGCAATGATGAAGCTGTACTTTTTTAGATTTTCAGCAAATTATAACAGCACCATGATAACACGGATAACTGTGAAATTTTTAGTCATTATAATTGTGATATAAAACTTTCTCATCATTACATCTTCGGTTTGTATGTGAACTTTAAATCTTTAAATCTCAAATAAAAAAAAAACACATCAGAGGAAAACTTCTTTGTTTTATTGCATGTACAAAATAAGAGTGCAAAAAGTCAGTGAAGACGTCCTTTGGAGGATAAAAACTCAGTCAGCTTGGCAGATCAACAGAAAACTGGGATGCATTGAGGTTACATCAGCTAACCATCTCTCTGTTTGTCCTCATTAAACATTTTCATCAAGCTGCCAAATGATTACAGCAGCTGCTGCTGCTTTACTCAGACAGCCAAGAGAAAGAAATATGAAACAGTCAGAGCTTGCAAGGACTCGCTTTTTTCAACAAAGTAGTTTTTATCTCGAGCAGAGATTGAATTGAACTATTTAACAAACATGTAAATGATCTTTTCATTATGAGGGCAGCTGTAGAAGACCTTATTGTCTGTGTTAATGTTTGGCCTTGCAGATGACCGACAATGAACTTTACAGAGACAGAACAACAGAGATAACAATTTCACCATAAATCAAACAGCATAAAGGAGACTGTGTGTGAATGGCGCACATTGTGGAAATGCTGACACCAACAAAATGTGATTTGAGAGAGGCGTTTTTCCCTTCAATTCCTATGAAGGCCTAAATTATACAAGGTATGCAAACAAGATATTTTCCTATTATATCTGTATAAAAAGAAAAATAAGTAGAAGGCTCTTAGTGGTCCATCACAGTGAGCAGTGAGGTTTATTTCTTTTTAGAAGAGATGCACCAGTAGGTAAACTTCTGTGGCCTTCAGTGTAAAACTTTACTTTAAAATCCATGTAAGTAGATTGCCTTAAAAAATGAAGTAAAAATAACCTTTTGACCTCAGTAAACTTGATATTTTTTTCCACAATTACAAAAGCTTTTTTTTCAGCATTGTGCACTTACACTTGAGTCTAAGATACTTTATAATGAACACCTAATGAGTCAAGTAAGGTGTTCAAATGACTAGGTGGAGAGTAAAAGTAGTACCCATTTCATACTAGTAGGCAACTCAAGTAAAATCAACTACTTATTTTAGGTACTTAGACATTTTATCAACTTAGTTTACTTAAAGTAACTTCACTTTTTTAAAGTTAAATCACTTTGTGCAAACTTTCCTACTCTTAAAAATTACATTAAAAACAATTAAAAAACAACATATTTAAGTCCTTTTCGTAAAGCTACTTGTTCTTCATCCACTGCAGTTCCGTATTACTTTAATCTTCAACATCTATGCCACTCAAGGTAAGCCAACTTAAGGCAGGGGTTCCCCAACTTTTCAGCCTGTGAGCCCAAAAAAAAAAAAAAAAAAAAAAAAAACAGTGTCAGAGATTGGGGACCCCATCTTCCCTTGAGGGGGATAAAGAGCACAATATTGCACAAAGCTTCATGTATAAATTGCATTGCAGGTTGTTTTTGTAAGTTTAACTTGCATTTAAAATATCAAATATCACTTAGTAACTAGGTTTGGATTTTAATTTGAACTCACCTTCACACCATTTTTTTTAAATGTATGATTTTTAATCGTATGAAATTTCTCTTTGTTTCATGGAAAGTATCCCGCCTTCACTGTCTTGGACTCAAGGGACGACAAGTGGCAATGGCTCAAAGGTGCACACTGAACCAGGAAGTCCTCTTCCATCATGCTCAATGTACCATCCAGTGTGCACTGTGGTTGCTCCCACAGGTGGGACTTCTCTAACTGCATCATCGACTTCACTCATGGTGCAATGTTATCTTATGTGCTATGGAATTCTGGGAAATCTATGCAGATTAAGAAATGACTGTCAAATCATTTGAGTACAATGACAAACTAGAACAGCACTCTAAGAGTGCAGACCTCCTCCGTCATTAGCCCTATCTCCTAATAGTAAAGAATCCTTCAAAAAATTCGGATCCAGATCAGTCCCAAAATCTAATCAGTCCTGTCTTTTGCCATTTCTGACATTTCCTGAAAATTTCATCAAAATCCGTCCATAACTTTTTAAATTATGATGCTAACAAACTAACAAACAAACAAACTAACAAACCCTGCCAATCACATAACCTCCTTGGCAGAGGTAAAAAAAAAAAAATATACTTTGAACGACTGAGTACTGTTTACTTTAAACTAAAAAGGTGTTCAGGGTGTAGATAGCCTGGTGGTGTAAGGCACACCCCATGTATGTGGACATCCCAGGTTCAAGTCCACCCTGTTTCTAATTGTATCCACTGTCCTACTCTTGAAATAAAAGCATAAAATGACCCAAAAATATATCTTAAAAAAGGGTTCAATCAACTCAGAAAAATAGAGCTGAAATAGCTAGTTCACTATTCTTAAAGACCCTGTAAAGTGAAAATGAATCTGTATTTAGGTTTGTTGTATGACAGGTCACTAGGTTATGAGCCCCTAAATCAAATTTCAGTCAAATAAAACATCTCTAAGTTTGTCAAATTAAGGTTCAAAATCATGAAAAATGAGGCAGTAAAATCTGCTCCAGGATGGTGTGGGCATGTCTGTTGAATGAGCTGAAGCCACGCCCACTCAGGAGAAATACAATCCTCTTAGATTAAAAAAAAAAAAATTAAAAAAATTGCTAAAATCTGAACGTTGACTTTATGATCAGAGTGCAGCAGCCTGGCTCTGTACCGGAGAACAGACAAAATCCTTTTTCTGGCGCAAAACTCTGTTATGATGTTTTAAATGATCCATAGACCTCTGTGGCTGATAGATTTGGTAAATTTACCTCACAATGAACAAAAAACTGCATTTATCTGACTGTTAACTTTCAATAAAGGCAGTGACATCAGCTAACAACAGATCTCAGTGTTTTCACGTGTCTATAGAAACCATATTCCAACATTCCCAGAGTGTTAACACACACATTTTGGATTTTACTTTACAGGGTCTTTAATAAATGCAACTTGTTTTTAAACAACCTTCAACAACTCTTAAAGCGCAGGACAGTTGTGTGGTTTCTCAACTGCATGTTGATGCATGGTTTCTCCTCCAAAGTAGGAAAACAGAAGTTAGTCATGCGCTGCCCACATGTGTGCAAAGACAAATGCTTTTTTCTAGGATTTGCACAATCTTACAATTATTAATAGGTATTATTATTCAAGGCCTCAAATTACCTGGGCCTTACCTTATGACTTCAAAAACATCAGCAGAGCCACACAAAGGTTGTCCTCACTTCTGTTTACAGCGTGGGTGAACTTGCCTCAACTGGGGCTTTTCCATTACGTGGAGCAGCTCATTTCTACTCGGTTTGACTCGGCAGGGTAGCCCAGTGCATCAGGGACTTTGCTTTTCTAATACAG
This sequence comes from Cheilinus undulatus, assembly GCF_018320785.1. Taxonomy (NCBI): domain Eukaryota; kingdom Metazoa; phylum Chordata; class Actinopteri; order Labriformes; family Labridae; genus Cheilinus; species Cheilinus undulatus. The sequence continues at coordinate 42,797,712 of NC_054869.1, read as the reverse complement.
ACAGAGCTGATGACCCTCTAGGCCAGCTTTTGTAATCTGGCAGGTATTTCAAAGTTTGGAGCAGCGCTTGCTATTTTAAAAAGTTGGCTCGGCATAGCCCGGTGCAGCCAAACTGCTAATAGGAAGGTAAATGGAAAATCCCCATACCGCATGCTCATATGACTTAGACTGTTAAATTTCTTCTTTTTCAGCTTGTTTGAGTGTTACTCAACATGGTTACTGCCACCTACTAGCAAACTGGCAGTCCATTACTTGATAAACCTAGTAATTAGTATATTTACTTGATTATCAGGTAAAGTTAACTTAACTTGTGTGAGTCTGGATCAGATTTACCTAAAAAAACCTAAATGTGACATCTCATTCAGCATTAGTGGTGTCATGTGCCTAAAAAAGTTTGATCTTATCTGCTGATGTGAGATGAATCACTTGACAGGAAGTATCATTAATTGTTATTGATAATTTAAAGATAAAGTTACAGTTATTTGTTGTGAATCATAAGACTCCAGGAGTGAGGAGGAAAGCAGCGAAAGAGAGTAAACTTCTGTTTCTCTTATCTGTTTTATCTTTTTACTTGGAAAGATATTTTATTCTCTGGTTTCTGTTTCTTCTTTTTAATCAAAGTTATGTTAAGGTTGTTTAATGAGTCAGCTGCTAACACTAAAGATCCAAGAGGCTGCGTTCAAGATTTCAAGGCAAAAACATTAAGCTTCCTGCATATTATATAAATACTAGCTCAAGGCAGCAGTGTTTTCCAAAGTTTCCCTTGAGATTTGATACACTGACTGTCCTTGAAGTCTGAGACGCAGTACTGCGCTAATGTTGTTAAACTTCTTTTAATATCGTCTCTTTTGGTTTCGAGCAAAAATCAAACACATTTTCAACAGTGTTTTGTTTGGATTCAGATATGACTTTCTACAAACAAATGCTTATGTATGCACACCCTAGGAAGCATTCTGTCAGAAGACTTCTATATTTCAGTTAATTTTGTCCCATATTAACTACCAAATGAAGGTATAATAAGAGAATATTATCAGCACTCAGGACTGAACTTGTGATATCAGCTTTGTCAATAATGATGGCATAAGAGAAACTGACCCGACTTGTCTTTTAAGAAAACAAGGTCCAGCTTTTGCTAATACCTGAACAGATGCATTTACACAGTTTTTTCATGTTTTCTTGGTGATGTTTCCATCAGTAAAGGAAAATATTGACTGCAACAATCAGGATTAATGAGAAGTGCTCTAAAACTGAATTTGTGTCCTCAAAGGCAGAGCTGGACACACGTCTATCAGTCAATTAATCCTTCACTTTGTTCATTTTTAATTTGAACATTAACTTGAAAAAACAAGATTTTTTTAAAGCTTTGACACTAGTGAAATTCACTCAAATTCAAGTTTTGTCACCTGAGTTCACTTCCACTCTACTGCCTGTGTAAACTGCCAACCTAAGTCAGCTGAATTTATTTGTTTCTTGTCTCCAAAAAGACAAGACTGCAGACTTCTTAGAGTCTGAAAATAATGTTATTAAGACAGAAACTGCCTAAGCTGCTGGACCAACCCATGAGTGTGGACAGAGGAACCACTGGCCCAACCTGGACCAGCTTTTTCTGCCAGGACTGTGCTTCTAAAGAGGCATAAAAGAATAAAGAATTACACATTTATTCAATTTGTTGTTTGTTATTTTAGAAGGAATCTGTGTATCTTTTTAGCCGAAATGTGTTTGGATTAAATCTTTAACTGAATTTGGATAATTTGGACCCTTTCTAGGTCAGGTTGGATTATGACCAGGACGGTGTCGTAAGTGTGTGAGCCAGATGCCCGAGTGCATTGTGGAGCTGTAAGGAATTTGATTTGCTTCTAGCGTTAAAGGGCGGGGCTTAGTGATTGCTCAGTAGGTTCTTTGCAGATGACGTCATGCAGCAGAGGAGAAATCCAGATGGGGGGCAAGAAGAGATTTCTGCATAGAGAGATGCTCCTCAAAGGCCAGGATTTTCCAACTATGCCAAGCATTCAAAGGGAGAAAATATAAACACTCTTAAACTGCTTTTGTGTCCCCAAAGAAGTGACACACTCAGGCAAAAAAAAAAAAAAAAAAAAATTAAAGAATAAAAAAAAGGTAAAAAAGCTCACGGAGAAATGGCAGCAGGCAGGATTATTTTTAAAAATTAGCCTAGATGGCAGAGTTATACAACACTGGTGTATGGGCATTTCCATAAAACAATCCATTTTGGGTCAGTAAAGTTTTGCCCCTAGTTTAGTACATTAAACTCTTATCTTGCTCATGTTTCCTCAGCTGATGTCTGCCCTTTCTCGCTTGTTTTGATCGGAAATCAGTTTCTTTTAAGAGTTCCAGATCATTTGGCCAGTTCTTTACAGTTCTTTATTTGGTACCAGTTTGGCTTTTTAAACGTGGGTTAAATCAGGGGTTCTCAACCTTTTCAGCCCGCGACCCCCGAAATAAAGGTACCAGAGCCTGGGACCCCCACTGTACCTGAAGGTGTTTGAACACAGCCATGCTTAAAAAAAGGATTGAAATGGTTTAAAAATAGCTAAAATGGGTTAATAATGGCAAAAATGGTGTAAAAGGTGGTGAAGTTGGATTTCAAAAACAGCAGAAACGGGTTAGAAGTGGCAAAAATTAGATAAAAATGACAAAAATGCAAAAAGGAGTAAAGTGGCAAAAATGGGAATTAATAGCAGTTAAATGGAGTTAAAATGTGTCTGAAATGGCTTTAATTTTGGCAAAAATGGGTTGATATTTGGTGAAATGGGATGAAAAATGTATATAAACTGGCAAAAAATGGCTAACTAAGATAGAAAAAATAGGCAGCTATTGGCAGAAATTGGTTTAACAGGCAAAAATGGGCATATCAAATGGTGAAATGGGGTTAAAATGGTAAAAACTGGGTGTAAAAACTGGTTTTAAGGGCTTAATAGTATCAATAATGGGTCAACAGAAGCAACATTAAGCTTAATGGCAAGAATTGGTTCAGATGTGACAAAAACAGGCAGAAAAAAAATCGTGTAAAGAGTTTAAAACTGACAAAGATAGGTGTTAAATGGTAAAAATGTGTTAAAATTGGTGGGGAAAAAAATGATGAAAAGGGGTAAAAAATTTGACAAAATTGGTGTAAAGTGGCAACATTGTAATTTAAAAAATATTCTTAGTTTTTTAGGGCAACTGGAGACCCCCTCTCAGTGTCTTGCGACCACCATAGGGGCCCTGACCCCAAGGTTGAGAACCACTGGGTTAAAGAACAATAAAGGATGGAGGAAAGAAAACTGGCACTCAAATGGGAGCTAGCTGCAGTGGATCACATTAAAGAGACGTTTTGTAGAACAAGCAACATTTCTCAGTTGCTTAAGCCGCAAGGTTTATGTGGTTGTTAGTAAGTCACGGTTTCAATTAAAAGCATGTTTGGGACAAAAGTGGCTAGACATCACCAGAAGGTCTGTAAGACAGTAAATTGTGATATTGATCACCTCCACGCCTGGTCAACTGGTTAAACTGTGAGCAGTCACTTTTTGTGACCAGTAGGAATCATACTCAACATAAGTAGAAATCTGATGAAAACTGCAGTGTGCAGGTTCATTTAGAGCTGTAAAGTACTAACAGCTGTCCCCTACTTCCTGCCCACCATCAGACATGATCACATGATTGCAGAAAACCTACCAACAGATTAACTGTTTCATTGGAGTTATCGAAAATGTTTCGTTTCTATTGCAGCCAACATTTAAAATTATGTCCAACCATAAATCTTCCCTGATCTAAGTCTCTTTTTGTGGTTTTTATATCAAGCTATAAATTTCAGGCTGATATTGCACACAAGATTTGCATTATAGTTAAGCGTTTTGGTTGTCAGGTTAGGAGATCAGGGCATAGCATGTGTTTTATTAAGGTAATGTAATCCTGCAGCTATGAAACAACGTGAGAACTAATATAGACCACATCTGATTACAGTGATGAGAAGTGGATGATGTTCAGCCCCTGGATACATGTCTGATTTGCATATTATGTGAAAAAATGCACGTTAAACTACAGCCTAAACTGCTATGGTGATGTGTATTGTTAAAAAAAATTATTTTATACCTCCTCCTATAGCAGCTACTTTTTAATATATACCCAAAGCCAGCCCCAAACTTAGTCAAGCATCTTCATAAGCCTTTGGAGCCAAAGGTCTATCCCATAATGTGTGCTAATGGTGCCCCAGTGTTATCAAGAAATGGCATATATTTCTCAGAAGCAGCGAGGAGTTATGGAAATATATTGCTGTGGGGTATTGTGGTTGTCTCAGCGGTGCCGAGCCCATTTATCATGATACTGTGACACCTGAGGGAAGATACTCACTGGGAGATTCCAACACAAAAGCTGATGCCAGCTACACACACTGAGTGATACACACTTATGCATGCATAAAGACACACACAGTGTGTAGTGTCCCACACACATGGTAATGAATACTGGCGCAGATGTCCTTAGCATAAGCATGCAATCAAAAAGAACTACATGGAAGCACAGTCGTCTTCACCATCCACCCACACAAACACACACAAACCCTGCCATATTTCAGGTATAGAAACCTGCTGTATGTCCTACAAAGGCACCAAATACACTTAAAGGAGCCACACACAGCACATATGGAGCAGAAGTAAGCAGAGCAGCACAATAAGACGAGCGAGGCTGAGGGAAACCCAGAGGCTACGAGAGATACTTAGTGAGATATGAGCTTGTTCAGACCCATGACCAAAGGCTTCATGACTGATGAGACTTTCGGAGTGAAACAATGGGAAAGAAGGAGAAAGAGGAGTAAGAAAAGAATGGAGAGAAGAGAAAAAGAGCTTGTCTCAGATGTTCATGTTGGTAGCAGCGAGAGAAAATAACAATGTTGGCTCTTAACATCAGCGGATAACAAAATCAATACACCGTCTCTGGTTTGGGTCTAATCAATAACTTTCTGAGTACCCATTATTAGAGGAAATGGTCCACAATTAGTTTTCCAGGATTTTTGAAATGTCAGCACAATCTTAAATGTGGCCATAAAACATTAGAGATATCATTACAGCTAACTGGATGTTTATTACTGTTTGGAAACTTTGAATAACAAACTTTTAATGAGAAAATGACAGGCACAAATGCAAGTTGTTTTCATGGTGGAACAAGAAGACAAGATGGTAGACCAAATGTTAAACATCTCACCAACATTTCCCTTTTGTCAGTCTGTTGTGGTAGCTGCTTGATGACACGTTGTAGCAGGAGGGATGCTGTTACCACAGCTCGACCAGTGTTTCTTTGCTTTCATAGTTCCATCTCACAGCACCACCTTTACCATTCTAATTTCTGCTTTGTCTTTTTTTAATAACTAAGGGGAACTTTTTGTCAAATTTAAACAAACTGTCAAAAAAAAAAACCAAGATTCTTTTGGCAAATGAGGAAATGTGAAATGCTTCAAGTCTACTGGCAGCTGCAAATCAGACAGGCTGGCTATCCAAAAAAAGTAACAGGTTTTACTTTCAGTTAGGTTCAAGAAATTAAAGGCCCTGCAGATTTTAATACCTTCAGACAGTTCAGCTGTTGCTGCATTGAAACTTGAGAGAGAAACTGGCCATCAGAAGTGTACCTTTATTTACGGAAGGTAAGGGAGATTGGTTTAACTGAAAGAGGGGTGGATGACTGGATTGATTTTGGGTAATATTAGTAGCCTAAATGTTTCAGGTCCAGCAATGATATGCTGAAAATAAAGCACACATGGACACTTGACTTCATTGTGAAGATGGAGGCAGAACAAAGAAGGAAAAAGGTTTCTCAGTTAATCAATTATTTCTTAAAATTTAAAAGTCATAGCATAATTACTATCAGCACTTTGGAACTGCTTTTTTTCAATCAATCAATAAAGAAATCAGCACATAACTAAAAGCTTTTCTGGTGTTTTTTTATCACCACATTTAAAATTCGATCTCAGGAGAGATGGCGTCTGACTGTTTTAAAGTTTTTTATCAGCTGGAGACCACAGAGTGGCTTCAGCAGCATAGCGAGACATCATTCCCATCAAAATGATAATTTTTTCCCTTCAAAATGTTGCCTCTGAGGAAGGCAAGGTTGAGTCAACAAGCAGCTTGTCTGGTTCTACATGATAAGACAGGCCTGTGAATGTGAATGGGTAATGAGAGAAGTTTTACAGCCCAGCACTTTGCTCAGGTTATGTTGGATTTCAGTGAGTTGGGGATAAAATCCTCATTTGACTTTGCTAATCCTGACGTGTGCTCGGGTTAAAAGTTGAAGGCAGTGAATATTTAATCCAAATGATGCAAAGTGCAATACTAGTCCACACAAAATGACGGTTCCTGAACAAATGGATCTCAAAGTCAAGAACAAAACAATACAGTATTTCCAGCATCAAGTATTCAAAGGTATACTTCTTCAGTACTGAGTTCTTCAGAGTTTCTTTAGCTAGCTTGTCTCAATCAGCTTGTACAGGATTAGACAGCCCTAAATGCGTTTATTTCGCTCACTTTCATCTTCTGTTTTGTCAGAAGTGAAGGGAAAGCAATCCCTTACAAGTCAAAATAAGTTTGAAAAATCCTTCAACACATTTCTTGCAAAAACAGACAAGATATCAAATGATCCATCATAAAGCAAAGATTTAGTGATGCAACAAAATGCCATGAAGTTAAAAGACAAATGCAAAATGTCAAAGAGGAGACTGACAGAAGAGGGTCGGTATGACTGGTAGAGAAGCTACACAAATGCTGTATTACATTCTGTTAGATGGAGGTATTTTATGTATTACTTGTATGATGGGATGTACAAGAATTAGACCAACAATAGACCACTGAAAGGATTCCTGACAGAGCTCGTCTGTTCTGGTTTTACAGCAGGTCAGATCATCATTTGACAGCTGGGTCTAATTAAGGTCTGATGGGGGAAAAGGCATTTAATGACTGCTATACAGAGCACTACATCACTGGTACTTTTCACAATATTACTCCACCTAAGGCAGGCGTTCTGAACATTGTAAGCTAGCATTACAGCAGACAGAGCAGTGTTTCCAGCAGGAAAACTATCAGTTAATGGCAGCAGCCTCTTGGGACTGATGGCTGATGATGTCATGAGCCCACAGTGGGGAATAACCCCACCCCTCCAACACTACAATCTAAAATCACAGAGCAGTTCAGCTCAGTACAGTTTGTCGTTAGCTGACGTCACTGACTTTATTGAAAGTTAACAGTCAGTTAAATGTGGTTTTTCTGTTCATTGTGAGGTAGATTTGCCAAATCTATCAGCCACAGTGGCATATAGATCTTTTAAAGCATCATAACAGAGTCTGAGCCAGAATATGGACTTTGTCTCTTCTCCTAAGGTCAACGAAAGGTCAAGAGGCAGGCTGATGGCGTGAGTATTTCCTCAATTCAGACTGTAGCATTTTTTAAATTTGAGAGGATCGTATTTCTCCTGAGTGGGCGTGGCTTCAGCTCATTCAACAGACATGCCCACACCACCCTGGAGCAGATTTTACTGCCTCAATTTTTCATGATTTTGAAGCTTGATTTTATAAACTTGGAGATGTAGTGACCTGTCATACAACAAACCTTAATACAGATTTATTTTCACTTTACAGGGTCTTTGAAGGAATACTTATAGAACACAAGTATAACCATTTTAAATCCAGACCTTTTTGGAGTTATAATTTTGGTTTCCATTGACTATTGTTATTTCATTTTGTTCTTAAAGTGGGGGTATTATGCCTTTTTTCAAGGCTTTACACATCTCTGATACCCACGTAGTAGCTTCACATGGTTTACAGCTCATGTTTCTCACTCTGGCGTCCTGAAAAACCCTCATTTTAACCTCCGTCTGAAACGCTTTGTTTTCACTGCTGGCTCTTTAACTCCCCCTCCCCCCTCCATGGACCTGCTTTCCTCTGATTGGCCGATTTTCCGGAAGCTGGCCAGTGGCAGGACTCAATGTTTTGTGTCTGTCCCCTCCAATTTGGCAAATTTGCTATGCTAGTATTTGTAAACTTTGAATGAACCGATCCGACTGAGTAAGTTATATGGCGAATTTTGATATCCGTCTGTATGTGTTAGACCCGGAGTCTGACGTTGATAGTTTGGAGGGAGAGGGGGAAGAAAACCAGCAGCAGCAGTGAAGGATAGAGAGGTACGTATCTGTTTGGTAAGTGTTACTGTGTTACTAAATGACTAAATGGCTAAAAGGCCTTATGGGGGCGGTCTGTTCTGCTTTGCCGGCAGCAACGACGAACCAGTCAGGAGATCTTATTGCGATGACCTCATCTGCTCACTCCCTGTTTGCTCCATCGAAATCTCATCTCAGGAAGATCTCAGAGAGATTCCCAACTAACTGTTTTCATCAGTTTACACTCTAATTCCAAGATTTCTACCACATACGTTTATCATGAGGTTTGAAAATTTGCATATGTGAGATATGGACACCCGACATGTGACTTTATGTTTTAAAAATCGGAAAAGTATAAAACCCCCACTTCAAATCTGACTTTTGGTACTTTTCTACCTGTCATTCCCGGCTCCCTCTCTCTCCAGTTTCCAACTCCATCCACTCTCCTGTCTGAATAAATGCTTTAAAAGTATATCTTATGCAAAAAAAAAAATAAATAAATAAATAAATTTGGGAACTGTTTTTCTTTTTTCTAATGCTACAGCCTGATGCTACAATCATTTAAACTATTTTCTCTCATTAATCTACACTCAGTACCCCATAATGACAAAGTTAAAACAGAATTTTAGTTTTTTTTGCAAATGTTTTAAAAACAAAAACTCAAATATCACATTGACGTAAGTATTCAGACCCTTTACTCATTAGCTCCTAAGACAGCAAGCTCTCCTCACCCAGATGAGGAGATTTTCTGCCATTCTTCTTTGAAAATCCTCTCAAGATAAGGTTCACATCAGGACTGGCTGGACCCCTCTAGGACATTGACAGGGTTGTCCCTAAGCCACTCCTGTGTTGTCTTGACTGTGTGCTAAAGATCATTGTCTTGTAAGAAGATGAACGTTCTGCCCAGTCTGAGGTCCTGACAGTGTCGAACAGGTTTTCATTGAGGAAATCTGTAAGCAGTAAAAGAAGTAAAAACTTCTGTTGACATATCCTGGCTATATTGATTACTAGGATGATGACTGGCATTTTTCAGAGACACAAAAGATTGACAATCAAATACCATTCTTGTTGTACCACAAAATTGACAATTAGCATTATCTGGCTGAGCAGATGAAATACAAACACATCAGGTCAGGGTTTGTAATTTCTAAATCATGATCCAATTATCACTTTTCTTTCCAGAAGTAAACAGCCAATTGAAAAACAAATTTATGAGATTTCCATGCCCGAGCTCCCACACTGCTGATATTGACTGTGAAACAAAATGTTGACACATTCTGTCGAGTGGTTATCAATAACAATTTATCACGTCAGGAGCACACTTCACAGGTGGCTGTTACTGTGACAAAACATGAGTTTAGCGGGAGATAAAGATAAAATCATGAACAAATATGCAAGCAGAGAAAAGAGCGAAGCAGTGTGTGACCACAATCATCAGTCCCCTTGATCTATCGGTGGCTGACACGCTGCGCTGACCTTTACTTACATTATCTGCCATCGTTTCACCATAAACCACAGATTTACGACTTTCGAGAATGCCAGGGCCTTAAAAATCTTGTCTCCTTCTTCTCTTTGTCATCCTGTCCTCTTCTCTTTCGCTCTTTCTCTCCAAGATCCCTTCATCTGGCCCTCCCCTCCTCCTCTACTGGCTGGTGTTTAACAGAGGAGAAGGTCACAGTCGTTAGCAGCATGGTAATGGACAATGTATATTAGAAGGCCAGACTTAAAGCAGATTAAAAAGTAATGCTTTGTGTCTTGTCCAGCTGGAAAATGCAGCTTCACATGCTCTCTGTGCATTATGAATTTCAAAGTTTTCAAACTATAGAAATAAATACAAGCTGTGATAATGTCTTAATACTGAAGGGATCCATTGTGTGTTACTGTGATAACTGACTTGCCCCCAAATTTCCACATACAGGTGCATCTCAGTAAATTAGAATATCATCAAAAGTTGATTGATTTCAGTAATTAAAAAAGTGAACTTGTATATTATTTAGATTCATTACACACAGACTGATAGATTTCAAATGTTTATTTCCTATAATTTTGATGATTATAGCATACAGCTAATGAAAACCCAAAATTCAGTATGTCAGAAAAAAGGCCTCCTTTTGCATAAATTACTGCATCAATGCACCGTGGCATGGAGGCGATCAGTCTATGGCACTGCTGAGGTGTAATGGAAGCCCAGGTTGCTCTGATTGTGGCCTTCTGTTGTTTCTGGTGTCTCACATCTTCCTCGTCACAATACGTCATAGATTCTCTACAGGGGTTTAGGTCAGGAGAGTTTGCTGGCCAATCAAGCACAGTAACACCATGGTCCTTAAACCAGGTATTAGTACTTTTGGCAGTGTGGGCAGGTGCCAAGTCCTGCTGGGAAATGAAATCAGCATCTCCTTTAAGCTAGTTAGTAAAGCGAGGTGCTCTAAAACTTCCTGGTAGATGGCTGCGCAGACCTTGGACCTGATAAAACACAGTTGACCAACACCAGCAGATAACAATGGATACTGACTGTGGAAACTTTACACTAGACCTAAAGAAACTTGGATTCTGTTCCTCCCCTCTCTTCCTCCACACTCTGGGACCTTGATTTCCAAATAAAAGCACAATTTACTTTAATCTGAAAAAAGGACTTTGCACCACTGAGCAACAGTCCATTTTTTTGTCCTTAGCCTTTACATGACATTCTGTCAAGAAATCATAAACCATCTAACTACTAATATACTCACCCATGGCAGAAGTAAAAATAATCATGGAATAATATTAAAATTAACTGCAGATCAACCTATGAAAGGCAAAATAACCTGTTGTTTACATGATCTCCCTACGTGAAGTCATGGTTCTCAGGTAATCTTAAGTCTTCGCTGCACAGGGCTGAGCTTCGCTGCTCTCCAGAAACGCTCCCAGTGGGTGAGGCCACGCTGTGAGTCCCAGCAAACCGCTGCATGCCCTGAACACAGTGCAGGATGAGTATGAGGAATCTGAGTCAAACAACAGATTGATTGAAAACTACATGGAAATCATTTTGCTGATAGTCCTTTAACGAATAAACAAAACTTGTGAAAATGTATCAAACATTTCAGGGTGGGCTGCATGTAAACAGCCTTGCCATTGCCCAATTTTTTTCCTGACGGTCCCCTTGTATATCTGTGAACAAGGAACTTGGGACGATGAGATTTTGAACCAATATTCGAAGAAAACATGCAGTAGTATTATCATCCTGTGCCACAAACTGTCTATAAGAACAGGCAATAATGAATGAGTGACAGAAGAAATACGAGGCATAAACTTCCAGTTACAAGTATAAATATGAGTATTTAGATTAATATTTACATGAAAATGATCTCAAAAGGTTGTTTGAATAATTCTCTTAGGGCATAAATGTTGTGAAATCACCAACCTTCAGCTAATGATTTTGCAGTAAAACTTCTCTCTCCATCATCCAGAAAAAAAAAAAAAGCTTTTGCATTTGCCCTGCAGATCAATTCAACCTTCAATAAAACGTTCATGTTTAGGAGAGGGATTTTTACAAAACTTCAGCAGAGACAGATCTACATGAAATGGCTAAGGCTATAACTGTGTTCATTTAATGAGTGGTACTAATCTGTGTCACACATTGAGGAGGTTTGTAGGTGCTGCAGCCTGAAGGCAGACAGTGATAGCACTGTAAAAACATTGTAATCAATGTAGAATTAAAAGGCTATGTTGACAGTATACAGTAGATCAGCATTGTTTCTTAATCTCATCCACACCCCGTCCTTCGTCTCATTGTAATTGACACATGTTCTTCCGGTCCTCCGTTCTGCAGCTCCATACATAACCTTGATTAATGACGGCCAAAGACAGAGCGCCATTACATGCCTATTGACTCTGAATCTGCAACATCAGGCAGGCTTCAGCTTCCCCAGTTCAGACTAATTTACAGTAATTAGCTCTGATGGAGGGCCAGACAGCTGAGAGGAACAAAACACAGAGTGCTTTCAAGGACAAGCAGGGACATTTAGATAGTTTTTATTTGTATTTTTGCTCTTAAATATAGTAATGGCTTTCTGGAAATGCTCAGAGTGCTGGGAACTTTAAATGTTTGTCCTAATGGATTTTGTGGTTAGAAGGAGGCAGAGGGGCAAACTGCTGCTGTGCATGTGTGTCCGCACACATTACCACATTTCTCTATAAGTACTCCCTGCAGACACAGGTCAACTGTTGAGATTTCCAGGTCTTAGGCACCATGGGAAATGTAGGAAACCCTGAGGAATTATACATATAATAACTACCATCAATCACAGGGTGAGAGTCATTGCTGAGCAGCTTGTGTGCTTAATGGTACAAATGTCTTAGAATAGAACTGGAGTGAAATTTTAAAGGAGGGTTGTCTCTGGAGCTGGGGGACATGGACTCAAAACAGGAAAATAACCAGTGAGCAGCAGTTGTGTGGACAAAAGTGCCTTGTTGATGCCAGAGGAGAATGGGCAGACTGGTTGGAGATGACAGAGAGGCAACAGTAACTCAAATAATCACTCATTATGACCAAGGCATGAAGAATATTATCTCTGAACGCATGACACACTGAACCTTGAAGCAGATGAGCTACAGCAACAGACGACCACACCAGGTGCCACCCCTGTCAGCTAAGAACAGGAAAAATAATGGAAAAGTGTTACCTGGTCTGATGAGTCAGCTTCAACATTCAGATGGTAGGGCCAGAATTTGGCGTAAACATGAAAGCATGGATCCATCAACAGTTCAGGCAGGGGGTGGTGGTGTAATGTTATAGGAGACATTTTCTTGGCACACTTTGGACCCCTTAGTACCTATTGAGCATTGTTCAAACGCCACACCCTACCTGAGTATTGTTGCTGACCATGTCCATCCTTTTACGACCACAGTGTTCCCATCCTCTGATAGCTACTTCTAGCAAGATAATGCACCATGTCTCAAAGCTTAAATCATTTCAAACTGGTTTCTTGAACATGACAATGAATTCAGTGTAATCCAGTGGCCTCCACAGTCACCAGATCTCAATCCAATAGAGCACCTTTGGGATGCGGTGGAATGGGAGATAAGCGTCATGGATGTGCAGCTGTCAAATCTGCAACTGCATGGTTCTTTCATGTCATGGACCAAAATCTCCTTGGAGAGTGTTTCCTACACCTTGCTGAAACTATGGCATGAAGAACTAAGGCAGTTCTGAAGGCAAAAGGGGGTCCAACCAGTTTTAGCAAGGTGTACCAAATAAAGTGCCCGGAGAAGCACCATGCCTGACATTCTTCCCAGAGATGTTTTGACAGACAGGATGCAGACAGTGAATCTGTCAGATTGTGCAATGGTCACATTTTCACACATGGACTGTACTGTTAACCCTCGGAGGTCTAAGAGTATTCCTTGATTTTTACATTGTTTTATAAATTTGCCTTTTTAAGGTACTTGCAAATAACACAATGCCCAAGTGTTTTGTATCAAAATTTTCAAGACAATGTCAGCTTTATGCTTCTGAGGTCCATTTTTGTCCTAGAGGATTGTTTAAAGGGTTATTTTAGCCCAAATGCTGAGTTTTGAAATCTGATTTTTGAAACATTTTGAATCTATTGTGAAAACACACTTACTGGTCACAAGTCTAACTGTGACCTGTGATGGAAAGCGTTTTGAGTTGCACCTCAAGCTCCTGTCCAAGTCTGTTCACATGCATGCAACAGTTTCTTGTGCGTACTTTGAGATGTAATGGTGGCTTTACTGACTAGTATTAGCTGCTGACCTCTAGAAAATTGTATGAATTGTGATGGCTGTCTGAAAATTGGCCATTTGCACATTTTTTTAAGTTCCACAGCAATCCATAACCTAAATATTGTGAAAATACTAATCTCAGGCAGATCAATATGCAATTTGAGATCAAATTCTAACTTGTAAGGTTGTTTTTATTTTCCTCTCTGTGCATTTTCTCAGCCTCTCTCCCAGCCATGAATCATGAGAGCTGCTTTGGCAATTTCAACCGAATGTTTTGACAGCGTTTAGGTTGTAAATTTAGGAGGCTCAGCGTACTACACAGCAAGGAGACGGAGTCACTGAGAGAAGAACTTCAGAAAATCAGGAGAGCCAAATGTAGAAAGATGATGCGATGGCTGACATGTGGTAGCCTATTAAAAGTTACATTCAGAAACTCATGTTAGGCAGAGCTCTGACAACTGCGAAGGGGATAATGTCACTAAAGTTGTGTAAAATGCTGACTGCAAGTGTGCCAGCATCAAAAATTAGACCCATCGTTCATTGCTTACTCCAAAAAGTCATATAGTCATATTTTTACAGGGCTTTAGTTTGAGATCCATGGATTTTTTAAATATAACTGTCAAAGCCATACCTGATTTAAATTAATATTTATTTACAATGATTGAATTTTGAAAAGCTCACTGGATCCTGTTGTATCATTTCTTGTTTTATAAACCAAGTGAAAGTCTCTCACAGAAATATATGTAACTGTTACAGATATGCCAGCATACAGATTAACGCATTAGCCTTGTCAATCATATATTTAAAGTCATAATTGCATAAATCTTCAGCTTAAAAGGATTATAATTAAATCCTGTATAAAACCAAAGACAGCTTTATAACAGTCTCTCTGCATGCTCATTTCTGTCCCTGTTTCTCGGTTAAATCCCATCACCTCTTCCAGCAGATTATCAGTTACTCTGTGATTTAGACGTATTAGCCCTTTATTAGCTACAGGGACAGGTCTAGATCTATGGCTTATTAATAAAATACTTCTCTGACATTGATTAATCCAGAACATGATGGCCACGTCACAGGGATTAATCTCCATTTTGGGGATTGTCTCCGATTCATTAATCCATCTAATTACCACAGATTTCACTGAATATCTCCGTCCAGATCTAACTCATTCAGTTTCTCCTCTCTCTCTCCCCTCAGACTTATGGATTTCTACATAATAGATGAGTCTGTCTGTGGAGGCAGGATAAAGGCTCTTACGGTGTGATGAATTTTGTACATTATCAAATTAAATTTCTTATCAGTTCAAATACTGTGTTGCTGCTACATTCAGCTTCAAAGGCTGAAATCCTGAGTGTAAAACGTACAAAAATTCCCTGCAGAAAAACAACCAAAGCTTTGTAGTGTTTTGCCTTTTCATATTGATTGACAAAAGAATCATAAAGAACCTTTGAGGCCCACAAAAGCCATGTTTATTCATTTATGCAGCTGGGTCAGTGCACATAAATCAACTTGACAAGCAAAACCGCCCAAATAAAAGTGTGTATATATAAAAATGTGGATTTGATGCTCTTTCCAGGCCATTATAAATTGCATATGTGTTTATGGTTTTGTACATTATCGCATTCTGTAACAAGGGCTCCCACATGTTGCCTAGCCAAGTTCTGTACCTCCATTTCTTACTAGTCTACAGTAGTAACCCCTGTCCTGCAAAATTTCTTAAAGTCCTTGCACATTATAAAGGCAAATATCAACATTAAGCATACAATTTACTCCTGATATCAACAGAATACGTACAGTATAACCTCTTTTTAAAACTGCTTGGTAAAACTGCAACTTCTTGTCAATTATGAACAGTAAAAAACTCCTTGTCTCTTATCCACATCAAAACATACAACTTCTTGTCACTTAACAGTAATACATACAACTTCCTGTCAAATGTCAACAGTAAAACCCAACGTCTTTTCTAATATCTACATCAAAATATACTTCATCAAATATCAATGTCAAAACATACAACTGCTTGTCAAATATCAAAAGTTAAACACTTATGATTGTAAAACTTAAAACTCCTTCTCAAATATCTATGGTAAAACATACAGCTTCCTGTCAATTCATGGTAAAATTGCAACTTCTTGTCAAACAACCACAATAAAAACATACATCTTCTAGTCACATAACAGTGAAACGTGCAACTTCCTGTCAAATATCAACACTAAAACACAACTTCTTGTCAAGTATCAACCGTAAAAACATATGTCTATTCATATAATAGTCAATCCTTCAACTTTCTGTCAAATATCAACGGTAAAACACAACTCCTTGGCCAGTACCAACACCAGACATACAAACATACAAGTTCTCGTCAAATATCTACAGGAAAACATAATTTCATGATCTGCTATCTCTTTTTGTTAACAATTAGTAATAATACTCTTCATTTATTTCATCATTCTGTCTTAAACACACAGCATGTAAACTCTCCTTTTCTGGGGCTCTCAATTAAAACAATGACAAAAACAATAGGAGAGGCACTGCTCAGCCCTGTCCAATTCCACACTCTTCTTGTTTGGAATTTAGGACTCTGTTCAGCAAAATGTACACTCCATAGATTGTACTTACTAAATACCTGTTAGTCTCTCTTGCTCGCTCTCCCCTGCCCAACCCCTCCCTCTCCCTCACTCGCACCAAAACCTCACTGAAAACACCGTAGTTTGCCGGTGTATTATGTGGATATCAGATATAGAAATATACCAGATAAAGGCAGAAGTTTGTAGCCTACTCACAGGTCATAACAGAGACTGAATTAGAAAATTAATCTTCTCTCCATCTCTCCAAAGTGTGCTGTGTGAAGCTCTCTGTCAGGATGGATCCAGCAGGATTTTAAAGGAGTGACAGAGACACAGGGTCACAGTACGAAACTATTTCCCACATTCTACGAATTTTCACAGTCACGGCAAATAAAAACGCATCGGACCCAGTGTGACAGGTCTGAGTGCGTGATGTTTTTTCAGACTATGGATCCGAAAAAAAAAAAAAAAAGCATATAAAATGTTATATTACTATTACTGATACAGACTTATTATGCTAGATTGTGTGCATGTCTATATTTGAAAAAGACTTCATTTATCATTTATTCTAAAATCAAATGTCTCGTTTTATGTCTCTTTCTAAAATAAATAGCGGTAAGTTCCAGTAAATGGACCCTCTCTCCTCTATACAACCCCAATGGATAGCACCTTGTAGGAGCAGCCCAATTTTGTAGTTAAAGTGTAAGTGAACCGCCGGCTCAGAGCTAACTCCGGCCACCTCCATACTTCCAAAAATGCGCAGAGAATGAGCAGAATGGTACTGAGAGGAGGGAGGGGAAAAGGACAGGGGTTTTCCAGATGAGACGGGAGTGACAGTGACATTTGTCAGAGGGAGACACAGACAGAGTCTCACAGCACTGCTGCCTCATAACAATCTTTGAGGTGGAGGAGTTTTCCCTCCAGAGTCCCCCTGAATCAGGCAATAGTGTGGTGGTGGACCATGGTAGTCCTGAGCGCAAACTGTTCGGGCCGCTGGCTTCAGCACCAGCGTTACAACAGCTGTAGCTCTCGGAGCCGAGGTAGTGCAGGTGCAGGCAGGAGAGGATGGGAGTGGTGTCTGAATGGGAACGCCAGTTAGAGGTGGTAACATTCTACCTTTTATATAGAGTTTGTGACGTAGAAACCTACCGGTGGTAGGATTGTACGTCACATAAGCCCCACCTTTTCAGAAAAGATTTTTCAAGGCAGATGTCCATTTGAGCTAATTAAAAGCTGTAAAATGTAGATTTTTATCAATTTGGTGCAAATTTCAGAAATAACAGCAGCACTGATGTGTTTTATCTTTGTTCAGTCAGATACTCAAGTGTACAGATGACAAAAAATGTGTTCACTACCTCTTGAATTGATCTAGAACCTTGTTTCCCAACCTGGAATCCAGGACCCCCTTAAGCCAGGTGTACACTGTGCAATTTTCCTCCAATTCAGCCACAAATTTTGAGTCACATGACTCGTGTGCGTTATGTCAGGCAGGCAGACATCCATAAAGAAATATGCACTTGGACATCCAGAAACTCATGTGCCCTTTGACATCTGTAATTTTTTTATCATTATTTTTAACCTATAATCTACAGCTCCACTCAACATGCCCAAGTGACGATGTAGGAAAGGTAATCCCAGAACATTTTGACATTTTGAACATCTTGACATAAACATGCAAGGTAAACAGAAAGCTGGCAGTACTAGCACGAATGTCAGCCACTGTCTGCAAACCAAATTACATAATAAAATAAAAAATAATTTGAAATAAACTGGCACAATTTTGACAGTTTTTAAGTGTTATCTGAAGAAACTAAAGGCATAAAGCCATTAAATGTCCTGAGCAAACAAACAGTAATTAATGTTAAGAAATGTACGTACAGAAAATTATATACAAGCTTTGATTATTATAATAGGGTTGCATAAATAGTTTGATTTTAGTAGATGACCAGATGAAGTTTTTATGGGCAGAACTTGCATTTTAAACAGAATCACTGTCAGTCATGTGTCTTTGATCATTGTAAGGCCAAGTTCAATGAATTGCACACCCCTAATTTGTTGTCTGAATTTTATTTTAAAGATAAACTGTGTTTTGAAAGTTTCTTCTGCTCTCTGTGTTGACAGGCACAACTCCTTTGACTCTCTTAATGCCTAATGATTGGTTCTAGCTCCACATAGCCGTCTTCAAGCATGAATGTTGCTTGGTTCACATTTAATCATTTTAATGAACTCTATTTCAAAGACAAGCCTTGCTCCAGCTCTATGACAGAGATCCATTTCTTATAAAAGTTTGTCAGCCGTTATAACAGGCGTAACATGGATTAATCCCCAATTCAGCCTGAATCAGACGCCCCTGACTAATTTTAGAATAAAGGTTGAATTTCCACCAGATTGGCTGTCTTTCCACAGTCAGCTTCAGGGCTGTTGAAATGTCTAATTAATTGTCCGAACAATCTGGCTGTGAGACGATAAGATGGATTATTTTTCATGTCAGAATTTATGGTCTTCTACTATCTTTCCCCTGAAGTTTTAATATAAGTGAGCTTGTTTTATAGTTTCTGGATGCTAATTTCCATGTCATCTCTTACTGCAGTGTTTCTTCACACTCAGCTTGGATATAAATAAACCCAAAAAATCTATGCAGAGGAGACCATATTGTCCTCTTTTCAGCCATCTGCGCTCCAGTCTTCTCTTTTCTTTTTTTCTTGCTTTCTGTTTAAAGGAGTTTTGCTGGAAGTTGCTTGGGTTTTATTGTTAATATTTAACTTTGTTGTAAACATTTGTAGGAAATAATTTAAATAAAATTTGACAAGAATTATCAATTCAAACAATGTTGTATTCAGTGTTTGGGGTTCTATTGGTAGGGGATATTTCTAGGTCTGCTCTTCTCATGCTGAAGGTAATTAATGACTTGCCTTAAAATCTTCAAAATAATATTAAAGGGTCACGCCATTATGACTCATCTGAAGTGTTACTGTAATGTACAGTATGTTACAATTATGTGCTGATCTCTAGGATGTCTGATTTAAAAATGACTAAATCTATATGACCTACGTATTTTTTTTAGAACTCATATTACCGCAAATATTTCCACAATTTCAAAGCCAAAGAAATGTAATGAGACATGTCTTACAGTTTTTTTCTGACTTGGTGTGAAATGTTTCAGCTGCATAATGGCAAGATTTTACTTTCAGTGTGTATGTAAACAAATCAGGGCTTTAAGACTGCCTGCGTGAGCAACTTTTCATGAATCTAGAGAATAGAGGATTCGCCTATTTTTTCCATGAATTGCACACATCTCTCAGAATAGACAAGGAAATGAATAAGCTCCTAGTCATATTTACCTTGTAGCAGTTTTCTATTTCCACATTAGGAGAATATGTTTCCAGTGGGCTGGTGTCTCATTTATAAATATTGCGTATACACAAAACGGGGGCTGAAGTTGGCTGTTCCACTTCCCACACAAAATATGTGATCTATAAAAAAAAACCTGATGGTGAAATGTGAACACCTGTAAGCAAACAGAGGGAAATTGGCGACAGAAACGGTGAGGTGGTGAGCTGAAGCCAGATCATTTCAGTTTTGCAATGACTGTTAAAGGCTAAATGTAGGTGTGTAAAGGGCAGAACAGTAGGCAGATCTACATGCACACATTTTCAGTTGGATTTGGATTTATAAACAGAGAATTTCATGGAGATGTGTGAGGACACAGTTGAATAAACCTAGCCATTTTTGAGGTTTTGGCGCACTACATTTTTAAGTCTTTTAGTTAACGTGAAAATTCACTGTTCCTTTCGTAATGCTCAATAGGCTGTATGCATGGCAGAGTGTGACCAAGCGGCAACCTCGGTCCTGAAAATGAAGCCAATGCGGAATTGCAAAAAATTCCAATACTGCGAGTGTCCACTTGAGGCTGGCTGCAGGAACACCAGAAGTCCCATCTGAACACCTGTTGAAAAACCGTTTTTTACACTAGAAATAAACTGGTTTACAGCCTGGTTAAAAAACCAAACATGTCTCATTGGCGAATGTCCTCATGTGCTGTCACTGTACGGGGGCTGAATTTTTTTGTACCACAATTGTTGAGATTTTATTGAGGACAAACCTCACTGCACGCTGATTGGTGTGTCTCTTTTGATTGACCGATAGCTCGGCAGGCAGAAGCTATGTTTCTGTCAACCAGAATGCTAGCTAGCTAGCTGACAAGAAGTCAAGCTTAGTGGGCGTCAGTTTTCTTGTTTGTTTCAATTGTCCGTTGAGTTTACTCTTTATCATAATGGCATCAAAATGTGCTAAAATGATGTCTCAAAAACAGCTTAATAGCACTTCTGGACATCATTGCTGTGTGCTGCAATGCACATCTTCAGCTAAATTTAAGTCATCATTGACAGTCATCATATGCTGTTCTCTTCTGCGTTCAATCTCCCGACCAGAATTTTGGGAGCTGCCTAATGCCAAACCTGGAAGCGATGTGTGCATAGATCCCATTCATTTTCAAAGCAGGATTTAAAATTAACTTGTGTGTCTTACCTGTCCCTGGGTAAGCATGGAGAAAGTTCTGGAGTACATCCACTCAGCACAAGTTTGGCTACGTCCAAAAGTGACATCATACACCAGTGACGTAAAGCCAAGGAGAGATGGGTGCAAAGTGTGACGTAATGGGCCAAATTCTCAGTTTTCCTTTTGTCTATTAGAAACTTGGTAAACGAGGTTTCTAAAAATCTTTACCCTGGATGGTGTTTTCAAAAGGGTGCATTTACAGTGACCTAAAACGCTGGTTGCACGTGTATTGAAGGTCAAAATGCATTGAAAAACTTTTGTTTTCAAGGTGCCAGCTTATATGTGGGCAAGGCCTAAGGGCAGTGAGAAATACTGAAGATGTTTCCCTTTAAAACAGACAGATTCATTCAATGTCACATCAAAAGTGTAAACAAAGCACAGTACGAGTTTGATGTTTTCAAAATGAGTTTTGACACAACAACAGTAATGCTTCTGTTTTTCAGCCAGGGTTGCTGGTGGTTGATGATTACCTTGAACTCTGAAGACGGTGGTCTTGCATGTTTGTGCATGCATGAGTGTGATAAAGTCCTTCACATTTATGGAACACATCATAAAGCTGAATACTTCTCCATCATGCACACTTATAAAAAAGTGCATTAAAACAGGATGTTTTATTCTGGAAAGTTTTGTTAAAGCAGTTTCATATTCTCCTTGATCAAATGTTGTTGCCTGCAGTTATCAGTGTGTCTACTACAGAATAAATACATTCAGCACTCATTCAAAGTGGGTGTTGCAATATTTTTCTAAATTGATTTATAAGACTGTACTAAAACATAAAATAGAATTTAAATGCTTTTATAGATGACTAAGAAGACCTTTGAACTGTGCATTTATAATTTATAAATGAAGAAAAAAATCATTATGCTGCATTTAATTAAATTGCTCTTTACGCCCTTCTATATTGCTCAGTTAATTTCATCAGAAGGACTAATTCTGCAGCTGAAGAACAACGTTCCTTGACTCATGCCTGATGGTATGAATGATAGACAGTATTAAGGTTCCTCTTCCCCTTTCTTTTTCTGCTTTTTAAATGACTTTTGACTGGTTTTCATGGAGGAAGTAAAGACAGGTTTAAAGTTGTGTCCAGTCATGTGTTTATGTCGAAACATGGGTTGTCTGATAGTCTCAAGTGGAACATTCCTGACTTCTTGAAATGTCATCACTAGTTGTGTAAATGACTACAGCTGAGACGATGTGAAGACGCTGACTTGCAAATGCTACGACGGTCGATCCACACCAATGAACTTTAGAGAAAGCAGACATTCCTACTCAAACCAAACTGAGCTGAAGCCTGGACTTGTTGCTCACCTCAACACCGCCCACTGCAAACAAGGCTGGTGCTCCATCCAGGACCTGTGTTTTTGGCAGTCCCTCCTTTTCAATATCTGTCTCTTTTCTTTAGTTTACATTGCAGATTAAGGCTAGCCAGCATCTTTATTTATATCCTTAGTAGGGGCTAGGTTAGTGTTCATATACGTACTCAAGCTGCAAAAAATGTGCCTTCATACGTTAAATATAAAAAATGTTGTAAGTTAATATTTTATTCAACTTTCATTAAGCTATTTTTCACCTACAACTGACCTAACTATTGATATCAAATATCCATTATTAGGTTTTAACCCCTTGTATGCCAGTGCTTTTTGGCACGATAAGCCACCATGTTTTTGATGAAAAAAACATTAGCAGCAGCATTTCTTTTTATGCATTATCATTTTTTGCATGTTTAGTATGTTTTTTCTCCATGTGCCAAATATATCAGATTGTGACTCAACTCTTAGTGGTATCTTCAACGGTATCAGTACCTTTCTTTTATAGTAGCTATACCAGATGCAGAAAGTCACCTAAAGCCTGCTACAAACTACAAGGTTATCGTGACAATATTGGGTCTGATTATGCCATTCCTATCAAAGTCAGCAATGGTCTGATTATCAGGTGGTTCAAGAAATTATCTTGGCATGTGGTGCTGTGAAAAAAGTATTTACCCCCTCACAGATTTTTAATTTTTTTTGGCGTATTTGTCACACTCTAATGTTTCGGATCATCAAACAAGTTTTTGCTATAACTGGCAATAAGTCTTTCACATCGCTGTGGAGGAATTTTGGCCCACTCTTCTTTACAGGATTGTTCAAATTCAGCCACGTTGGAGGGTTTTCAAGCATGAACTACCTGTTTAAGGTCATGCCACAGCATCTCAAATTGGAATTAAGTCCAGATTAGGTGTGACTTGGCCGCTCCAAAACCTTCATTTTTTTCAAGCCATTCAGAAGTGGACTTGCTGAGTTTGGGATCATTGCCCTGCTGCATAACCCAAGTGAACTTGAGCTTGAGGTTACAATCTTATAGCCTGACATTGTCCTTCAGGATATTCTGGTAGACAGCAGTATTCATGGTTCCTTCAATTACAGCAACGTGTCCAGGTGTCAAGTTTTGGGATCATCAAGACACTTTTTGGTAAATGTGAGATGAGTCTGTGTTCTTTTTGGTCAGCCATGGTTTCGGCCTTGGGACTCTCCCATGATGCCATTTTTGCAAAGTCTCTTTCTTATTGTTGAATTTTATTCCAGGTTCTTTTGTGACCTCCCTGATTAGTAAATTAGTAATTTTGATTGGCTGGCCACTTCTGGGAAGGCTCACCACTGTTTACAGTTTTCTCCTTTTGTGTATAATGGCTCTCACCGTGGTTGGCTCGAGTCCCAAAGCCTTCGCAAAGGCTTTGTAACCCTTTCCAAACAGTTCAGTTTGCAAGTGCAGACAACATGCTTTGGACGCCAGCAGTCATAATCATGTAAACTTGGTAGTCTGAATGAATCTTCTTGGTCAGCAGGGTTCTTGAATTTCTCATTTCTCTTTGCCAAGTCACCCAGTGGGTGCCAAAGTGCTCGCAAAGCCAATGTTGTTTTAAGAAGGACTTTTTGGAGTTCACTCAGCTTTCATCAGCTGTCACCCTTTTTAAAAACCACAGCAGGGATTTTGCTGTCAACTAATCATCTCAACCGTCTCTTACCACAGCAACAAGTGCATGGTACATTGGGGCTTAGAGCAGTGTGGGATATTGCAACCTGCCACCTAAACCTGCCAAGAAAAAGTAATTTTAGAAAAAGGGAATCATCTTCTTCAGTCGGTCGATCCTGCTGTCAACAAGCGTCTTGATCTTTTTGAGCTACTGACTCATGTGTCTAATCTCCCTCCACACTCTCTGCCTGCCATAGAACTTGTAACATGAATAACCTCGTCTCCCCGCAGAGGGAAATGTGAAAATCATCCCCTGCTACACCTGTGTCATATTTAGAAAAATACATGTCAGGTTAGGAAATGGAAAGAGTTTAGGAAAATGGTGTCCATGTGATGATTTGAGTGTGTGGTTTGCAACAGGTCACAAATTTTCAAATGACAGCTTTTAGGTTTGCTCACATTTTAGTGGTCACATTTGGAACCGTCAGTGTAATGAAAAGGGAAAAATTCCAGTGTTGTGCAGGCTAAATACTGCATGCTTTCTGTTTGATTTTTTTTTTTTTTTTGCATATTTTCATGTGTTTTTATGAAATCCAGTGACTAATGCAGCTGCTGTAAGCCTGTTTTATGCCCACTTTATGAAGGTTTCTTTCTGGTGGCTTCCTCTATTTACAACACATGAAATGGAAAATGATTATCCTTTACCTATTATCATCCATACTGCTCACTGTAATAAATATGTTTCCTTTATGGGTCTCATTAACTCACCACTCTTTGAAAGAAATGTATCTATAAACCTCGTTTTGCTGACATTAAACAGAATTATCTTATGAAGGATTTGTTGTTTAGTAAGAAAAGTGTTTTCACACACTTAAGGGCAAACATTTGAATGATGACATGAACAGCCAACCAGCCTCATCATCAGGGACTTCAACATCAAGAGTGTCCAAGTCTAAGTTGGCAGTGATGCTCTGCATCTCTGGAACTTAATTATTTTATTGATGAGATTGTCTTTTATTGCTGCACCACTACAGCACTGATGACAACTCAAGAATTAATTCCCTGTTCTAAAGTCACAGGCAGTTTTTCAAAGTGTTGGGAATCAGTCATGTGGAGAATTTCATGAGACAAAGTCTCAGCCTACTGTATATGGCAGTGTTGAAGCCTGAGTTGCGGTACTTTTGGAAGGAATTTTCAGAAAATCCAAGACTCATTTTCCCAGTATACATTGCAGGACATCACTCTCCTCCTTGATAGGAGACCCAAGGAGACTCTGCAGGGGGGTCCACAGATAATAAAAGCCATCACGACCCCCCTCAGGGCCATTCCACTGCCATGCAAGCAGCAACCCAGCTGTCTTCCACTGTTGCTCTGTTTCCCAGCTTTAGCTTAAGTTTTGCACAGTCAGGAATCGGCCGGTCAAGTGCAAGAGTTTTTTTCCTTTATTTGAAATCATCTGGACAGGAGAGCTGCAGAAAGCCAACCAGTATCCGAGGAAGGACACAAAACTCTTCTCCCGCCTCAGAGGGATGATATGAGCCCTGCATTCCTGAAGTTGAATCTTGATGCCACTGGACTTTTAACTTGCTGGAACTGTGGAATAAACATTAATTGATTCAGTACTGCTCACTCCTGGAGCTAGTTGGACATCAGACTTAAATCACACAATGTGATCACAAGTAAGAGGCTTTGATCCGGGCAGAACTATGTAGGAACTGTTTCACCTGCATCCATTGAAAGCTGTTGTCTCTGCTTGTCCAGATTTATCCAGTACAGCACCTTCCCCTACACATTATTGTTACTGTCGCCTAATCTAAGTCCACACACTAACTCCATAATTTTTTGATATGTTATTAAATCATTTGACATGTAGGCCTCGTCACTAGTTCACATGGTCACTCTTTAACCAGTGGCACTGGCCTTTGACATGAAACAGATAATAGTTACTCCTATTTCATTATCCATGGTGCTCAGCAGTTGTTGGCTGATGCTCTACTCATTTCCCCTCCAGTTGAATGTGTATGTATGATGTGAACTCAGGCATATGAACCATTCCTGAATTAGGCTACATTACTTTTGTTTAGCACACTTTAACACACATATCAGGTCGGGCTTCCTCTTTACCAAAGATTGCAGGATCTACTGTGAGTCTTAGAAATATTCCTCTGGGAAAATGGGATGGGCTGGGCAACTCATAGCTCCACAGACAGTGTGGGAAGTATGTCAGTATGTAAGACATAGCAATGCAAACAAAACCGTCACTGGGAGCTAGCTCTGCGAATGCTAACAGTGCAGCTGATGAGCCACGCATCCTGCAGCATCTGTGTCGGAGATGATGCACTGTGAAATTGCCAGCAGCAGGTTTGTTGTGCTCAAACTGTATTCTGTTGAAAATACACTCAGAATGTAATAGAGAATGTTAAAAAATATTGGACATCTTGAATCAATTCATAATTTGATAAATTGATATATGTGATACTGACGTGAATCAATTTTTTCCAGCACCTCTAGTGAGCATGCACTGCTGTCGAGTAGTGAACAAAATATGAACTCACCAGGCAAGTGCTGTCAATGAATGATTCTTTATTATGAGTGCAGACAGTTAGTAAATGAAGCCTTTGCTGAAGCTGGTCAGGAGAGAAGCGCACGAACATCTTTGCCTAATAAAACTACTGCTTTAGCTGCATCCGCACTACTCTCTCTACCAGCCACCATTGTTTGCAGGTGTGCAGTCACTTCAACTAAACCAAGCCTGGAACTACTGCCTCTCTCTCCTCAAATGATGCTGATTGGTCCAACTATTCTCTGACCAGAAACAAACATTTCAACCCAAGCTATGGAAGATGGGTCCATCTGATGACAGACGTGGAGTCTGGCCAGTCCATCGGTTTTGCACGATTATATGACTGCCCTCAATGTGATAGCCAGCATGTAAGTTGCAGCAATCTTTTAACAGTACTTTTTATCAGTCATTTAGCAATGTTTGGTAACCGTTGTTGCTGAAGTTAAGCGATGCAAAGTTAGTTTGATGGTATCTCTTCAGTTGGTAACAGCTTTTAAAAGCACTGCAGCTACAGTCTGACAGTTTTACTTCAATACAACCTGGCTCTGGCACGAATGGATAAAGACAGTCTGATGATCATGACCCATCTCTAAGCTGAAGTATCTACGGTTGTCATTCAAACTGACGAAACACTGGCCTAACAGTCTGAGCTTTTACGTAAGTGGCACTGATTGAGGACCCAAATCACCCTGATGGTCAGGCCACCTAGCTTATTAGCTTCCGTCTATTGACTTTTGACTGAATGGATGAATGAGAATCAAAAGCTTCAGACAAAGCGCAACATAAATACAGTCATTTGGTTAATCAGCTGGCTCTGAACCTGTGCTTTGCTTTGACAGTGCCTCTCTACATAATCCTCAGGGTTTAATTTATTGAGGTCACTATTTTGTGGCCTCAATAAATTACCATTAAAAAGAAGCTCAGAGTGAGTTCAAGGATGACTCCATGTGTGAGTCATTCACTCTCCACCTCCCTGACTTTCTAACCAGCTGAGCTGTGGTATTCACTCTCTCAAGACCAACCAACCAGTTTACCTGTAAGAACCATCTGCCAATCACCTTGCAGCTGTCCACTCCATTCACTCTTAGCTTGTTTCATTTGACACTACCTTTGTATTGACTCCATTAGGAGATAACCTTTACCAACGTCAGTCCCGTGTCCTCTTAGACTGGCTACACAATAGGATATGTTCAGTCTTAACCATGTTGAAAGGCATGTGTGACTACAGAAATAAGGACAGTCAACTTTTGTAGTTAGGACCCCACTCTATTGAGAGCTCACATTCATCTGTGCCAACCACCCTGAGCCAGTCACACCCTCACTAGTCAGTACTTACTTTGCCTCAGCACTCACCATAATTCCTCTCCAGTGCGTACTAGAGCTCCTCTGGTGGAGATACTGTTGAATAATAAAGGAGGTGTGTTTAAAGAGAGCAGTTTTTTTAGTCCAATAATCTGATCTGAAAGTTGCATAATCATTCAAACATACAAATAGGTGATGGGTTTTGAATGAATACTCTGTCAAATTTCAATAAACATAGAAATGGAAAAAACGTACTTTATTATCCTAAGACAGGGGTGTTCCAACTATGGCCCGGGGGCCAACTGCGGCCCTTAGTCCAATTTTTGATCGGCCCGCAGCAAATTTTAGAAATTAAATGAAATCTGGCCCACATTTGAACATGGAGCTTGTGTTTGACTTTACGATACTTCATAGTTTCAGCACAATATAGTGCTAAAATGCTAATTCTGTAAAAACTTCTCAACAAAAAGAATTTATTAATGAATTTTTATGTAAACTGAGACAACACTGGTCATGGTTAAAAGTATTGGCAATCAAAATAATGATAATATATATAATGTAATATAAATAATGAGCTATAATATAAATAATCAGTCTCAGCAGTAATAAGTAGTACCAATAATATTCGCTCTAAAGCTGTCTTATTTAAACTGCTCTTGCCTGGCCAAGCTCTGCTGTCTCTGCAAGCTGCTCTTGCAGCCCTCCTCCACCCCAGCTCCTCCTTTATTCTGCTTCTATCAATGTCAGTACCTTGCCTTGTGGATATTAAAGTTGTCCCAACATCCTTATATATTTCTGTATGTGGCCATCAGTGGAAAAAGTTTGGACATCCCTGTCCTAAGATGATGCAATTGAAATGATATCTGAGAAAACAACAAGAACAATTTTGGGTCTCAACCCCCCAGTTGAGAACTACTGGTCAAGACTAGTGAAGTTCCTTGGCAAATAATTTCACTCACAATTTTTTTTTTACAATTTTTTCCTCTGGCTAAAATGGCTGGCCCCCCTTCAAGAATTTCAACTATATAGAACAACTACCAGGCATTTTCTTTAGACGGCCATATGTGACCAATAACCTGCATTTAAGAGCAATAAAACAAAAACAGAAACACCATGATACATCTTCAAGTCTGTGCCTAAACTACACTTGAAAAGCAGATGGGTTTGCCAGACTCCATCTTAGTCATCAGGCAAATCCCTCTTGAAAAGCTCTAAACAACAATGTTTGTACCAAACTAAGCACTGTTTGGACCAATCAGCATTAATTAAGGAGAACAAGGCAGTAACTATGGGCGGGGTTTAGTTTTACTCGAAGCTGTTTGCAGTGGCTGCTTCCAGTGTGGTGCTAACCTTGAATGTGGCATTAGCATAGCATTAATTTTATTAGAACTGGACCATCTTTCTGCATGAAATAAAGAATAAAACTACACTCAAAGCTTTTCATGATGTGAAAGATGATTTTACTCTTTTGCAGACTTGCATAAGCTTGAGTTTTTGATCATTACGAGATGGTGGTTAGTTGTACAGTTTTGTCAGAAATGGACATTTCTTTATTTAAACAAGGACAAAGAGCAACACTGAAAGCTTTTCATGACTGAAAAGATGTTTTTGCTCTTCTCCTGGTCAGCTTCGGGGTCACATTGGCTTTTATTACTTGTGGAGCCCCTGCAGAGTCTCCTCAAGTCTCCTATCAAAAAGGGGAGCGACATGCTGCAAAGCATACTGGGAAGATGTCTCTCACACTGTTTGAAAAATTCCCTCCAAAGTACTGCAGCTCAGGCTTCAGCACTGCAATGTAGGTCGAGACTGTGTTTAATGAAATCCACCACACCACTGATTCCTAACACAACTTTAACCACAAGTTCAGCCAGGTAATCATGCACATCCCTAGTCTTTGTATTATTATATAAAGAGACACAACATTAATCGATCAAAGCCCATGATTTGCTGTGATATACATGAGTTATGTATTTTGACTGTGTACAAAACTTTCTTCCAGTTGGTTATCACTTTCCAGGTCTCTAAGGAAAGTACAAAGCATGCATGAGAAACTTTATCACAGGGCTCAGTCAGCATGGCTGCCTCTCCTTAAGCTGCATGTACTGATAAGTCTTTATGACTGCATAAGTAATGATCCCTTTTTTGGGCATCAGGGTTTAATTGGGCAAACCGGTGCCTTCTACTCTAAAGAGGCCTGCTGCTCGTGTGATACACTGTCATCTACTCCAATGGTACAAATGTTGAAGCCACTGCAATGAATTCTTCACCGCTCGTTGCTAGGTTACCTGTAGTTTCTTGGCAGCTGATGTGTTGTTCAGTATCTCGCCGTGGTTGTGTCGTTGGGGGGGAGTGTTGCGTATTTTCTACACTTTCTCAAGAAAACAGCATGGAGCCCACAGCTGGTCGAAATTCTTTCAATCACAGATCCGACAGCCATCTTTTCCAGAGAAGGAGCGAGGGGCACAGAGCCTGACACAAGTATCTCCATCGCTGGCTCCACTCCTACGAGAGCATTATAAATCTAGACTATGGTAATAGAGCAGCCGGCCTCTCAGGCCTGGAAATGACTTATTATGTGTCACTATTTTTTCCGTCCTCTTCAAGGTATTTTGGCTTGAAGTGTAAATAATTAATTTCCCTATTTAAAGAGCGTCATGTTTGATTTATAACCGTAGAGGTGCAGCGAGGTGACTTCATAGGGGTGGCATTTACTTCCGAATGACAGAAACACCTTCATTCTAACCTGAATAAAAGTATAAAATAAAAGCACTGTGAAATGTGCAATAAAGGTTTACCTAAAGGCTGCATCACAGTAGAAATACATGTGTAAACATAACCTTTACAAAGCGTTCCCTTTCAAACAAATGGAGCTAAATTAAGGATCAAAAAGAAGATACTGTACCTGGCATGATTAATTTTTAAAGCACAGTTTGCAGGAAGATTTATGGTTTAACCTTTTAGAAGTAAAGTGTGATAATTATAAAATTGAGCCTTCTCAATAAAAACACAGAAGCCTGATATTTTGGGGACACATGCTGCTTTTAATTAAGGCAGAAGTGCAGATTGAGTATAATGTGAAACCTTTTACAGTCATTAAAATGTGCTCCTCTTTTTCTTATCTATTGAAGCTCACATTTACAAAAAAGCATGAAAATAAAAAGCTGTGACTTTTCTTTTCAACTACATTTTTGGTATGTCCCTTTTTATCTGAGCAGTAGTTGTTATATTAAGAATTTAGCAGCCAACACAGTCAGAGGGACTGCACTCAAGTATTGTCAGATGATTACCCACGCTGATGAAATTGGCAGGGGGTTATGTAAAGGGTTCTGTATCTTTGTTTGTGTTTTTGTTTGTATGTGTACAAGATAACTCAAGAACAGAAAGTCGGATCTTCACCAAACTTTCAGGGAATATTGGGATAGTGACAGGGAAGAATCAGTTAGATTTTGGTGATGATCTGCGCACCCGTTTGGTTTTTCTCGGACTTTGAATTTTGAACACCATAGTAATCAATGGGAGAGCGAGTTCCTCAGTGGCGCTGCTTAGGCGTGGGTCTGCAACCTCAGACGGCCATTCTAGTTTCTTACAGAAATGTTTCTACTCATTACGGAACATTTTCTGCTCCATATAGATTTAGGTAATGGTTATGTAGAGCTGTATCTTACTCTAAATGGACTGATCTTCCTCTTTATATAGAGCTACATTTTCCTCTTAATAGAATAATATAATTCTGCCTCTCCACCTGTAAAGGCCATGACAACAAAAGAGGTGTTTTTGCCTATACATATTAGACATGATGTTGTCATATAACAGAGACAATTGTGATGAAAATATGACAAGAAATCAGGAGCAGAGCATGAGACAAGGTGGTAAAGTAAAAGAAGTTTATATGATGGTGAGTACATGGGCTGGTGGTTGGAAATAGCACCGGCAGAGAGACGGAGACACTGCGCAAAAAAAAAAAAAAAAAAAAACAGAGGGCAAATGGAGTTAGACAAGGCAAAAAAACCTCACTGAAAAACCACTAGATTATCAAAGGTTGAAGAGGAGTTACCTGACCTGAAGCTGTAGTCCACAGGTGTCTGAAGGTTCATCATCAGGTGAGGAGATCTTGATTACCAAGGATTATCTGCAGCTGGAACACCGTCCATAAGTGATGGCAGCTGAGTTGAAACTTAAGTGGGTGTGGTTAAAAGTTTTACTCCAGTAGAATTTACTCTGTGTTTTACTCCAACTCTCATGGTGGCTGATAATAAATGTACTCAATAAAGAGTAAATTTTACTATTTTTGAGTAAAATACTTTTTACTTTTTACGCCCCAGATTTTCCTGGGGACCAGAAAGGAGGATTGGCTCAACCCTGGTCGTGCTCTGGATGTCCTTGCATATCACAGTGGCATAGAAAAATAATTTGTAGAAAAAATAATAAAGTCCACACCTTTAGGGCGGAGTACCTGGTGGATGTGGTGAGTAAGCATGGCCTGGGGTACCAACCAGGTGGGTAGTAGGGTTGCTACGAGGCACTGATGGTGCTGTGGATGACCCAAGGGTCCAAAAACTGCCTCCGCTCTCTGGGGGGGTGTATCACCACGGGTGAAGAGTCTCTAACAAAAGAGATGCCATTGAGCTTGACTTTGGATGCCAAGTCACACGCGTATCAAAATGTACTGAACTTGACTGTTCCCCTGGGTTCTGGCACATCAGGCCCTGTAATGACTCCTTAGTGCCCTACAGGCCTACAATGTGTGCATGTAAGTCGGACCAGCATTGCCATCCCTCCCCTCAGGCCCAGGCTGAATCTGGCTCAAGGGGAATTAAAGGCATCTTATCAGAAATAGCACCATTATTACATTTTTTCCCTTTTTTTGAGTTTTAGTCTATTTTTCGTGCAATAATTTGAGAAAAGCTTCTGTCATGGCAGAACCATTGCACATATTTGAGATGTGCTGCAGTGTTAATTTTGGCAGTCATTTTTAGATTTAGTCATACTTTTAGTCTTTAGACAATAATATTTTTAGTTTAAGTCACATTTTAGTCCTGTTCACCCTTCATGGTTTGTCTAGTTTTGGTCGAAAAAAACTCAAAAGATTTTAGTCCAGTTTTAGTTGACAAAAGTACTAATATTTTAGTCTTTACTTTTAGTCACATCCTATTTTCTCTCTTAAAAATAAACCAAATTGTGAAATATAAATAAACACAGAACTTTCACCTTGTTGTCTTTAAACCATTTCTGGAGCTTTCGCTGTATGCTTTTGGTCATTGTCTTGCTGGAAAATAAATCTTCTCCCTAACCATAGTTCTCTTGCAGACTGAATAAGACTGTCCCCCAGGATTTCCCTATATGCTGCCACATTCATTGTACCCCCTACCTATACAAGTCTTCCAGGGCTGGCTCCAGAGAACTATTTCGAGAGCATGATGCTGCCAGCACTGCCACCACCATGCTTCACACTGGGGATGTTGTGTTTGTGGCAATGTGCAGTGTCTTGTCTGATGGCCAAAAAGCACTGTTTTGGTCTCATCAGACCAAAGAACTTTCTTCCCCTTGGCAACAGAGTCTCTTACAGGCCTCTAGTCTAGATTAAGTGAGCTCTGTTCAACAGTGGCTTTCTCTTTGCCACTCTCCCATAAAGTTTGACTGGTGAAGAGCCTGGCCAACATCTGTATACAAAGTCTCAGCTGCTGAAGCTTGTAACTCCTTCAGAGCAGTCATAGGTATCTTGGTGGCCTCCCTCATGAGTCTCCCTCTTGCATGATCACTCAGTTTGTGAGGACAGCCTGATCTAGGCAGATTTACATGTGTCATATTCCTTCCATTTCTTGATGGAGGATTTAACTGAACTCTGGGAGATGTTCAGCACCATGGAATTTTTTTGTATCCATTCACTGACTTAGGTATACCTTTCAATAACCTTTTCTCGGAGCTGCCTGAAGTGTTCTATTGTCATCATGGTGTAATGGTAGCCTATAATACTGATTAACCAGTGATTGGACACAGGTGTCTTTATACTGCAATCACTTGAGACACATTCACTGCACTCAGGTGATCCCCATTTTACTGTGAGGCTACTAGCACCAATTTGCTGGATCTCTGTTGAATTAGGTCAGTCACTTCATAGGCCCTGTGTGCACCTGCCTTGTTGTATCTTTTATATATTCTCCTATGTCCAGGGGATAATACCTCCTACATATTGGCCATATTTGTTAACTCTAAACTGTATGTAAAGATGGAAGACACATCTTATCCACCTCCTGTTGTACTAAGATGAAGACAAAATTCTGCTGTGATGGGCACTTACTGTGTATTTGGAAAGAGTTTGCACTATCGGTCCATGGTTTGATGTCATGCTGGTTTAACTTATGAAAAAGAAGACATTTTATTTGCTGATAAAATGGCAAACATCAATAAGGTCAGTATAATCAGCAGCGACAGAAAATGTTCTCAAGTTTGCAGCAGACACTCATGTTTATAGAACAGTCAAAGACTCTTGTGCTTCTGTGCATTATGTTTCCTCTCATAATTCCTCCTCCACTCTGCAACAACCTCAATCTGGTGCGCATAGCATTACAGGAGCATGTTTTACACCTTTCCTACTGCATAAATGGATGAATAAACCAAACTTTTCAGTAAAAAGATGGCTTGATCTGAAACTGATCTGGTGTGTTCTTTGATTTATAGTTTGACCCATCTGTTAACATGGAGGAGGCAAACTTACGACTGATATTTCAGCCAGTTTGTAGAAGCCAAATGTTCAGCTTGACTCAAGACTAGGTGTCCATTCTTTATATGGTCTATGGTGTTAACAAAGCTGGCCCAAAAGGCCAATTATAGCATCAATATGGTGCTTGTTTGTTGAACTATCATGTGGGTTCATAAGAAAGAAACTATAAAGGGCCCTTATCTGGTTCTGTGCCAAGTCAGTCCAACAAACCCAAATGTTATCTGCTCTTTTCTGTGTCCTTTAGCTTTATCTTCCTTAAACTCCCATCCCTTCTGTTTTTGAAGTCCTCATTGTTCCTAACACGCCTCCAGTTCTTACTCCTGCTATTTTTTCAGTCTTTTTCGTTTTCTGAAAGAACAGATGCCAAACATGCTGCTGCTCTACAAGACTGTCCAGAGAGGGAAGTGATTCAGTGAAGGTCAGTCCTTATCTCTGTTTCTCTGTCTCTGTCTGCTCTCTGTTCTGGCATCCACTACAACCAAACAGACACATGTGCACAACATGCATTCAGACTATAACTCATTTCAGATGGGAGCTTTGAAGATGTAGATGGCTGTTCTTCTTTCATTCCTGCATCAGCTTTCATGTTATATGTTCATAATTTGGTAATTCCATGAATATGCAATGACTTCCTGTTGACCTGCCTTACGTGAAGCAGACACAGTGACTCACACAAACACACTTTCTGAAGGGAAAGCAGGAGGAATTAGAGGAAAAATGCAACCAGTCAAAGATGACAACTCAGATGTGATGAAAATAGGTGAGTTATCTTCCTGAGACTGCAATATTTGATCTGGCACCTGGATCTGGCAACTCAACACTTGACTTGGACCTACCTTTCAAGACTTGGGACTTGACTCTGACTCCAGTGTTTTCTTTCTTATCCCCTATTAAGCAGTGTTAATGACGCCAACAATTTGTTCTTATGAGGTGGGTGTTCTACCCTTAAACAGCCAGACACATTCACCTGACACGCCAGATAGACTGTTTCATATCTACTGCGTGGATATACAGTGCTTAACAAATTTATTAGACCTCCATCCAAAGCAAGGTTTATGCCACAGCTGCATCATGAAGTGCTTTAATGTGGACTCTTTCATTTTCAGTGAGCTCTCCACGTTTTACCATTTTGAACAGGAATGAGGAATTTCAAACTGAATTCACCTTTTTATACCCAAATTTGAGCCAGCTCACTGAGCTTCTCTGAGAAGTCAGAAATTAATCAAGCATAACATTCAACCACTAAAACTCATTTTTCTGTTCAGGAATGCAAGTAAATAACTATAATTTGCCATATTAATAAAGAAATAATAATGTGCTTTACTACTTTTTCAGTTTTTTTGTAAATCAGTAAATTCGAAAATTCATGGCTAACAATAATAAGTGTATTTTGGCACAGTGGGAAGAGAGGAACCAGTGGCCACAGCATAGCAGCATAGAGACCCATGTCATCCGTCCCACTGGCACTGATGGTGGTTGATGCAGGACCAAAGAGGAGAGTGTCCAGGTGCTTCTCGGCCTAGAGGTTGGAGATTCT
This sequence comes from Cheilinus undulatus, assembly GCF_018320785.1. Taxonomy (NCBI): domain Eukaryota; kingdom Metazoa; phylum Chordata; class Actinopteri; order Labriformes; family Labridae; genus Cheilinus; species Cheilinus undulatus. The sequence goes on along the minus strand of NC_054869.1, from coordinate 42,761,659 downwards.
CTGTTCCACATACTTTCTTATTTAGTTTGGATCATTTCAGGCAGCTCAGCAGTGAGATGAGTAGAGGCATTGCTACTTAACATATACTCATGTTTTTTCCTCAAATAACTTGTGCTCCAGGAACCCGATGAATGAAATCCCATCTGTAGCAAAAGTTAAATTACGAGTGGACATGTTCTTAAAGGCTCGTTGTACAAAAGCTGCATCAGACTGGTTTTAAGGACAGTTTAAGATGGGGTGACTCAGCAGCCTGTCAATGTATCACATGCACAGTGTAAAGCAGCACAAGGAAATGCACTTCCTGAACTTCTTTTTCTTTCGTCTTCATTACAGCTTTTCTTTTCCTAGTAACACACCCTAGTCACAACCCAGTTAAAATGGCTCTGCAAGCCATCAACCTACCTGCTGAAAATAGTAGCTCCATACTTAAGAAGGGAACTGATTGAGTTATTGATCGACTGAGCTTTTTTAATGTATCTCACCTAACTGCAGCGACTATAACATCTACAGAAAAGTCAGTGAGCAAAAGTTTGAAGAAAAGCAAAGTCATTAGGACACAGAGCTTAGGAAGTATCTTGTTAAGGGGATTATACACATTATCCTTGTAATGCTTGTGTGGTCAGCTTTTCCTTGCTGATATAATCAATGTCAACAACAAAAATATCGCTTTTAAATTGAAAGGACTGATGATAAGATCATGAAGAAGACACACAACCACGAGGGGAATTCCAAAAGGAGATGAGAGGATTGATCTCCTGCAAAGTAGGGAATCATCACTCTTGATGTGATGCAGATTGGGTACATAAAAGCACATGTGTAAGTGTCAAAACGAGTAAGAACAGAGAGCTGAGTTACAAATTCATTACTCTACCCCGACAATGGCAAAGAGTGATATTCTTAAGATGTGTAAAAACAAAGGGCACAGAGGGGAAAGTGACGTGCAATGACTGAACTATCTTGTCTTCTGTTTAGGAGGAAAGGACGAATAGCAGGAAAGAAGTGGCACAAACAGGGAGACTGACAGAGAGAAGGGGACTGGTTTTAGGAGACATGATGCTGGCACGTTAAAGCAGCCTTTACTCCGGATTGCTAAAAAGAAAAAAAAGCCTCTCTATGATGTTTTTTTCTTTCTCTCTCTGCAGAGTGATTACAATCACATCTTCTACTTCTCCAGTCAGAAGCATCATGCGGTTGCTAGGTAACATATTAAAAACAGTGCATGTGTTTCACATGATTTCTTTTCCAGACCTTCAAAAACAAGTTCTGCCCATGAAAAAAATTGTCAAATCTTCTCTGCAAATGCCACAAAGCTAATTCTGCCTTTGGCTCTTGTTTGGTGGATTGGATGATTGAAGTCTGAAGAGACAAGTCATATTGGCAATTTAACAATTTATTAATTTAACAGACAGGAGCCTCAGTAGCGTGTGGAAGAACCATACACAGCCACAACAGCCTGGCACCTCCTCCTCATGCTGGTCACCAGCCTGGTCACACACTGCTGTGAGATGGCATCCCATTCTTCAACCACCATTTTTCACAAGTCAGCCAATGTGGTTGTGTTGGTCACTCTGGCATGGACAGCACACCCAAGCTGATCCCACAAGTGTTCAGTGAGGTTTAGGTCAGGACTGCCGGCAAGCCATTTCATCCTCTCCACTCCCAAATTCTGGAGGTAGTCTCTGATGAACCCTGCTCTGTGGAGGTGAGCGTTATTATCTTGGAGGACAGAGTTCAGTCCCAGACTGTGGAGATACAGGATTGCCACTGGTTGCAGAATCCCATCTCAATATCTCTCTGCATTGAGATTGCCTTCAATGATGACAAGCCTTGATTTTCCACTGATCAAACTGCTTCCACCAAAAGATGTTACTCTATGAGTGCAGCAATCGGCATAGCGTCTTCTCAACACTGACACTATGATCCAGCTGCCATCGGCAGAATCTGGACTCATCTCTGAACATAACATTCCACCACATGTTCGGGTTCCAGTGCACATGTTGCCGACACCAGCGCAAACAGGCCTGACAGTGAAGGCCAGGAATGGCAGGCCACCTGGCAGTCCTATGAGACCGGAGATTGGCTGCGTGCAGTGTGTTCCAAATTGTGGCCAGAGAGCCATCGGCCATATTTTCGTGGAAAACCTTGACTACAAATCCGGAGAAGACAACCTACAGTTCCTACATGCTGACAGGTTGAGGAAACGGTCTTCTCTGGGTGTCGTCTTCTTGGGAGTCATTAGCAAGAGCAAACAAGCTGTTTGGCATTGGCAGAGAAGATCTGGCAATTACTTTCATGGGTGCAACCCACATACTCAGCTCTGCTGCTCATTCCACAAATGTATGTTCCTTACAGAAGTGGCACCATTTAAAAGGGAAATAGACAGGCTTTTCAATGGTATAATATTTATTTGCATTGTTACAATGAAATAATCTACAAACACAAACTTCCTTACTTTTTGTGCTCAGTTTATAACTTACAATTGCAGGGACACGATCAGCTTATCAGACACTTTAATTTTAAAAAAATGAAAGATTATTTATTTATGCATATTTTATGCATTTCATTTGTCTTGTGTTTTATTTTATAAAGGGTTGTCCCATGCATGGGTTCTACTTTTATTCTTTAAGCAGATTGAGCCTTTGTTCGTCATATGAACAAGCTGTTTGAATAAACATGATTTGACTTTACGGCTCTACTTCAGTCAACAGTTGTGCCTCAGCAGTCTTTCCGCGCTGCATTGTCCTGCAGAACTGAAGTCTAGGGGGAAAAAAAGTCTGAATCAACTTGAACTGACAAACTTTCTCCAAATGTGTCAGACAGACAAAGAAAAAAACCCAAACAGCTGTCAAATAAAAGGAAAGTGAAATATTGAAACTTTAAAGTGGCTGTGAACTGCTGGATAGCTGAGTTTGGTAGCCCACTGTCACCACACGCGTTAGCCTCTTTCTTTCCCATTCTCCTCCGCCTCTTTCTCGAGTCCTTCCTTTCTTTCCTTCCCTCGTTATCAGTCGGGGTGCAGGCACGGGGACCGCCTGCGGAGTGGTGCCCATGAGGCTCAAACTGCCTGCATGCCTCTCTGCTTTCTCTCTGTTCTCTGTATTTGAGGTCAAACACCATCAGGGGCCGCGATTCAGCGTGATAAATTGCTGTCTCATCCGCCCCCCAAAAAGAGAAAGAAAGCAGACACTCAAACACGTTTAAACCTGAGAAAAACACATGAAATTGTGCTGTGAAAAAAGTCTGTAGCACATTTTTCAGACATGAGTTTTCATGATGACATCTGCAGCAACAAGTGTGGGTGTGAACAAACACAAATGGACCATTCCTCTTTGACTGTGGGTGTGTATTGTTAGCTGTTGTTGATGGGCCTCAGAGTGACAAAAGTGGACATTTAAATGAGAATTCACCTGAGAGAGAGAGTCAGTGTTTGACCTTCTCTTAATTAAAACTGAAAATGACAGTGACACTGGAACCAGGCCTTACAAGCTGTACGGTTACTGCCGGCCATCATCATGAGTTTGTTAACAAATCTCTGCTTGTTAGCAGGAATGCATGCATGTGTACTGTGTGTTTACTTGTGCCTGATAATGAAAATAATAACAATATCATTGTTATTGTTGGCAAAGAACTAATAATCTTATATCATGTCCCTGTTTCAGTTCTCTGAGTGATATTACAGGCTTTTCATGGCTTTTTCTCAGGTTGGCTACACACTGGACAATTTTTGGCCAAGTTGGCCAATATTTGGCACATCCAGTGTGCATCTATTTAAAAAAAACAAAACAAAAACCTGAAGGCTGATCAGACAAATGCTCTGTCTGCCAATAAGATTGACAAAACAAATGATGTAGCTAGCATGCTCAGCTGGACCTAAAGAGTTAAATGCAATGTAAGCTCGATAAGGAGCCACTGATGTCCTTCACTTTTTACCAGTGGAGCCATTTGGTAAATTAAACTCTTGCTGAAGCCACTGAGGAGAAAAGCAAAGACATAGGTTTGCCACATTTATATTTTAGTGTCTGGTGTCAAAAGTCTTTTAGTGCTACCAGTCAAGTCAGATGTCCCCAATCTGGGATCATAGATATCTAACAAGCTTTGTATTAGCTATTTCAGATTTCATGCAATTGTTAGGATGTGTAATCTGGCAAAAACACAGCACTCAAATCCTTAAAAGCAGATGTGTTTCATTTTATTTTCATAGCAAAATTTCTCAGCTCAAGGCAAAATGGTTCAGTATGCAAAGAAAAAAAAAAGGGATAACAATTTTGTGATTCTTTCACTTCTTCAAAAACTGAAAAAAAAAAAAAGTAAAATCCTGACTTGACTCCACTTTCACTTTGCCAAGTTTGTAATTCAGTCTTTTTGTAAAATGGCTGTGGGTACAAACTTTGGTCTTTATTATGTTCCAAGGTTAGTATCCACATGACACTTGGGCAAAGCACAGTGTTTAAAGTGAAGTTCAAACTGGGAAAGGTGGAGGGAGACAGGAGCTGCAGCCACTGCTCTGAATAGTGATTAGTTATTCACCAATTTCAACAACTTGGAAAGATTATAGTGTGATGTTGTTTAACTGTTGCAGTGTGAAGCTAGTTCACAGACTTTTTTCATTTAAGTTTGACTTGTCGGCTAAATGCAATTATATTTCACATTACTTGTATGTTTTTTCAAAAGCTAATACAGATTACTTGTCGGGAGAAAAATAGAAAGGAAAAATATTAATGCCAACACTCATGGAAGTCATGGAAGTCTTCCACAGTGACTGTAGACCAATCAGCATCTGGAGCTCCAGAGCTTAAGCACCAACTGTTGCCTCAAAGCAGCATTCAGTAACTTTTTGGTCATTTTTCACTGAGAGCTTTAGCTCTAATTCAACAACCCCTGCACTGTGCTTGGTGTTCAGCTGTGATTTTTCTGCCATGAATGTGTACAATGTGTGTAGTTTGCATGTATTCTAGGTGCACCGCCTGTGCTTGCATATGTGTGTGTGTTTTTGTGTGACAGTATGAACACCACGGGTTGAGCAGCAACTCTTGCATGTTGCCGATGTTAAGCAGTCTTTGGATCCCTCTTTAATTCACAGCTGCTTCTCACTCAGTTTGACTGACAGCAGATGAATGACTTTGAGAGGAAAATGATTTTCAGCGACAGTGTTTGAAATATGAAGCCACAGCACTCATGCTTCTGTTTTTCTCTGATTAACAAATCCTGTTTTTCAGCCTATAAGCAGGTATTCTGTTTATCGGTTACCTTTCTGTACATCCATCCAGACCCCTTTTGTGATCTGAACAGCTCAAGAGATCTTTGAGGGATTTTTTTCAATCTTTGCACAAATTTCCACTCCGACCCAAGGGTGAACTGATCAAGATTTGGAGCTTGTAAATCAAAGGTCAAGACCATTATGCTTCATGTCCATCCCTTGCATATGAACAGGATGTCTCAAGAATGGTTCCAGGGATTCCCGTTAAACTTAACACAAATGCTCTTTTTCACTCAAGGATATCCTGCTATCCATAAGATTTTAGTCATTTTCTGCAAGACTTTGGACCCATTCATTCTGTAGAGCATTTATGAGGTTGGTCACTGATGTTGGATGAGAAGGCCTGGCTCGCAATCTCTGCAGTTCATTCTGAAGGTGCTTGACCAATTGAGGTCAGGGCTCTGTACAGGTCAGTCACGATCTTCCACACCAGACTCTTCAAACCATGTCTTTATAGTCCTTGCTTTGTGCACCGGGGCACAGCCATGTTGGAATTAAAAAAGGGCCTTCCCTTAACTGTTCCCACAAAGTTGGGAGATTAGTATTGTCCAAAATGTCTTGGTATGCTGAAGCATTACGATTGGCCTTCACTGGAGATAAGGGGCCTAGCCAAAACCCTGAATAACAGCCACTCATCTAACCTTGCAAAGCAGATGGATACGCCCATTTCTGTGTCTCTCACTGGCGAATTTATCTTGCAAAGCTCCCGTCTGAACCGTTTGGGTCCGGTTAGAAAAGGACTCATCAGCGATGAGGGGCAGTACTTGCAGGCACGGCAGAGTCGTGATGTAAGCAAGCAGCAACAAGAGACCAGTGCCATTATGGCGGAGGACATTAGCGCTGATGCTGCCAAAGCCCCAATTGTTGACTTGACAAAATTTCTTCGTTAAAAGAAGAACAAAGAACAGCAGTGAGTTGTTTTCTTTTCAAAAACAACAAAAGTCGTGTACTGACATGTCTACAGTCGCCATTGTTCGCTTTATTCCTCAGTAGTCGGTCACGGCTACGTCACGTGTTTTGTTGCTGTGATTGGCCTGTAAAGATGTGAAAGACAGAACATTTATCCAATCACCCTCCGAGTTTTTTTTCAAATCCTCTGCCCTTTCCCAAATGCTGAGTATTGAAGGTTTTCCAGATGGATGTGTGAAACACATCTGGTGTGTCAGGTTACCACACATCTCCTCCCCCACCAAACTTCACTGTTGGCACAGTGCAGTCAGGCAGGTAACATGCTCCTGGCATTTGCAAAACCCAGACTCATCCATCTGGTTGCCAAACAGAGAAGTGTGATTCTTCACTCCACAAAAAACATTACCACTGCTCCACAGTCCAGTGTTGGTGTGTTTTACACCACTCCATCCAACTCTTGGCCATGGAAGCTCAGAACTCTTCAGGAATCAGGAGAGCATTGGAGACTTTTACGCACTGTGTGCCTCAGCAGTCATTGACCCCACTCTTTGTTTTACATGGTCCTCTACTTCATGGCTGAGTTGCTTTGGTTCCTGAATGCTTCCACTTTCTAATAACACCCACAGTCGACTGTGAAATACCCAGCAGAGAGGAAATTTCATGAACTATCTTATTGCAAGGGTGGCATCCATCACAGTACCACGCTTGAAGCCACTGATCTCTTCAGAATGACCAGTTTAAAATCACAAATTGGTGCAATTGAAGACTACAAGGCTGGGTGCTTGATTTTATACATCTGTGGCAACAGCTCTGATTGAAACGCTTGAATTCAATCATTTACTACACTTTCACTTTCCAACAATTGTATACCTTGTGGAGGCATTTAGCCACCAGGCAGTAGGTCTAGTTTCTTGTGATATTTATTTTTTAATTTTATGCTATAAAGAGCTATAGTGTGATCATTGAGAGCTCTTTTCATAAATAATGACAATGTAGCACTGTGTGCACTGATTTATCAGAATGTAAGGGAGGAACAATGAGTTACATTTGAGTTAAATTTGAGTGTTGGGAGGAATAGGGGAAGGATGTTAACATTGCAGCTCCAACAGCCAAATTTTGTTGTGCAAACTCAAAATATGACCATACTAGTGCAACATATCAATATTTTTTGGTTTTATTTTTTGTAGCTAAAGAGGAATACCTGTAAATTCAACACAATGCATTTTCTGATTTTTGTGGTTATTCTCATGCTGCACATCTCTGCAGTATCTCCTGTTCAAAATGTGGCTTTTTCCTTATCCTCTCCTTACTTTTTGCAAAATATACTCGCTTTAAGGTCAGCAGATTTTTAGCATTGTCATTGTCACTCCTCACTGAATGGCAGACAAGCAGTTGTCAGCATTTTCTTTAAACATTCATGGAGAATAAAACTGAACGGACACAAAGAAAATGCTTGAAACGAAATCTGCTGTGCATGGCTGTGCATTTAACAACACTGACTCAAAGAATACAGTGATATGTTTACAGTGAAGAAGAGAAGAATAAAATATGAGGCGATACTTTAGAGATGAGAAGCATAAAACATGAGGCGGTACTGAAGAGAAGCTGAAGGACTGTATGACACAGTTTTCTGGATGAAATGTTATGAAATCAACACTTTCTTACAGATGTACAGTGCTTAACAAATTGATTAGACCACCCTAACCCTAACCAAAGTAAAAAGGTTTATGCCACGGCTGCCCTAAATTAACAGCATTGGTTATTACCAAAATCAGTTTTTATGTTTCTGCAATGGTTAATACACCAATATGTAGAAGCTCTTTAACTGGAGTGATATTTGTAATGCTAAAATATTATTATTGTTATCCATGAATTTTCAAATTTACTGATTTACAAAAAAAACAGAAAAAATAGTAAAGCACATTATTATTTCTTGATTAATATGTCAAATTGTAGTTATTTACTTGCATTCCTGAACAGAAAATGAGTTTTAGTGATTGAATGTTATGCTTGATTAATTTCTGACTTCTCAGAGAAGCCCAGTGAGTCGGCTCAAATTTGGGTGAATTCAGTTTAAAATCCCTCATTCCTGTTTAAAATGGTAAAACATGGAGAGCTCACTGAAAATGAAAGAGTCCGCATTAAAGCACTTCATGATGCTGGATGGTCTTTGAGACTAATATGACCGGTGGTCTAATAAATTTGTTAAGCACTGTACCTCCAGACAGCAAGAATTTCTTTGGAAATCTTTTGAATTTTCAAAAGCTGAAAAATTCAACATTTTTGAAAATACCCAGGTGTCTGAATGTCCTCAGGCTTCTGCTCCTAAACTTTTCTTTCTTTTTGTGAAGCCTATGACAAACATGCACACAGAGTGCCTTCAGTGCACACCATGGCAAAGCCAAATCAGCTTTACTTAAATTACTGTAAAATCCAGAATATATCCTTTGAACCAGTGTGGACCACAAGCACTGTGATCGGTCTGCTGGGTAGCACTGGGTGACGGCCAGTCTCTGTCATGACTACAGGCACACTGTGGTTGCTCTAGAATTGGATAAATGGCTGAATATGAAAAGACAACCTGTCAAGTCTACTGGTACACATCTGAAAAAAAATCATACATGCAGTTCCTCATCCATTTCTTTCACTGGTCAAACGAGCAAAAACGTCCCCTTTCCTCTGCCTTAACTGATGCAGGTTTTCTCTTTTCTTCTTTAAATTAAAATGCAGTACAACCATAGAGTCACACAACGTCAGAACTACAGGTTTAACAGTTGTATCTCACCATTTTTTTAGCTGAATGGCAATAAGGGAAGGGAAAGGGTGATATGCAAGGGCTACTGCACTCCTCTCAGTGCAGGGCAAGTTCCTTGCAGTGATACTGCTGAACAGCATCCGTGATCCACTGCTCCAACACCAGCAGACCTAAGAGGTCTTCAGTAGTCCGCATTCTGGCACCGTGGATCTTCAGCAGCCTATGACGACTCCCGGAAGGCGTTCAACTCAGTAAGTAGAGTTTCCCTGTGGAGGATTCTAGAGCTCCACAAGATCCCACGTTCACTCCCCCAGGTGATGCCCTGTATTCTGGTACAGAGAGTGCTGTGAAGTATGTTGGTCGACCTCTGACCTTTTCCCAGTTGATTTTGGGGTGAGGCAGGGGTGCGTCTTAGCTCCAACGCTCTTCAGTACTCTGTATGGATCTAGATAATGGGGCCTTGTGGAGACTGTAGATGTCCTTGTGGGACATCTTAACCTGCTGAATGAGGAGGCAGGAGCGATGGGAATGCACATCTCTTGATCCAAAACAAAGATCCAGGCATTTGGGGATGCTTTGGGTGCTGTCATAGAATCTGTATCTGTGAATGATGAGAGCGTGGAAGTTGTACAGCAGTTCACCTACATTTGCAGTGCAATCCATCAATCCTCTGACTGTGAGGCTGAGGTCAATCGCAGACTTAAACTTGCACATGAGGCGATGGTTTTACTGAGTATAACAGTGGCATTCCCAGTAACTTAAGTGCAGACGAATGAGTCTTTCAGTCCTCCTGGTCTTACATTACCCTTGTGAGGCCTTGATATTGACTGATGGCCAGAACCACTGGCTGGGCTCCCTTGTGACACATTTTTGGGTATCATTGGCAAGACTGTGTGTCTAATGCTGACAGGCTCAGAAGACTGGGGATGGGAAGAGTTAATTGCTTGACACAAGAACGGCAGTTTCCCTTTTAATGGGCACCTGGCGCACTTTCAGGGGCTTGATCCATCTCCCCTAATACCAGGTGTCCAAGACCTTGTGGACTGGTCCAGGTGCCAGGGGCCTGCATTGTGGAGGGGGCAGCTGGGAGGAAACCTAGAGAAATAGGGCGTGGGCCTGATGCAAACCTGGAGAATGGCCATCTGGAGGACAGAGCAGTACAGGACTAAGGTTCAGTCAAGGCATTCATTCTGAATAGTCATCACAGACGTCACGAAAAATAGCTTTCAGATGTCACCTATATTGCTTATAATATCAAGTAAGCACAGAAAGACTTTTTGCACTATAGAGGTGTGATTATTGGGTCGATTTGGGCTGTTATGTTGGGGCCCTGTGTAATGATCTTTCATAGGAGACATAGATCCTTGCTGTTTGTCTGCTTGTCAACCATTAATCTGATTTCGTATTCAAGAAATATAATACAATATAGCTGACAGCAAAACCTTTGGACCTTTAACGTGCCCATTCAGCTCTGGATAGAAACATTTGAGTGCAGAACTGAGAATGAAACTCTTTTTTGTAGCCAAATGGCTACAATGGCAACAGAGGAAGTGATAATAGGGGTGGCTGCTGCTGCCGTGACAGTGCTCTGTTCAGCACCAGTGGCATCATGGCACTGTTAAGAGCTAGATACAAATTCTGATGGGTCAGCTTTGACCTAAAGGACGACGCTTGCTTTCCTACAGGGAGAATTTTGATTGATGGTTGTCTGCTCTGAGCAAAAGTTAGATATACCGCTCACTGGGTTCAAACACAGGGGCTAGAGCTGGAGGTTGTTATCTTCTGACATGATAAATATAATGTAGCTGACCAGACAGTTAATAGGCATCGAAGGCTTGCACATAGTAACAGTATGAATGAACTTGGGGTGGACATCAGAGAAAATATTCAAAAGACAGCACCAAGACGAGGATACTTTTAATAGATGGCGGCAGAGAAATATAAGTGAGCTTTCCAACCTAGCAGAGCATGAGAAATAGTCTCCCTATCTGACCTTTGAACCAAGATTATTTTTTCCTATTTTTCAATGTTCCTTTTTCTCTTGCCCTTCTTTGTACCACCTCTGACCTCAGCGTGTCTTTCACTTCACTAACTTCCTCACTCCTCTCCTCTCGTCTCTCACTGTCAGCCCCTCGCTCACACAAACACTGAGTTTATGTGTCTCCAGGGTGGTCTCCAGCCTGGCTCACTGTTTTATTATATTTGCATCTGCTGTCATTGAGTGAGGACAGACTGCATAATCCCAGTGAAGGCAAACGGGTGACAGGCAGTTTGGCACCCTATGCTGAAAATAAAAATCTTCTACTGGTTCTCTGTTTTTTTGTTTTGCTATCTACAGTAAGTCCAGGCACTCTGCATGTCAATAAGATAGTGACCTTTTTATGTCAACTAAGTTTTACTGGCAATAAATCAATCAAAGGTCGAAGTTTACCACAGACACATGGTCCACTATATTCAATTTTATTTCAGTATGTAACAGATGTGGGAGGTTTTGTAGGCTTGGATTTTCTAAAGTTTTTACCTAGTGTCTTCCTGTTATAAAGAGTTTGTTAGCGACCAACTGTAGCTCGGATTTTTATTTTCTAGTCAGTATTGTTTAGTAATATGTAAAACCAGTGTTAGGGCTCACGTCTTTGTAAACCTTTTTTGTGAAGTAGGATTGGGAAGTATTTATTTTTTAGTACTGTCAAAGCCTCTCCAAATCTAACAGGGGCATACGCCATTACCACCAGATGTTTAAAAACCACATTATTATCTCGATCTTCCTGCCCTAAGAGGCAATAAGAGAAACAACTCATCCAAAACTCTTGTACAAGATCTGTGAATATTAAGTAATGTTCTGTATGCGTTTAAACACAAAAAGAAAGAAGTGTTATTATACATTTCTGTGTTGCCCAACAGTGGTGCGCTCTATCCAGCTGCAAGTTCACTTTACTGGGAGCTTAAAAAATGTTAGTCTACTTTAGTCCTTAAAATAATCAACACACAGTGATTAATTTTAATCTACATATCACGTAAAAGTGGGTTAAGATAGGTTTAAATTTTCAAAAACTTTTATTGGTTTTTGATTGTGTGTGATGTTGCTGCTGCAGGATGTAGCACTTGTGGTTAATAGAAAATGTTATAATTTCTAATCACTGATCTACCCCCAGTATGATAAATTAAAGTGCTCTTTAACTCAATTTGGATCACTGTGTATGTTTAACAGTTTTACTTTACAGAGGACCACAGGTCAGTTTCCAGCATCGTGCAGTGTTATGGTGCATGGTGGTAGATACAGTCACCAGCCACTTTACTAGGTACACCTTGCTAGTACTGGGTTGGACCCCCTTCTGCCTTAATTCTTCATTGCATAGTTTCAACAAGGTGTTGGAAACATTCCTCAGAGATTTGGGTCCTTATTGACATCATAGCTTCACAGTTGCTGCAGATTTGTCAGCTGCTCATCCATGCAATCGCCAGTTCCACCACATATCAAAAGTGCTCTATTGGATTGAGATCTGGTGACTGAGGAGGCCAGAGCAGTATGGTGAACTCATTGTCATGGTCAAGAAACCAGTTTGAGATCATTTGAGCACTGTGACATGATGGATTAGTGCACTGTGGTCATAATGGATGGCAGGGTGGATCCATGTTTTCATGCTATTTACGCTTAATTGTGGCCCTACCACCTGAAACTCTCAGCTGAAATCGATACTTATGAGACCAGGCAACATTTTTCCAATCTTATATTGTCCAGTTTTGTTGAGCCTTATGAATTACAGCCTCAGCTTCCTGTTCTTATCTGACAGGAGTAGCATCCGGTGTGGTCTTCTGCTGCTATAGCCAATCTGCTTCAAGGTTGGACGTATTGTGCATTCAGAGATGGTATTCTACCTTGGTTGTATCAAATGTTTGTTTTTTAGTTACTGTTGCCTCTCTATCATCTCCAACCAGTCTGCCCATTCTCCTCTGACCTCTGACATCAGCAAGGCGTTTTCGTCCACACAATTGCTGCTCACTGGATATTTTCCCTATTCAGACCATTCTCTGTAAACTCTAGAGATGGTTGCGCATGAAAATCCCACTAGATCAACAGTTTTGAAATTCTCAGACCAGCCCGTCTGGCACCAACAACCATGCCATTTTCAAGGTCACTTAAATCCTCTTTCTGCCCCATTCTGATGCTCGGTTTGAACTTCAGCAAGTCATCTTGACCACGTCTACATGCCTAAATGCATTGGGTTGCTGCCATGTGATTGGATGATTAGCAATTTGTGTTAACATACAGTTGAACAGCTGTACCTTATAAAGTGGCCGGTGAGTGTTCGTGCATGTTCATCGTTGGCTGAACTGGCTCGACATGGTTAGCAGGAGTTGTGTCATCACTTTAAGATATTTCTTTATTAGTCCCACAAGGGGAAATTCAAATTTACAGCAACAAAAAAGTATCTTAGACAAAGCAGGCCTTTGGTGACAGAAACACAATAGAAATAGAGAACAAATAAAGTAGTATTACAAGAGCACTAATAAATACAAAAATACAAAATTACAAAAATATGGAATATAAAAACGTCAACTTACAAATTATAAATAGTATTTACAAACAGTTATGTACAGGCTGGATAAATCACAGATTGGAGATACTAATATGTACACCTATTGTCAAGTTCCTTATTAATTGTGCAGCTCCTCACTTGAAAAGGGCTTAGTATGCTACCGAATAAATAAACTGAATTCCACTCAATTGCTTCAGTTCCTTTCAATTTTTATTTTGAAAGGTTAAGTGATCGATTTTTTTCAACTGACTGGCACTAACAATGCCTTGGCATTAGGTGAAAACCTTTGAGATAGAAAAAAACATGAATAATGTGTGCTTAATGTAACATAACATAGCTCTGCACTGCCTAAGAAAACCATTAAGCATCACATTAGTTCTGTTTAAAACAATTGTCTTTCAATATCACTGAAAATATTTTAACTTTAAACCAAACTTTTTAAACTTTTAACCATATATTTATTGCATTTTAACCTAAAGCGTTTTAGCATATAGTCTTTTAAGTCAAAATAACCAATCTCATTATTTAAACTATTTAATCAAAACACCCCTAATGTGCAAGCCCGCAAAAATCAACACACCGCCTGCACACGGTAAGTCAAACCAAACAGGAACCAATCAATCCCACGTGTGCCAAGATTCACCGATCACGCTCTTAAACAATATCATCACTACCCAGAACACAAACAAACAAACAAACAAGCCACTTATCCAAAAAGTTCATAACACAAAGCTCAGCGCTTTGAAGTCCTTCACAACATGATGCTCGCGCCTGAGCCGGCACGTCATAGATCATCCATCATTACACAAAGCAGTTTAAAGTCCAGCGCCCTTACCGGCTGCCTCTCCGTTATTCGCACACATTCCCGCACCTCTCCAGCTGATGATCGCTGATCAGCTGCCGGGTGTCATGTCTCTGCTGTTTACCTGCAACTTATCTCCTCCACCGGAGGCTGTCCCTCTATTGTAGTATCCCAGGTGCCCTTGCACCCAGGAGCAACCTTTCCCCTTCCGGTTTAACTAACCCATTTCTTTTCTCTGTCTTTTAATGTCCCTCAAACACAAATTATAAAAGTAAGGGAAACTTTAGCTTTAACTTTTAGCCAATTAGTTTTACTTAACTTATTTATTTTACCGTTAAGGGTGTTTATCAATTCTCTTTTGAGCTATTTCTTTGTTCTTAACATTTTTAAATTAAATCAAAGTATTAATTAATGATCTGAATTATTTCTTCCATTAACTTAAAAATACATGATGAAAAATCTGTGGTTTGACTTGACACCTATCATAAACAAACATATATATATATGCAAACGTGTAGATTATACATATAAATATGGTTTATTGCTCTATTACTAGGAGCAGTTTCTGTTGTGGAGCCTTTAAAAGCATCTGCACACAGGTAGTGGTGCTGTTGGTGGAAAAGGACTCACATTCTTAAGGAAGTTATGATAAATATTTTCTTATCACACACCTCGTCTTTGTGACGGTCAAGAAAGCAATACTATGGCCACTTTTTAATGCCCTAGTATGTTGTATTGCCGTATTATGGCCCATGTAATAATAATAATAATAATAATAATAATAATAATGATAATAATGTGTAGAAAAAAAAATCTGGCAAATTGCATCACATTTTCTGAACACAAGAGTACTTCTTTGTCAGAAGCAAAATATGTAACAAATGCAGTTATTATAAAAATGATCAAAATGTAATATTTCTTTTGAAAAGGACAACACATGAAGAAGAAACAGAGCAACTGGATATCATGGACAGATTATATAGTATTAAGAGAGAATTGGTTGATTTAATTCAAATGGAAATGGTGGATGAAAAATAGTAAGAAGTCAGACCTTGGACATTGTTTGACTCACAGTTCACAGTTTATCAGTTTAAGGGATATTGCTCACTTGTTTATGCATCTTTTAAAATCCCCAAATAAATCCTCACAGAGTTTGACTCCAAAAAACTGTGTATATTGTCAGATCAGGGTGTTTTAGACGATGCAGAGTCTATAATTTTTAAACCCAGAGTTTTAACATTCACAGAATGGAGCTGAGAAGATGACGACGGTCTGCCAAGCCTCCTGTGGTGCTGAAAAAAATGGAAATAAGCAAAAGTGGGAAACAGGTGTTGTGAAATTAAATAAGCCAGGTAGCCGTGGGCTTTTAAAAACAAATGTGCATGAGTCCTTCCTGTTTCTCTTTTTACATTCCTGTCTTTTCACTACTCTGCATTTTGTGTTTTATCACCCTGAGAGGCAATATGTCCTTAATTGTCTGAAAAGAGACTTTCTCACTCAAACTTGAGCTAACTTTGACTTGTGAGGCACTTTCATGAATATACTGAACAGAACTTCGTAAATCATTTTACAATGAGGAGGTTAAAGGGGGACTTGCAGCGCCTACATAAAGTTTTCACCCCCTTGGATGTTTTACTCTTTTATTGACTTTATAAAAAAATCATGGTTAGAATAATTTGGCCTTTTTGGTGAAACATTTAAAGACATTTTAAATGGCATTTCTACAAACTAATGTCAATTAAACAAAATATGTAAAGTAAAATGAGTGACTGCATAAATGTTCACTCCCTTTGAAGGGACTGACTTAATTCAACAAAGGTCCAGTCTATTGGTGCAAGTATTCTCACAATTAGTAAAATGAGGGCCAACTGAGTGCAGTGAATGTGTCCCAAGTAATTTTAATAAAAGACACCTCTATCTAGAAGGTCTAATCACTGGTTAATCAGTATTCCTAGCTACCATTACACCATAAAGACAAGAGGACACTCCAAGCAACTAATAGAAAAGCTATTAAAAGGAAAAGTCAGGGGATGGATACAAAAAAATCGAAGGCACTGAACATCCCACAGAGTTCAGTTAAATCCATCATTCAGAAATGTAAGGAATATGGCATATGTGTAAACCTACCTAGATCAGCCCATCCTCACAAACTTAGTGAGCATGCCAGAGGGAGACTAGTGAGAGAGGCCACCAAGACACCTATAACTACTCTGACGAAGTTTCAGCAGCTGAGCTGGGAGAGACTCTGCATACGCCTGTTGACTGAGTTCTTCACCAGTCAAAGCTTTATGGGAGCATGGCAAAGACAAAGCCACCATTGAAGAATTGACAAACACTTTTCACCCCCATCCCCATGCAACCTGACATAGCTTTGGCAGTTTTGCGAAGAAGAAGAGTATAGAATTGCTGTGCAGATGTGGAAGCCTGATTGAGACCTATCCACACAGACTCTTAACTGTGATTACAGCCAAAGGTGCATCTACTAAATACTGACTTGAAGGGGGTAATTATTCCTGCAACAGTTAATTTACCTTACATTTTTCTGTTTAATTACATTACTTTGTAGAAATCTGTTTTCACTTAGACACTAAAGAGGTTTCTTAAAATGTTCTTTGATGAAAAGCCAAATTATATTGACTACAATTGATTTATGAAGTCATTAAAGGGTAAAACATCCTAGGGGTTGATTTCCTTTATAGCACTGTATATCAGGCTCAGATGAGCAGACAGCAGTAAAGGACCCAGACAGACAGACACAGGCTGATTGGTGCAGCTCAGTGCACTTTTTCACCAAGTTTACCTCATGTGCAACTAAGGCACATGCACTGTATGCAAGAATGTCAGTTACCCTTAAATTTCACTTACTCCATTTGTGCAGTGATCGACATGTGAAGCACACTCCAGAAGGAAATTGCTCCATTTCTAGTGCCAGAAGCACCACTCTGCTCTGCTCTGATGAAGCAGGTGGAGGCTTCTGCCAAAACATGTCAATCACCATGTCAATCTGACCCAGTGTTCATGGGTCAGGTTGACCCAAACAGGAATGAGAACACACAAAGCCAAGCCCAGGTCAGTTTGAAAGTACAACACAATGCACAAACTTGCGATAGTAAATGTCATCACTGTGGCAACATAACATCCAAGGTCACAGAAGTACCACAACAAAGAAAAGTTAAATTTGGTTGTGGAAAATCACAGGGTTTTTCCTCCTCTGGTGGGACCTAGGTTGTTTTAACACCTGATAGTCCAGGGGACTCGGTCCATTTTGGAACAGAAATTGCAACATTGTTGCACTTTCCTTTGTTTTGGTTCGCATTCACACTGTTCTAGGTCAAATGGACCAAACCGTCTGAACACCTGTAACCTCTGCCCGTTAGGTGCGCTGTCGTCACAAACGGCGAAGAAGAAAAAAAGCCGTAGAAGAAGACTAAATTAGAAATCCATCTCCTTCTGCTGGTCTTTTTTTCACATAAACAATGAAAAAACAGAATTTACGCTGTCTTGGGGTTTCTGCTTTAGCATTGGGGCATTAAGAGCAGCCAGTGAGGTGGTGAGCTGTCCAACATGTCATTCTTTACATGAGAAGAATGAATCAGCACCGAAGAAAAAGGCAAGCCAACATGTGAGCGAGAGACTACAACATGTTTCTATGGCTTTGCTTTCACACCTCAAACAAACATTACCAGGATTCCTTTGGAAGTGGACTGGGACCCCCTGTTTTCAAGCAGACCAGAGTCTGCTTGTTTGGTCTGCATTTGAGTTAATTTTTTCTACTTTTTTCTTTAAAAGGGCAATAGTAGTATAGATTCCTGATCCATGGTAGAAAAATAGTGTGATTCCTTATCCTTATCATTCTACTTCAGTTGGATTAATTAGATCAGGAAAAATCATGATGAAGAAGAAAAGGTGGAAGAGGAAGATACTGGCAGTCAAAAATGTAGGTTTTGCTGACCACTAGTGGTTGAAGAAAAGAAAGGAACAGTGTTTTTATCTGAATGGATCTAAATGATTGTTGTGATCCTGAATGTGCCACTCTCTTTCTGTCTGGTGTTCTTTTATTCATAAAATGATGAATAAAAGGCTGTTTGTTTGCCCATCAGAGGGCCGAGCAGCACAGTATATCAATGTCATTTGACTCATTTTGTGAGTCAAGTGAAGAAAATAAAAGAAGGCACCGGTGTCCTGCATTAAAGAGAAAGTTATGACCCACTCATGAGACCCAGCTGGAAAGAGTTTTTCTCACTCCACTTGGCTCTAGTGTATGTGATAAAGCCGAACAAAGGCTGGGCCCTCATGTGAGACAATCACACCTTGGATTTATTGTGCATACACTGCGTGGGAAGTTTCCATCTGTCTCTTCTTTCTGTCGTTCACACTGTCTCTCTTACAGCCTCTCTCTCTTTCTACCTCTGTGGTGCACTGACGTGCCTGTCAGTCACTTCTTTCCAGTAGACAGTGATGGACAAGGAGGCTGACTCATATTCATAGTAGACAGCAGCTTATACTGTACTACAGAGAAATGACAGTCCAGATAGACACATTATAATAACCTGATTCTGGCATAATAAAGGCAAATGTGCAAAGAAGAAAGAGGAGAAAAACCATGGCAACCACTGAGGTCATCATTAGTTTTTCTTCTGTGCAGACAAGAGTCCATCCTTCAGGATTAGGGAGGTTTCTGTTGATGCAAACAATAACAAACCTCTGCCTTATACAACATCTACCGTGCAGTTCAGAGGATGGAAATGCACATAGGACAATTTTTGAAGAGCATGGTTGCATTCAGACCTTCAAAGGACTGTGCTTATGTATACACGAATCATGTTTGAGATTGCCTTATCAAGCAGACTCTGTTTTTGTTTACAAAGATCAAATGAACAAGACTTGGGGGTCAGATGTACTCAGATCTAGGCCTGGGTGCATCATTTAAAACAGTTGAGATTCTGAATTGATTCAAACCATCAAAAAAAACCTTTATTCACAATGTACTGTTTCATCTTGATTTGGTTCATCAGATATTTTGACATGACAAACCAGCATTTTCTTCTGTGCACTCATCTGCCATGGTACACTGATACCGAAGGGGGTGTGTCAGTCCTGGGTTGTAATTCATGCTGCTAACATCAGCAGCAATAGCTCTCAGCCTCTGTATGAGTATGTCTCACATACTAATGTATTGTCCGTACGCTTTTTGGGATTCCATGAAACAAAAGCTCAAACGGAAACGGACCAGAGTTCGTTTAAAGTGGACCAAACAGCTCTGGTATGAATGTGCCCTTAGTGTGATGGTCTGGGGCTGCTTTGCTGCTGGACAACTCGTCATAATTGATGGAACCATGAATTATGCTCTCAACAGAAAATCCTGAAATGAAATATAAAATCTGTTTTGTAATTTAGAAACAGCTGGCCTATTCCCTTAAGAGTAGTTTTGATAACTTGTGCATCAGTAATCTCAGCTAGTGTTTCTTTGGTTTCTGTTCAGTTTTTTAAAAAGCTGTTAAAATCAGTTTGGCGTATAACAAATAACACCTCAAGTCCTGTGTTTATTCTTTTTTTGTGTGTTTGTTTTCCGGCTAGATTTTTAGTAATGGCTGTGAATTCTTTCTTATAAAAGAAAAGCTGGCAAATAAAACAGTAGAAAGAGGAAAATAAAAAGTGCCTGAAGTAAACTTTTGGAGTCTGAAAATAATGAGGTCTCATGCTGAGAAGTTCCTGACACCTTTTTGTTGTCAGGGAGGTCCTAGATTTAAGATCATGACTCACAGCGTCTGTTCAAGTCTCTCCCTTTGTACATGACATGACAGGAGAAACTGTGGCACATGTCCCTTAATCCTTCTTAAATATCTGTCTTATAAATGAGTCCTTTTAATTTATTTCCCTCACTTTTATTTGAGGCTTAATTAGAAATGCCATTCCTGTTTTGTCTGTCTCTTTAATATTTGCTCCCAAGCAACTAAAGCTCAACTCTAATGATCTGTCTTTTCATGTCACAACAAGACAAAATAAAAGCCACATCTCTCTCATCAGGAAGAAGTGGATGATGTTTATGAATGTCACAAATTGGACATGTATCACTCAAGTAGACAGCCCCCCTTGAAAATGTTCCCAACAATTTCCCAAGTGCTTTTTGAAGCAGCTTTATTTTGGAGGCTTACATTAAAATTATTTCTCTAAAAACAAAAACTATTGGGCAGGGCTTAATTTGTGCCAGATCCTGCTGGAACAAGATCCGGCACCTCTCAGATCGGGACCGGCACATATTTGATTGGATCCAGCACCTCCAGGGGCGGCGGGTGCATAATAAATTTCTGCCAGCGAGTGTGTGTAAACATAAAATTGCGTGTTAGTTTTCTAGTGTGTAGAGGAGTACCGGCTGTGTGTGACTGTATGTTGCAGCCTGTGGGTAGGCAGGCTAAACAAACAAACCTCATATCCACGTAACCTATCGCATCCTGACTTGTGTGCAAAAGCATCATATCGGTAAACACCCAACCAATCACAGACAATCAAGCGCTAATTTCAAAGTTAAAATTAGCAGTGATTTCAGCTAACAAAATAGACAAACAGACATTTATGAAGGCAAAAGATAAAAACAGCTGTGACCCAGAAGTCATCAGCAGCAGTCACACTGGAACAACAGCTGATGTATCTGCAGACACTGAGTTAGCGCCCACCTGTACAGGTAGATGAAGAGTTAGCAACATCCACTAGCAGGCTGCTATTAATGGGTACCTGAATCACAGTAGGACTAACAGGACAGACCTGAAACAGACAGCAGTTCATCCATGTTAATGTGTCACATATTGCTATATTAAGGTAAGACTATGTTTTAATTATAAATTTGACCGCCGTGCCTTAACATGAGCTCTTTATTTTCACTTCCCATAATTATGTTTGGATGCATTTATAGTTTTATTATGAGGTAAAAACAAGCTGTCAGATCATTCAGTGATGCCTGATGTACGTGAATTTTACCATGTGAGCTGTGCAGGGCTGTAGTTTCAGACTTTCTGCTGTCTTTTTTGGCATAGATATGATTAATGTAAGACCCATCACTCTAAGGTGGGCCTGTGTGATGTGAACTGTGGAAGCAGTCCACAGATCTCTTAATGAAAAGGCATTAAGATGAGAGACAGAGGGTCATCCATGATCGGACCATAGACATGGAAGTTCACTCAGGTAGTCAGCTGATAGACAAGTTTTGTTTTAGCAGACAAGCTCTGATTTGATAATTGAAAAATATCTACTGAATACTAAATGACGTGAGAGGTACAGTTTCATAAATAATATTTAATGATTTAATGATCTTCTTGGCCCGTTTTTGCACAAGACACTGTTTTTCATTTTTTGATGTATTCTGTGACTTTTTTGTTTCCCCCTCACCCCTGCATTCCGGGGCCTGAAGATTTACAATTAAAGCACTGCTATGGGGTCTAAATCATGAAAATCAACGGTGTCCCTTCTGGACTGAATCTGATTGGCCATGGGTTCATACAACAACAAGACAGTGATCCCAAGCATACTCCAAAGGTGTGCAGAGACTACTGGACCAAGATGAAGAAATCTGGAGAACTGGAACTGATGGGCTGGCAAAGTTAAAGTTCAGATTTGAATCCTGTTGAACAAATTTGGGACTTAGTAGATTCAAAGATTGATGGCACGGAAGTTTCACCTAAAGCAAGTCTGTGGGAAAAGCTAGAAACTATTCTGAACTGGATAAGAGAAGAGATTGAGGAAAAGTCCATAAAAACAATGACAGCAAGTAGAAACGGAAGCGCACAATAATATTTTACTGATAAGTGTAAAATCTGCCTTTGTATACATTGTAGCTGCCATTTATAGCGCTTTCAATTAAAATTGAGGCTTTATTTTCTGTTCTTCACAACTTGATGGTCAAATTGCTGGTGTTTGACTGGAGTCACATCAGCTCTGAATGTCATAGAAACTCATCATAATGAGAGAAAACATGAGAAGCAGAGAGTCAGTGTATTTGAAAATTTGTCCTGTGTGCTTTCTTTTCTTACCTTCATGTGCATCTCCATTTTCTACTGAATCTGCCGGCCTTTTCCAGCCTTGATAAAGCTGTAATTGTAGTCTGAGTTACCATTTTTGTGAATCCTCAGTGGAAGCCAGCCTTAAGTAACAAGTGTGGCATTTTCAATCAGGCTTGTTCTTTTTCATTACGGCTCTGTCGTGTGTTTAACACAGCAGTAAAGCCGGCTAAAGTGATATAAAGTGCTACGCTCGGCACCGCGGAGGGAATCTCCAGGACGGAGGTAAAGTTAAAAAGAAAGTGTGGAAAGACGGCAGAGCCATAGTGGGTTGAAATCTGCAGGTAGAGTATGCATGAGCTGTCCTCACAATTCTAACTCCTTCCCACACAAAAACACTAATATGCATTTTCAGGGAGCTGTACATCTCGCAGCATTTCTCCTTATAATAATAGTCTCAAGCAATAACTGCAGGTGGTGCACATGGTTGTCACGGTGATGAATGGTCTCCAGGGCAACACAGGAAGTCCATCTGGAGGAAATCTGAAAGAGGAAGTGGATAACAGAGATTGAAGGGACACAGCGGCTATCTGATTTATTCATCCTCATCTATCATCTCAAACTATTGGTTTCCACTATGATTAAATGGCCTACGAACCAGTTTGGGGCCTTTATTGTGATCGAGCAGGAGCAACAACATAACAAGAAAATCAGCCAAATGTTTTGGCTCTTGAAATGAGAAAACCAAAAATAGTAGTTTCAATTGAATCTGAGGACAACGGCAGCAAATAAAACTGGTAAAGCAGAACTATTAGTCTCCTCTCTTCTTTTCCTGTTCTCCTCTCTTCTTCTCTCTGCCTCTATCTTCTTCCTTGCAATCTCTCCAACACCCACAAGTAGTATGTTTTTCTCCCAGAGCCAGAAGTTAAGCATTTAAGTCCTGCTAATGACTGTAGTCATTTGATGTTGCACGGGTTATCCGGGTGGATTCAGTATGACAGTGAATGGTGTCATGGTGATTCTCATGTAGCCCGCTAACATTTCTTTGTACCCGCTCACTAATCTCTATGTGTATGACTGAGATACCATGCATGCATAATTTTTTCTATTCTTACTCGCTGATTAGTAAACAGCTCAGACTGCTGGGTACATGAAGATCAAAGGGAATTTTCAATGTCATGCTAAAAATCGCTCATCCTGCGTGTGCGCGTCTGCACATGTAGGAAATATGACGTTTGAGGCGAGTGGAATCAAAGGGAACGGGGATCATGAATTAAGGAATCTGCGACTCAAGCAGAACACAGATTGTTTTAAGAAATACATGACTGCATGGGTGTAAAGGAATATGTTTGTGTGAGACAAGCAGAATGGATTTTCAGCCAAGCTTTGAAGAGTAACAGAGATAGCTAGAGGTTGAATTAAACATGCTAAGACCATATTTACACAGTGTGCTTATGCACAATAACTTAGCACTTGTGCATGTTTACAATTAGTATGTTTGAGGCAATGTAGAGAGACTTAAAGTTTCGGCTAAGGTGTATCTACCCTGCATTTTAAATAAAGGCAAAACTTGTTCTTTGCATTTCTTCTACTAGTGAATTGAATGTTTTTGTTTTATTTAGAAAAGATTATTGAAATGCGGTAATGAGGAGATGCTGTGAAAAGTATATGCCTCCTTCCTGATTTCTTATTTTTTGCACATTTGTCACACTGAAATGTTTCCGATCATCAAACAAATGCCAATATTACACAAAGAAAACCTGAGTAACTACAAATCCATCCATTTTCCAGTTGGGGGTCGTGGAGGCTGGAGCATATCCTAACTGTCATTGGACTGATCGCCAGCCAATCACAGGGCTGACCTAGAGACAAACAACCAGGCGCACTCACACCTACTGCTAGTTAACCTAATAAATCACCAATTAATCTAACAGGTCTCTTTGGTGGTGGAAGGAAGCCGGAGTACCCAGAGAGAACCCACACATGCACAGGGAGGACAAACTGCACTGAAAGGCCCTGACAAAAGGCAGTGTAAAATATAAATTTCATTTGGTAAGAGTAAAAAGCTACCCAAGCCTACCTGGCCCTATGTAAAAACAGCCTAAAGGCAGACATGAATAAACGGCACAAAAATTAGAACAATTTTTTAATGCTCATTTTTGTCACAACACAAGGAGTAAGCAACGCACACTGAGAAATCCTGAGATGTGTTTTCTCTTGTCCTCTGATAAACTGTGATGTATATTTGAGCAGAAAATAAAATTAGGTTTCACCTTCAGACACCTCACACAGTACCGTATAATCATTCACCAATTTCTTCCCGAGATTTTTAAAAATTTGGTCTTAAAGTTTCCAAGAGAAATAAGTTGATGCATGCAGGTGCTCATTAGCCGGAAGAACATGTGTTCTCCTAATTATCATACAGAAGCCCCCCTTTATGCTGATAGAGGGGTTTGAGGGTGTGAAAACACAGAAGGCACACAGGACTGAGAGGAGAACGAGCACAATATCAGAAATGAACAAAAAATAAACTGTAAAACCAATCATGATATTTGATATACTTCAATAGTTGTAACATGTAGTGCTGCTCAAAATGACTAACTAAAAACACATTAATTGAATAAAAACACTTGTTCAGATGGTGCTTACATCAGAAATGAGATGAATCATTCTGTAATAAGAAATGGATGCATTCCAGATGAGTTAAACTGAAAAAATAAAATCAGGCATTGGGGTTTTACTTGAAGCTGAGGCTTTAAAATGGTGGAACTTCATTAAAACACATTTATACCTACTGGTGCACACATACCTGTGAGTGCAGATAGTCTCTTAATCCAGTCTGTTTGAGAGTTGCTGAATTTAGAATTAAACGGTTTATCCTGTCATATCAGGACTGAAATGTTGGTCAGAGTGCTCCGCAGTGTTCTAAGATTTTAATCTCTAAGAATAAAATCACAGATGAGAAAACTTTGGTGAATATCAGTCACCCTTAAACTGAATAAGAGGGTAAGAAGTAATGTCTTCTTAAGAACGGTTGGTTAAAGATGCACAATCTCAGACAACAGCCCTATATTACCCACAATCCTACATACAGAAACACTGGTGCTGTAACTTTTTACCATGCACAAGTCCAAGGGTCATTTCTGCAAGTGTTTAAAACAAAATGTTTATTTGAAACATGGAAAGCTTTTGATAGTTAAAGGTATTTATGGTGGAAATAGAGCATTTATCTCTAAACTCTGTAACCTGCTCAGAGTCCTCTGATAGTCCTTGGACTCCTCTTTAAGAGCCATTACTCAAAACCGTAAAATACATGGTAAAATGAATCACAGGTTGGAGCTTTACATTAAAAATAGCGAAGAAAAAAAGGATAGAGCTCACACGGAACGGATCTGTGCCGTGGGCACATCCCTTTATAAATCACTTGGTAACGTTTGAACCGTAAGTCGTAGACTCTTAATTGTTCTTTTTATCTGAAAGCTCTCTTTGCCTTTCTGATTATGTTCTCCATGCATTTCTCGCTCTTACAGAAAATTTTTAGTGAGCCCTGAACTTGGCTGACTTTCTCTGAGGACGGTGTTGTTGTAAATAACAAGAAGTGACAGAGTTTATAAAAATGTTAAAACTTTTGAACCACAAGTCATAGGAACTTACTCTTTTTTCCTCTGAAAGCGGACTTTCTTGTCGTTCATTTGCTACCCTCAATGTCTCCGTAGCCCTAAAGGACATCGTTCTAGCGAGCCCAGAACTTCTTTGACTTTTCAGGGTCTTTACAGATTGAATCCACATTGTTAGATCTGATTATAAGCATGTTTTTATCCATTTTTAGTCCATTTTCGAAAACTTTCTTCAGCTTTTTGCCCAGGGCATCACCATGTTGTTCCACCAGTTGCATCTCTACTGCTGTGAGGAATGGCACAAATGAGTGTAACTGCAAAAAGGCGCATGGACTTTTCTTTGTATATAAGTAGATATTTTGAAACGTTTTGTCAAAAAATGTTATTTTTTCACCATTGTGTCCCCAAGAGATGGGAGAACGAGTCTGTGCAAAGAAAAGGCTTAGTCTCTAATGTTTTCTGTGTTATAAACAGAAATCTCTGCGTTTCAAATTCCAATTTGTTTTTTTTTTCTTTTGCCTTTAGAGTCAAATAACTTTTTAAAAATTCAAGTAGTAGTAGTGTAGTAGACATGTTCCTAAAGCCCAGGTTGTCCTAAAAAAAAAAAAAGAATGTATAGAGCTGGACTGTGCACCACAGGGTTGATGTTTAAAAAGCTTTTTTTAAGACAAAAAGTCTTCTTTTGCATCTGTAGCATGTTTTGTTTGGTCCTGTTCACCTCTGTGGCTTTTTAGATGATGTTCCTGATGGTGTTGAGTCCTGAGAACAACCTTTGAGTCACTCCTGCAGTATAAGGGACAAGGGGCACCTCGCTCAAGACAAGTCAATTTAGTTCAAATATGAGGCAGCCTGGCTAATAAAGAGCGGTCTGGTAACCCTGATAAAATAACTTCATAAATACACACAGGACAGATATACTTACATTCTTACAGGGCTTTCTGCTCAATACTTTTGAACCTTCCATGGATGTGCTAAACCAGTGTTACTTTATTCCCATCTAGTCAAAAAGGATGCAAAAAAGAGGAATTATGTTGGGCGTCTAGACTAAAATTTATACAATGTCTTTTTTGTGTTTTGCTATTAGGGTATTATTACACAGTACTTCAAAATTAAAAGGAACAATAACATGCATATTCAGGTATTTGCCTCTGTTCCCCCAAAAATAAGCCTACGATGTCTGAGAGTAAATTCCCAGAAAGATGTTTTCTGTATCTGAGCGTGTGGATGAAAGTCGGTCTTTCAGTCCTTGGTCTTTTCGGTCTTACTATACTCTTGTGAGGCCTGGATGCTGATGGATGGCCAGAAGCACCGACTGGACTCCTTAGTGACAACGAAACTATGGCGCATCTTTGGGAATCATTGGCAAGACCGTGTGTGTAATGCTGATGCACTCAGGAAAGCAGGGAGAGGAAGGGTCAGCTGCCTAATATGGGAACGACAGCTGTGCTTCTACACCTGGCTCTCTTTGCCAGCCCTGATCCAACTCACCCCATACAGGGTATTCAGGACCAGGTGAGCCGCAGGGGTGACTGGAACAGCTTGGAAGATACCTGGTGAGATGGGCCATGAGGAGGCCAGAGCAGCACAGGATCAAGGCTGACATTGCCAACATATTCACCCACACCTGACCTGACCTGACCTGACCATTGTGACTGGTTGTTTCAGCCATCACTGGCATTGGTTTCACCTCGTGTGTGCACTACAACCCAGTGCATGCATCTGGACCAGTGATGAACATGTTGCAACAATCAATTTCTTGCAGAAATAATACAGATGACACATATGATACCACCCACCACTTGGAACTACCTGGCGCTAGACCTCCCCAGTCAGGCCCATGTATTTGAAACACCAGAAAATCCCACATGACTTTGCACCTTGTCAGCAGAACATCCATGATGAAAATAGACCAATAAATTAGAGATGTGGTTTCTGTTAACAGCTCCTCTTCTTCTTTTATCTTTGATGTTCCGGGAAATCTTTCTTTCACTTCGTGTCTTGTCTCTCAGTCGCACCTGCAAAACAGCGTGTACAGGCGTTTCCAGCATAATGCTGATGGAAAAAAATGTGCTTACTCCATCATTTCCTCTTTCATTACACTGAGAGAGGCTGCCAGTAAGCATTCACTCCAGCAGAAATCAGATGTCAGAACATCCCTGAGCCGCTGCAAAACAATATTTTCATTAAGCCGCAGTGTGGGGAAGGAATGGCTTTCCGAAACGCTGCTGTGATAATAACATCATTTATGTGCGGGGGGCTTTATTCATTTCAAGATTTAAAGGTCATCCAGTACCTTCATCCATTTTTTAAATATTAACTGCAGTCAGGTTTTTCATGCAGTACAGGCAGCCCATTAAAAGTTAATGCTTTTATTACCCTAAGAATCCCAAATCATTACTTATTTGTTCAACAACAACAGCATAACAGGCATAATTTAACAGCCCGTTAAATCAGTTAAATTGTTGTCAACTCTAATTACACTGGATTTCATACGAAATAGGACGGTAGAATATAAAATTTCCCCTATTTGATATGAGCACTGGGCTTTTGCAATAACCTTAAGGCAGATATGTAATGCCGTCTGCTTTCTGTGGGTATTAGATTTACTTATGACAACTCAATCATGCACACTGTACAATACTTTCTCTGTGAATAAACCTTTTTTTGTTCCATATTGAAGAAAAAGTGTTAAAAATGGGTAATTTGTTTGTGAAGCAATATTAAAATAATTTATTTTTCTTCCATGTGGAGACAACTTTGATTTTTTTGGCATTGACACAATCTTTCTTATTGAAGTTATTTGCCAAAGCTTTGTTTTAAAGTAGTTCTGAGAGAACCAAGAAGAAAGTATCTTCTTCTGAAGGATTTGAACAGCAGATTATTCTTGTTCAGGCGTTAGCAGAGAAGTGACAAGAGCAGTAGTAAGACCGAGCAGACATGCCTATCTGGTTGTCAGAAATCCATCTCTGCATTTGCCCACCTGTCTGAACGTGTAGCTGTCTGCCTCTCAAACTGTAAATCAACCTGTCTGTCTTCGTTTATCTGTACATCCAGGCAGCATTCGTGTTTTCCAACTGTCTGTCCAAGCATTTATCAACATCCATCTGTCCATGTCTTCCCATCAATCTAGCCCCACAAAAGCTTTTGGAAAGTCTTTTCCTAACCAGAGATCTTCCAAAGCATTTATTCCCCTTGTGATGGAGCTGAAATTTCAACTCAGACTTGACTTTTAAGGTAAGAAAACACCCAGAAACACTTCAGGAAACATTCAAAATTAACCATGATTTATTGTGTCCCAAATAATAATGCATGCAGCCTCTTTAACTGCTGTTTGACTGAGTTGATCACATTAAGTGATTGCAAAATTAACTGCTTATTTCAATGCACCTTAAGTCTGAAAACCATGCCTGTGTTAAATGTGGTCACATTTGGTTCCAGTCAAGAGCTTATATGACAGTGGAAAATGAGATTTAATGTACAATATTTGGATTTTTCCATTGAAAAGTCTACATTCATTTAAAAATGACTACTCCTATCTTGTATACAACACTAATTCCAAAAAATCTGGGGCACTGTGTAAAACATACATCAAAACAGAATTCAATGATTGTCAAATCTCATAAATTCATATTTTATTCAAAATAAAACATAAACAACTCATCCGATGTTCAAACTGAGACATTTTACCATTTCATGAAATAATATTAGCTTCAAGACTAGCTACTGGAATTTTGGGAGGAGAATGTTGTCCCATTCTTATCCGATGTAGGATTCTAGCTGCTCATTGGTCCTGCTCTTTGCAGGATTTTTAGTTTTATGATGCCTAAAAGGTTTTTTTATTGGTGAAAGGTCTGGACAGCAGAACTGTCATTTCAGCACCCACACTATTGTCCTGTGAAGCCATGTTGTTACAATGGATCTGGTATGTGGTTTTGCATAGTCTTACTGACTCATGCAAGGCCTTCCCTGAAAGAGACGCCTGTATGAAGCATATGTTGCTCTAAAACCTTTATATACTTCAGCATCGACGTGCTTTGCTTTGTCTTCCAACACAACAAAGACCCAAAGCATGTCTCTCCTAGTGAAGAACTACTTTCAGAAGATCTAAGTCAACGTTATTTACTGGCCTGACCATAGCCCGGACTTGAATTCCACTGAAAATCTGTGGGGTGAACTGAATACTAGAGTCCTTGCCAGAAAACCATTGAATTCGGAGGAGCTTGAGAGATTGACCAAAGCAGAATGGGCTGGGGTTCCTGAGGAGACGAGTCTGAGACTTGTTGAAAACGATAACAAATAACTGCAGGCTGAAAAAGGAAAGACTATTGACTATTAGCATCAGGGGGGCTACTGGTAGTTTTTATTTTTTGTAAAATTTTGTTTTTGTGTGCAAAGTAAAATAACGTTAGCATCCAAAATAAAACAAGGACGTTTAAAAAAATCTGTGAGTCAGGAAGTTCCCTCAGTCTGAGAAGTCTGAGAAGAAATATTGTTATTGCTCACGAAGTTTTGAGTTGACATTAGAAATGTGAATCTATACATGTTTAGAACAATCACCAGTCATTTTTTGTGTCTAGGACTCTGGGTGTGCAAAACACAGTGCAAAAGATAACTACTAGGATATACATAGGCGAAAATTAGTGCAAATAAAGGTGGAAAAAGTGCATTCTCAACATTCTCAAGTAACATATTGTTATTGCACATGACAGACAAGCACAAATGCCACTATCTAATGCTATTTTTTTTAAAACAAAACACCACTCTCACTCACTCTCCTACTCTCTTCCTTCACTCTCCTTTCTCACTCGTCTTCTGCCAAAGCTGCCGTTTTCACGGTGCTGTTCGACATTACCGTAATATATATACCACACATCATTTATTGCTGGAAAGCACAGATTCTCAGCTCTCTGTCAGCGTTGGAATTTTTTAGATTGAGCAAACTTTCAAGGAGTTACAGTGTTGAGAGTCCGTGTAGTGGTCTCGCAATACTTCTGGTGTTTTGCTATGGTGTTTAGCTATGAATGCCCATGTTTTATGGTTGCGAGTGCTGTAATGAGCCATATATGTGCGCATGCCCACAATTCTCAGCTTTCCAACACCGTTAGAATTTTTCTGGTCAGACAAACTTATAATACTCCGGACATATAAAACACAGCACCAGCTCCGGGTCAGTAGGTAAAGGGTTAACAGCACTTGGGGAATACTTGGGAAATACTGAAATCTTACTGTGGTGGCGAATAATGTGGTCCTGTCATCTGCATGTCTCCATCTCTTTGTTCATGTATAAACTGCCCTATTTCTAACTACAAAAATATGATTACTATTGAAAAATATTAAATTTGCAGTTGCGGTTTGCAGTTAAGGATGTTGTGGTGGGTCCTAATGCTTGATCAGCTGAGGACCAATGGTTTAGACCAGTGGTTCTCTACTGGTCCGGCCTCAGGACACACCAGTCCGTCTTATGACAGATGGCAACCCAAGTTTCCAAACAGTTTTCAACAACGTATGTTTAGTTAATTGAATATGTTGCAGTGTGGAGCATGATTGGACCAAAACACCTGATATAAAAACGAAAAGGACAAAACTGACATATTTTATACGCTCTTTCCCAATCATTACGAGTCAATTGTTACAAATTTTCCAGAGAACTTGTGAAATTACCTAATTATTATGGGAAAAGTAGCAATTCATTTATTGCAAGAAGAGGAGATAAGTTGAAATGTTAAACAAACATTCAAATCTACCCAATTTTACAGTAAAGAGAGTTAAAAATTGTATTATTATTATTGTATATAATTATTATTATACATATATTGGCATGTCCACTGAAGACTTCAGGACTTTTGCCAACATTTTTTTCAGACACCTAGTCGCAACCCACTGAAAACTTCTCTGTGACCCACTTCTGGGTCTCGACTCACCAGTTGAGAACCCCTGGTTTAGACTGGCTTCTCCCAAACTCTTCTGGGGACCAACCAAATCTTCATTTAACCATAACATGTGACTATAGTGTTAACCTTTATATTTCTATTTCATAAACAGAGGTTTCCAAACATCAAAACCACAAACACTGTAGCAAAATTATTAAGTAAAATTAATGTGGCACTTCGTTTTCATTTTGTTCAAACAGGCATCTGCAAAGTTAGCTTTATTTTATTTTCTAACATTAATCTGCTAAAATGTACGCTCTGACTCCATAAATCTTTTCCTAGTAACATTAATACAGCACAGTAGAATACTTAGTTAAGCATGAAAAGTAAATTCAGCACAAGTAAAACCATGACACCCATTCTGGACATCAGAAAAAATAAAAGTTTTAAGATGACGTGTAACTTAAATATTCTGCATCTGTTTAGTTACATCTTGGACTTAAAATTCATTTTAACATTCAATGAGGTATTTTATGATAATTTTAAATTTGTTTTTAATCTTTAATATGATGTCCATAGTCTTTATAAAAGGTAAAAGGCCTCTAACGGCCCACCTGAAGTAGCCCAAGGACCCACCAGGGGTGGCTGGCCCACATTTTGGGAAGCACTGGTTTAGACAATACACCTTATTACAAGCAGTTTTCATGAAGTGAGACCTCATCTCCAAACAAAAGTGTTGGAGTTGAACAGCGTGCCCCTGTTTATTATATTTTGCAATTGTTTTGACTGAGAGCCCCCTGGTGGCTGAATCCACATTCCATGGATATGTGCATTTGGCTGACAATGTTACTCATGGTTACAGCCAGTGGAGTAACATTGTGGTGGGTGGCTGTGATACAGCTCAGACACAACACAAATATTGATACAGACTATTAGTAATTCAATAAACCACAGGGGTGATGACTTTTAATCATTTTGTGGACTAGTCGTGCACACCTTTGTATCTGAGGCAGATGAGACATTCATGACAAGTTCTTTTTAATCCACCTCTCTTTTTAAGATTTAATTCACCTCCTTTTGGCCGAGATTTTTTCACTTTCTTTCTGGTCTAAGGTCAAGCACAGATAAAAGGCATTCAAAGCAGGCCCTGATGTTTTCTTGGGCAAGGAGTTTGGACTATTTCCAACATGAAAGAAAAAATCATTCCTCATGTTTTTAAACTGACCTCTTGTTTTCTTCTAGTGTAGACAAATGAAAATAACCCAGAGGCAGTCAAAAAAAAGCAAAGAAAAAGAAACTGGACAGATGTTTTTGGATGAGAATTTCCTCCCCAGAGCAGTTATACTAATGGGTAAGATGTGTCAGTTGATAGGTATGTCAGATTATCACGTTTAACTGAGTCCCTGATTGGTCCACATCTTCCCATCTGGCCCTCAGAACTAACCTGGCACGCAATTGGATTTGTTTCACACATCCATCTGGAAAACCTCTCATACACAGCGTTTAGGAAAGGGCAGAGCCTTTGAAAAAAAACTCGCAGGGTGAGAACTACATAACGCGAACCATGGCGGCTCTAGACATGTCAGTACATGACTTTGGTCGTTTTTGAAAAGGAAACAACTTACTGCTGTTTTTTGTTCTTTTTTAAACAAAGAAATGCCGTCAAGTTCTGATAAAACTGGCACTTTAGGAGCATCTGCACTAATGTCTTTGGTCATTATTGCACCGGCCTGTTGTTGCTGCTTGCTTACGTCCGACGTGCCCGAAAGTACTGGCCCTCGTCGCTGACTGGTCCTGTCACTTTTTAACCGGGGTACTTGAGGGAATTGTGGACAGGCCAGGGGCACATATTTTTGTTAGAAAGACTGAAAAAGTAATTTTTGCATAATATGTCCCCTTTAAATATCTCAGTCTCCCCCTTGTGGCTGGCAGCAATTATGGTACTGATATCACTGTTAGAGGCTAAAAATGATTCAAATTTGAAGAAAATAAAAAAAGGAAAAAAAAAAGTTACTTAGACCTCCTTTTTTTTTTACTATTATAGTTTATTTGAGAGTCTGGCACTCAAAGTGCATGTCTGGCCCTAATACAAATATAGTTGCTGATCCCTGATCTAAATGGTACTTCTCATAAATTTATAGGAAACCAATTAGGCGCATTTATTTATAAATAGGTTACTTGCCCATGGGGGAAGCACAAAAACCTCTATTGCTATGTTTTGGTGATGCTAGGGCATGTTCAACTGGGTAGATGTGTCTTTTTAGAGATAGCTAGTGTATAACTGAACTACCATCTAGATTAACAAGACTCTGCAGGTCATTGGAAATGCCTCCTTGATGCTCTCAAAGCCAAGAATTTTTATGTGGTGCTAAGATGAAGACAGAGGAAAGTGTAGCAGAAAACAGTTTAATAAAGGTAACTCCAGATATCCAGACTTAGAAAACGACGCGCTGATGATGGGGAAGGACTTACTTGAAGGAGTAAAAGTGGGTCGTTTATGTCACTTTGTGCTGTCGGGCTGTGTGTCACCGCCAGGCTCTCGGCCCCGTTCCTCTGGAGAGACTGACACTGACACGGGGACAGTGACTGTCAGCAGCCTCACCCCTCCTCTGGCCCTCTTATGTGTGTGTGCAGCATGTGTGTAGTATGTTTGTGCATGCACACGGCAGTGTTTCCATTCCTTCATTTATGTGTCACGCTTGCCGCTGCTCCTGGTCGTTTGTGTGCTCACGTCTTTTAGCAGTGACACAGTGTAACAGCACAGAGCTCAGCTGGTCACACACTGACAGTTGTGAACTCTCCCTGAGGACACACTCTCACACAGACCAGCTCTCTCTTCCTCACAGTCCACTCCCCCTGAATCTAGCTGTGCATATAGTTTGCCTCTACTTGTCTTTTTGACATCTGTGAAATTTAAATTAATTCCTATTGGGTTTATTTTAAAGGTTTTATACTTGTTCAGTCACAATATTCACCCCACTCGAACTTTAAAACAGTGAAATAATGAGGCTTTGGTGACACTCATCAAAAGAAAAATGCCTATGCAAAAATATACGACTGTACATGCATAAGGAGCTGCAGGGTTCAGTGGAAACTAAAGACAATGAACACTTGATAACTGCAATGTGCTGGGTTCCTCTGCAGTTTACTGGGCTTCAGGGACCCCTGAGGGTTTGAGGCCCTGGGGTAGTCACCCACTTTTCTTTCCTTGTAACTCAGCCCAGGGATGTACAGGGTGATGTAATCATGTAAAACAGCCTTTCTAGTGAATTTTACATGGCTTACACCTATGAGGTTCACTTGTTCATGCTTTGTTTTTTTTTTTTGTTGTTGTTGTTGTTGTTTATGTGTATAAAAGGTCTGAAATAAGCATCTGATGCAGGGGTGTCAAACTCAATCACAGCATGGGCCGGATTCTGAATTTAAGGTCTGACCCTCTCCCCAGCGACACTTTCCAACTCCTTCTGGAGGATCCATAATCATATAATCCCTCCAGCGCATTCCAGGTCTTCCCTGAGGTCTCTCTCCAGCTACAGATGCTGAACTAGGATCCACCCTGTGTTTAAAGTCTGCATTATCTTCTCTATTGTAGGCCAACCTCCTCCACAGCCAGGAAGCGGCCAGCTTAGTGGACATCTTCACTCATAGTGCAGCAGTGTTTTACTCAGAAACATCAAAAATTCATGAACATAAAAGAATCCCAACAATGATCACTTTACAACACACAACATCTAAATATAAACTAAAACATCTCTGAACAACCCACCAAAAGCATGATGGGAAAACTCCACATTCCAAATTTGAAATGGCAGTGTCCCTCCCCTCTCCCTATTTTGCTAGGTCGATATTTCTGATTCAAGGTTGGGTCAAACCAACCAACCTGTGACCCAAAAGCCTTGACTCAGCATTTGGGTAATAAAAATAACCCAGCATTGTGTACTCAGAGGTGTCAAGTAAAAAAGTACAAATACTTTGTTACCTTACTTAAGCAGAAATTTTGGGTATCTATACTTTACTGGAGTAATTATTTTTCAGCCGACTTTCTACTTCTACTCTTTACATTTTCACGCAATTATCTCATTTCATTCTGGCTTGCCATCGTTCAAAAAACCACAAATATAAAGCCCAAAAACCTATCCAGATAAATTACGCCATCCTGATAGACTGAATTTGATTGTGGTTGGGTGAGAAGTATAAACATAATACGATTCTGACACCCTACTGGTTTGTATGCGAACCATCGCACCTGTGCACATGACACAACTCACGCCACACTCCAGCAAGGAAATAGCAGACGTATGTAGCCTAGTACGAAGATGTCCGTGGCAGAGACTCAAGAGAACTCGAGCAAAATGTCCCAACCAAGCACCAGAGAGGAGGTTGGTAGTACACATAGGTGGTTCTTGAATGTATTTGCATTGTACTAAAATGCGTTCATTTTCAATGGGCAATGGGCTGAAATAGGTGCATACCAAATTTTTCAACATTAACATTTTAATATAACATTATAGTCATTATGGCCTTTAGAAAAATGTTTTTTTGGGGAGGTGGGGTAGTGCACTATAGGCCCCTATGGCATGGCCAAAGCTTTTGTCTTTAATAGCATTTTCCCCCCTTACATTACTTTTACTTTTATACCTTGAGTAGTTTTGAAACCAGTACTTTTACACTTTTACTTGAGTAAAAAGCTTGAGTTGATACTCAAGTTCTACATAAGTCTTTTTAAACCCTAGTATCTATACTTCTACCTGAGTAATGGATGTGAATATTTTTGACACCTCTGTCTTTACTGTGTGGAAATTGAAAACACTGGACTTCAAGCATCTTGGACTCGGTGCTTCTCTAATCTTCCTCCAGACTCTCAGACCTCGATTTCCAAATGAAATGCAAAATTTAGTTTCATGTGAAAACAGGACTTCGGACTGCTGAGTACCAGTCCAGTTCTTTCTCTCCTTAGCCCAGGTGGGATGCTCATAACACTATCTGTGGTTCAGCAATGGCTTGACACTAACAACACAACACTTGCAGTCCTTTTCCTGGACCTGGAGCTTACTCTTCTTGTCTAGGATGACAATGACTGTCTTCTGAACAATAGTCAAGTCAGCAGACCTCCCCATGATTGTGGTTGTGTGTACTAAAGCAGAGCAAGAGGATAGACTTTTCCTCAATATTCTAATATTTTGAGATAGTGGATTTCAGATTTTCATGAGCCATCAAGATTAAAACAAAAAAAGTCATGAAACATTTCACTATGTATGAGATGGATCTTAAATATATGTAAATTTATCTTTCTGAAGTAAATCACAGCAACTTCCTGCTTCATGCATATGGTCATCCCCATGTGTTATCCAGTGGGCTCTATGGTCGGGTTTAGCTAAGTAATTTAATTGTATTTTATCTCAGTATTTTGTGTGCAATCAAAATAATTGTCCTTTTTCTGAGTTCAGACTTTATTAGAGGATAATGCAAGTGTAGACTGGATAGATGAAGAAGCTTCATTGATCCCTGAGGAGAAATTAGATCATTCATTATCTTCATTTTTGTTCACACACACAAGGATCAAAGTGACGGATAAGAGGAGCAGGTATCTGATCCTAATCACAGAAAAGTCCCTCCTCTTATAAGTTTTCATTTTAATATGAGTTATTAAGAAACATCCACTCTGCATGTCTAATCCTCTGGTATAAGTTCTCATTAAGTGTATTATATTAAGAGTCTGGGATTAAAAAGAGCTTATGACTGAAAATGCTGGAGAAAAACAAAAATAATTAGCTTACTGAATACTCGGCTGTAAAACAGCTGGATGCTAGTCAGCTGAGACAATAATGATCAACTGCAGGAAACAAAGGAAGACGCGCAGTTATGGCTTTTTACAGAGCATCATTTCAGGCTTTCTCTGTGCAGGTGTGCATGAATATTTGTGTACATTGTGTGCCTGTGTCATACTAATCAGTGGAAGCTGAGAGACAATTGAAACAGGCCATTAGATGTCTTCATAGGTGAACAGCTAGGAACAGAACATGATGGTTACATGCTATTGTTTCTTTTTCTAAGAAAGTGAAAGTAGAAAAATGTAAAGTATCAACATATGAGACTTTATTTCTCATGAACTTTTTGCCTTCGTAGGTGTCCACACAGCAGCTGTTTTACTTTTAATTTACAAATAATTAACATACGGCGTTAGACAATTATCATTTAGGTGATTATTAACACCTCGCTTTGCATCTGCAAACTGTCAGCCTTTATATGAATACTTAATAAAAACACCTTCATACAGAGAAACAGAGGAGAGAATAAATGGTTGTTTTCTGTGTACGACAGTAATCCTGTCATGGTTTCAGATGTATTGGGAGCTCAGATGGAATCACTCCACTAAACTTTGTCCATGTCACAAAGCATTAAAGTTTAGACTCCTGTCTATATGCTGCTGCACTGGATGCTAAAAAAATTCACTTGTCATATACTGAAATGGAAATTTAATCAAATAAAGATCACCATTTATCTAGTGGTGGGAGTATTGATACGTATATTGATATTTACTAAGTACTCTTTTGGTATCGATCCCTTTAGAAAAGTATCGATACTAAATGAGTACTATAAAATACGTCTCTCCACCGCCTCCACTGAGTGCCTCCCTGCCTCTCTCTCTTCCAGACTGTTTTGGTTTACTGCCAGTCCGTGTCACGTGAATTTGGAGACCAATCAAACATGCCTTACCTGCTCACCTGTGTCACATGGCTTTAAGGACCAATCGGACATGTTGATCCTGCCGTACCATGTGACTTTGAGGACCAATCATTAACAGATTTCTGCAACTCCACTCACTCGCATATGAAGTCATTTTATAGTCTGTGATGTGAACCTGGCTGTCTCTCTCACTCAGTCTGGTCCAAAAACTGTAAGAAAACATAAAAAATACTGAGACCACATGTCAATACCATAAAATGTATGAAGACCAAATTGTAGAAACATAAGATAAATATTTCTATGAAAATCTTTGATGACTTGTATTTCTTACATTTTTTTTTTTCAAATTAGTGGGTATAGATGGCTAACCCTTCTATCTGAATTTAAAAAAAGAAAAGAAATTGGTTATGTTGTGGATATTTTAATTCTATATACAAGTTTGTGCTATGATTACAGTTTATTCATTTTATTTTTTACCTGCTTAAACATTTTAATTTAATTGAAATTTCCCCTAAATGAATTTCTGAATGACCTGTATACGCCTTTTTAACTTCCTGAAATGTATAACTTTTTAAAGTTTGCGAGCCCAATATTTTATTCTTTCTTCAAAAGTATTGGTATCAGTATCAGTATCGATAAAATTGCATCAAAAAGGATAGGTATCGTATTGAATTAAAAATATTGGTATCGCTCATGTCTACATTTATCTCACAGCTTCTCCCTCCAGGCTGCGACGGGAAGGGAAGCCAAAAGCACCATTCATACATCCAGCACATAAAAATGCTTTTGAAGCCAAAAACAAGGCTCTAAAGAACATCAGAAGATGTGGTACACCCAGTAAAACCTTTTATTTCATTTCAAACTCAATTTTCTTTAACCTGACACGCCACATACATCTGGGAAAGCTTTAATAGGAAATGTTTGAGAAAAGGAAGAGGATTTGAAAAATCCTCGAGGTATGATTGGGTGAACGTTCTGTCACATCTCTACGGGCCAATCAGAGCAAGAAAACAAGTGACGTAGCCGCTAGCAAGCTGCGCCTGCACAGCTACTGAGGAATAACGCGAAACATGATGACTGTAAGTACTGTAAGTACTTGTCATTTTTGAAAAGAAAACACCTCACTGTTGTTCTTTGTTCTTCTTTTAACGAAGAAATGTCAAGTTCTGATAAAACTGGCACTTTAGCAACATCCTTCCTCCTTAGCTGCACCAGCTGTTGCTGCTGCTTGTTTACATCACGACTCTGCTGCGTCTGAAAGTACTGCCCCTCATAGCTGATTGGTCCTGTCACTTTCTAACCAGGCCCAAACGGTTCAGATGGGGGCTCTGCAAGATGGATTCGCCGGTGAGAAACAAGGAAACGGGCGTATCCATCTGCTTTGCAAGGTTAAATTTTCTTCATTTGAAGTTGTGAAAAAGTTACCTTGGAAAAAGGAAGAAGGTATTGTGGAGGCTGCAGTGATGGTTGTCTTTGCCCCATCTCCACACAGGAGCTCTGGAGCTCTGCCAAAGTGACCATGGGTGTTATGGCCACAGCTGCATCCCCCTCTTGTGTAGCCAATTTTATTTGTGGAGTGTTTGTGTGTGTGAGTGTGGTGCTGCTGATTGTGCTCCTCTAGGCTGATTCCTGACACCTGTGCTGCTGCTGAAGGTGATCAGTGAGCAGCTGCAGCAAAACCAATCAGCCAATGACAGGACAGCACCAATCAGCCCAACCCAATTTAAAGCCTGGACTGTCTCGTTTTGTTAGACTTATGTTTAGTGTTTTGAACTTGGGTCAAGATTCTGTTTGTAGAGGCACTCGTTTTGATGCACAGGGCCAGGTAGTAGTTTAGTTTAGGCACACACTCACATGTAGGTTTTGTTCAGTTAGTTTAGTCACACTAGGTTTAGGGGTGCTGTTCTTTTTTTATTAGATTTGAGTTAGAGTAGTTAGGATTTATGTTCAGTTTGTATCACCAGTTAGTTTTAAAACACTAGTTTAGATTCGGTTTTATTTGGTTGTTAGTTGAGCAGCACTCGGCAGTCCTTTCATTTTGCCTCACTTTTTGTTAAGCACAATTTTACTTTGGTAATAAATACCTTTAAATTACCTACACATCTGGTTTTATGTTACCTCTTTTTACCCTCAATGAGCTGGGTCATAACAATGGGGCTCTTGGTCACCTCTCTTACTAAAGCCCTTCTACCCAGGTTGCACAGTTTGGAAACTAACTCTCAGGAGAGTCATGGTGGTGCCAAACTTCTTCCATTTGAGAATTATGGAGGCCACTGTGCTTTTAGGAAACTTCAGTGCAGCAGAAATGGTTTTCTGTAGCCTTACCCAGATCTATGCCTGTCAACAATCCTGTCTCTGAGCTCTGCAGGCAGTTCTTTCTACTTCATGGCTTGGTTTTTGATCTTATATACATTGTAACCTTGAGGTGTGTGCCTTTCCAAATCATGACCAATCAATTTAATTTACCACAGGTAGACTCAAATTAAGGTGTGGAAATATCTCAGCAATGAGCAAGAGAAATGGGAGGAAACTGAACTAAATTCCTACTGTCTTTGTAGGGTCTGAATTCTTGTTTAATTTGATATTTCAGTATTTTTAAGCAACAAATTCTAAAATTCTGCTTTCACTTTGCCATGATGGTATGCTGAATGTAGATTAATAAGAACAAAAATGTCTTGTGAAAAACGACATACTTTTAAATAGCCTTTTCCTTAAATTTCTCAGAGTATTCTTTTTTCTTCATGGTGTAATGGTGGCCAGAAATCCTGACTGACCAGTGTCTGGACCTTCCTGACAGGTTTTTTTATTCTACAGCCAATCAAGACACATTCACTGCACTCAGGTGATCCTCATTTCACTAGTTGTGAGACTACTAGCTCCAATTGTCTGGATCTCTGGTGAATTAGGTCAGTCACTTGAAAGGGAGTAAATATTTATGCAGTCACTTATAATACATTGCATATTTTTTATCTAATTTACATTTCTTTGTAGAAATTTGTTTTCACTTTGACATTAAAGAGATGTTGTGCATTTTTTTTTGTAAATAAAATAAAAAGCCAAAATTGTATTGATCATGCTTGATTTATACAGTCAACTAAAATGTACAACATCCAAGGCGATGAATACTTTTTTAGGTACTGTATGAAAAGCTGCTGCGTTTAGTGCAGATGTAGCTATCATGTAGCAGCAGTTTTCTTTACACATATTATGCAAAATACATTTTTCTGCCCCTGGTCTGTCCACAATCTCCCCAAGAATCAGAAACCTCTCACCCCCACCCCTTTCTCTACCTCTCAGAAAATGTGTGCTGAAACAAGCCATTCTCAGATTTTCCCACCATGATGTCACGTGGGGAGTTAGCACCGCCCCCCAGGTTTGGTTGGCCCCTCCCCACTTGGAAGAAAGTTCTGCCCTCCTCTCTCACAGGAGAGCCACATCCATTAAGCCACATCCATTTCTTGAGAGGGGCGTGGTCAGGGGTGGAGTCAGACAGCTTATTATCATTTAAAGCCACAGACACGGAAACAGCTTGTTCTGAGCAGTGCTGAAACAGAGAGCATTTTTAGACATGCAAAAATCCGATACTGGAGCTCTTTTCAGTAACAGACTTAACAGGTATGTTTTGGAGACTTCTGAGTTCAATATAAACTTGTCTTAAAATATGTCGCCTTCAATCAAAACCAAAATTTTTTGTATATAAAACGAGCAAAGAACCAGACTGAAAGCGCTTCATGGCAGGGGCAATGTTATTGCTCTTCTCCTAACCCTTGGTATGAGTTTTAACCATCAACAAGCTCCAGTGTGTTACAGCACCTGTCTGTTGACCTTAGGTTACTACTGGAACTGTGCATGTCTGCTACCCCATTTTGTCTTGTCGCTCTGATTGGCCTGTAATGAATTGGACTGAACATTCGTCCAACCACCTTTCGTGTATTCATTGAAAAAAGTCCTGAGGTCCAAAGATAGCAGTTGGGTTCCTTGATAACTATACAGAAATTTGAACTACCCGTCTTTATCTATTCAGGTATTACTCAGTACCCACTACATTTAATGAGGAGTTACTCACCATATGTGAACTAATGGCTAATGAGCAGTTAGGTCCTGTGCCAATTTAGTCTACCTTAGTGAAAAGTAATTTTTTTTCACACATTTTTATTGGACATTAATGGATTTTTGTGGGGATTTTTTTTGACAGCCCACATGTCAATACTTTACTCTCCATACACTGATAGACACAATCTCAAACGATTACGTTCTCTCTTCTTCTTAATGTTTATTTATCTTCCTCTTCCCCCATCTCCATCACTTCTTGTATCTTTTCCTCTCCTTACCTCTTCCCTTGGCATTCATCACCTGTAAGAGAGTGAAAACAGAAGAATCTTGTTGATTACAGGTGCTATGCTTTTCTTTACTCTTACGAGAAAACACTAATG
Source organism: Cheilinus undulatus (assembly GCF_018320785.1). Taxonomy (NCBI): domain Eukaryota; kingdom Metazoa; phylum Chordata; class Actinopteri; order Labriformes; family Labridae; genus Cheilinus; species Cheilinus undulatus. The sequence continues at coordinate 42,718,800 of NC_054869.1, read as the reverse complement.
AAGTGGCAGCAGCACCTGTCTGTGCGTGTTTGTGTACCTGCAAGGGGAAGGTGCTTAAAAGGTGTGTGAATTTCTGTGCAAGAGTGAAACACTGTATAAATTTAGCCATGTAAGCGCTCTTGAGAATGAAACTGTTCCGCTTCTCACCTTCACAAAAAAAAAGGTCGGCACCAAAGCCTCAAGGATAGTAGACACACTACATGGAAGACACACCAGACCCACCCACTAACTGGTTGCTTTTTAAGATGCGAGAAAAGAAAGTTAAACCCCCTCTCTCCAGCCATCTGTCAGCGTGCAGGCGAAACCTACTCTACCCCGCCCTCTGCAATCTGCTGCATCACACTTACACACATATAAAAGTAAGACACAATACATACTCAGCATACACCCACTCTCTCAGGCAGATTCAACAGCAAACAACATTTTGTGAAGATTTGAGACACACCTCTTCCTTAGCTAGACACCTACAGCCAAACATTTCTTGTGACTCACTTCATGCAGAGTGTTTAGTACTGGCGGCACAACCCGTGCAAGATGGCGATGTTTGTGATTGATCTTCTTAGTCCTAAAGAGCAGACATGTTGGCATATGATCCTGGTCCCTGGAAAACACTGAAATCCTGAGAGTCACTTCTCTGAATACAGTGAGCTGAAAGAATGGAAAGAAAGAGAGGAGTATAGAAAAGCATAGAAAAGACCCCCTTCACTGTTTTCAGTTTTGTTATGTTGCAGCCTCATACTAACCTTGCATAGCAGATGGATAAGCCCGTTTCTGTATTTCTCACTGGCGAATCCATCTTGCAAAGCTCCCGTCTGAACCATTTGGGCCTGGTTAGAAAGTAACAGGACCAATCAGCTATGAGGGGCAGTACTTTATGGCACAGCGGAGTCTTGATGTATGCAAGCAGCAACAAGAGGCTGGTGCAATTATGGCAGAAGACATTAGCGTGGATGCTGCTAAAGCGCCAGTTTTATCAGAACTTGACAAAATTTCTTCATTAAAAGAAGAACAAAGAACAGCATTGAGTTGGTTTCTTTCCAAAAACGACATAAGTCACGTGCCGGTAGTCAAGTGGTTAAGGCACGCACCATGTACGTGGGCGGCCTGGGTTTGAATCCAGCCTGTGGAACCATTTCCCATGTCTCTCCATCACTCTCTTCCCTGTTTCCAAGTGTATCCACTGTCCTCCTCTATCTAATAAATGGCATGAAAAAGGCCCAAAAATAAATCTTTAAAACAAAAAAGACAAAAGTCGTGTACTGACATGTCTACAGTCGCCATGGTTCGCGTTATGCAGTTCCCTATGGAGTAGGGGCGCAGCTCGATAGCGGCCATGTCATGTGTTTTGTTGCTCTGATCAGCCTGTAAAGATGTGACGGACAGAACGTTCATCCAATCACTTGCTGAGTTTTTTTTCAAAGGCTTTCTCAAATGCTGTGTATGAGTGGTTTCCAACACATCCATCTGGCGTGTCAGGTTAGCCTCATTCTACAATTGTTTTGTCTTTTTTTTTTTCTCTTAAATCTTTGTGCAATCTTGGTTTCATCAGACCAGATAATCTTATTTTGCACAGTCTGAGTTATTCAAGTGCTTTTTTGCAAACTCCAAGCACGTTTTCAAGTGTTTTTCACCAAGAAGGTGCTTCCTTCTAGTCACCCTGCCATAAAGCCCAGATCAGTGGAGGGTTGCAGTGATGGTTGTCCTTCAGGAACTTTTTCCCATCTCCCCATACACTTTATTGCCAAAAGTATTCACTCATCCATCCAAATAATTGTAATCAGCTGTTCCAATCACTTCCATGGCCACAGGTGTATAAAATCAAGCACCTAGACATGCAGACTGTTTCTGCAAACATTTGATGGGTTGCTCTCAGGAGCTCAGTGAATTCCAGCGTGGTACTGTGATAGGATGCCACCTGGGCAACAAGTCCAGTGGTGAAATTTCCTCGCTCCTAAATATTCCACAGTCAACTGTCAGTGGTATTACAACAAATTGGAAGCAATTGGGAACGACAGCAACTCAGCCACGAAGTGGTGGGCCACGTAAAATGATGGAGCAGGGTCAGTGGATGCTAGGGTGCATAGTGCCAGAGGTGGCCAACTTTCTGCAGAGTCAATCACTACAGACCTCCAAACTTCAAACTTCATGTGGCCTTCAGATTAGCTCAAGAACAGTATGTAGAGAGCTTCATGGAATGGGTTTCCATGGTTGAGCAGCTGCATCCAAGCCATAGATCACCAAGTACAATGCAAAGCATCGGATGCAGTGGTGTAAAGCACTCTGCCATTGGACTCTAGAGCAGTGGAGACGCGTTCTCTGGAGTAACGAATCACAATTCTCCATCCGGTAATCAGATGAATGAGTCTGGGTTTGGCAGGTGCCAGTAGAATGGTACTTGTCTGACTGCATTGTGCCAAGTGTAAAGTTTGGTGGAGGGGGGATTATGGTGTGGGGTTTTTTTTCAGGAGCTGGGCTTGGCCCCTTAGTTCCAGTGAAAGAGATTTTGGACAACTCTATGCTCCCAACTTTGTGGGAACAGTTTGGGGATAGTCCCTTCCTGTTCCAACATGACTGTGCACCAGTGCACAAAGCAAGGTCCATAAAGACATGGATGAGAGAGTTTGGTGTGGATGAACTTCACTGGCCTACACAGAATCCTGACCTCAACCCGATAGGACACCTTTGGGATGAATTAGAGTGGAGACTGAGAGTCAGGCCTTCTCATCCAACATCAGTGTGTGACCTCAAAATGCGCTTCTGGAAGAATGGTCAAAAATCCCCATAAACACACTCCTAAACCTTGTGGAAAGAAGAGTTGAAGCTGTTATAGCTGCAAAGAGTGGGCCGACGTCACATTAAACCCTATGGATTAATAATGGGATGTCAATTAAGTTCATATGCGAGTCAAGGCAGGTGAGCGAATACTTTTGGCAATATAGTGTAGGATCTCTGGAGTGACCATCAGACTGACCATGGGGTTCTTGGTCAACTCTCTTACTAAAGCCTCTGGGAACCTTCAGGACAGGAGATACTTTTTTGTAGCCTTTCCCAGATCAGTGCCTTGCACCAATGCTGTCTTTGAGTTCTGCAGGTAGTTCCTTTAACCTCACGGCTTTGTTTCTACTCTAATATACATTGTAAACTGTGGCCTTCCATAGAGAGGTGTGTGCCTTTCCATATTGTGTCCAATCAGTTCACTTCTTACTTCACTTTGTCATGAAGGGGTACTGAGTGTAGACTGATGAGAATAAAAATGTTTTTTTTCAACTGTAGCACCACGCTGCAACTTTAAGAAATTGAGTCTGAATATTTTTTGAAAGCACCATATATTAATGTACACCTGTACATATATAGACAAATTACCATGCATACTTTCACATACACACCCAGGCACAAAAAAATAAAATAAAAAGGCCCTAATGTCCATATTGCACATATGCTCTTGTCTGTTTGGGAGAGGGGGATTATGGGTTTTAAAGCTCTTCCACCACTCTGGTTAAGATGCTGTCTATTTGTCCATGTTTTTGTTGTCCTGAGTTGTCCTGAGGGGAGGCTGGTGAATATGCAGTGTCCCTGATGTGATGGGTCCCTGCTGGTTGATGGGGCCTTTTTGTGAAGACGACTTGAGTAGATGTCACTGATGAAGGGAAAAGGAGAGCCTACAATCCTCTCAGCTGTTATGATGATCTTCTGAAGGTCTCTCTTTTCTGCTGCTGTGCATCTTGAGTACCAGACTGTGCAGCCATAAGTCAAAATGCTATCAGTCATGCAGCAATAGAAATTCCTCAGAAGATTGCTGGAATGTTGTTTCCTTCTCAGGGTCCTCAGGAAGAAGTGGCCATGCTTGGTGTTTTTCAATCTGACATGCAGTGTTTAGGCTCCAGCTCAGGCCACCTGACAGGTGCATGCTCCACCTCCTTTCCAGTCAGTTGTATTGTGTTTTCCCTGAATATTATTATTATTATTTTTTATTTCCTTTGTGTTAGCTGTTTTTGCACCATACAACCTCCTCTCTATAGGCTGCCTCATCATTGAAATCAGGCCAACTACGGCTGTGTCATCTGCAAATTTATAGAATGTGTTGGAGCTGTGGGTGGGTGTGCAGTCATGTATACAGGAAATAGAGAAGTGGACTGAGGACACAGCCTTGGGGTACACTAGTGTTGATCACAACAGTGGCAGTGGAGTTGTTTCCCAATGATGCTCTGGGGTCTAAGAAAGTCCAGACATGGGGGCGTTCCTAAATCCAGCTTGTTCAGGTTGCTGACTAGTCTTCTGGGGTTGAGGGTATGTGCTGGAACTGCTCCATTATGGCAAAAATCCTAATCACGATTATTTTTGGTTGAAACTGAGATCATGATTATTAAACATGATTACCAACTGATTTTACAACATCTGCATCTGTGCACGAATTTCAAATGATTTAATTCATTACTGTAGCTTGCAACAAACTCTGCAAGTTATTTAGCATTGTTCCAGGTCTGCTTACAGAGTTAAAATTTCTTTGTTATCAATTTCATGAAACAAAAATATGTAATTGATTCATAAATACTCACCCTTTTAAGATGACTAACCTAATTCAACAGCAGTCCAGCCCACTGGTGCTAGTAGTCTCGCAATTAGTGAAATGGGGATCACCTAAGTGCAGTGAATGTGTCTTAAGTGATTGTAGTATAAAGACACCTGTGTCTGGAAGGTCCAATCACTGGTTAATCAGTACTCCTGGCTACCATTACACAATGAAGACAAAAAACACTTAAAGCAACTCAGGGAAAAGGTTGTTGAAAAGTATGAGTCCCCCAATAATCCCAAGGCACTGAACATACCCCGGAGGTACGTTAAATTCCTCATGAAGAATGGAAAGAATATGGCACATGGGTAAATCGGCCTAGATCAGACCGTCCTCACAAACTGAGAGACCATTCAAGAACAAGACTAGTGAGAGAGGCCACTCAGACACCTATGGCTACTCTGAAGGAGATACAAGCTTCAGTGGCTGAGATGGGAGAAACTCTGCATACAACAACCGTTGCTCATGTTCTTCACCAGTCAAAGCTTTATGGGAGAGTGGCAAAGAGAAAGTGACTATTAATCTGAAAACTCAGATTAAATCTTGACTAGAGTTCACCAAAAGGCATCCAGGAGACTCCATAATCAAGTCGAAGAATGTTCTTTGGTCTGATGACAGCAAAATGGTGCTATTTGGCCATCAGAGAAGACGCTATTTTTTTCGGACCACAAACACACCATCCCCAATGTGAAACACGGTGGTGGCAGCATCATGCTGTGGGGATTCTTCTCGGCGGTCGGCCCTGGCAGGCTTGTAAAGGTAGATGGTAAATTGAATGCGGCAACACATAGGAAAATCCTGGAGGAAAATCTTTGTCAGTCTGCAAGAGGACTATGACTTTAGAGAAGATTTCTTTTTCAGCAAGACAATGACCTGAAGCATACGGGGAAAGCTACACAGAGGTTAAAGACAACAAGGGGAATGTTCTGGAGTGGCTGAGTCAAAGCCCAAACCTCAATCCAATAAGGAATTTGTGGCTGAACTTGAAAAGGACTGTTCATGCCTGATTCCTGGGCAACCTGACAGAGCCTGGGCAGTTTGCAAAGAAGAATGAAGACCTATCCACACAGACTCAGTGCTGCGATTGCAGCCAAAAATGCATCTACTAAATACTGACTTGAAGGGGGTTATTATTTATGCAGTTTTTGTAACTTTTTTTGTCAAAAAAGCCAAACTGTATTGGCCATGATTGATCCATAAAATCAATATAGGGGCAAAACATCCAAGAGGGTAAAAATTTTTCACAGGCACTGTACATTTGAAAAAAATGCATGCAGAAAAAAGTTAAACTTGTTAGAAAAATCTTGGATTTAAATCAGAAAATGAGCAAGTCTTGGAGAGAACAGGCATGGGTGGGGTCAGGATGGGGTTTTTGGGTCTGGTGTAAGCTTAAGTGTGCAGCAATGCTTTCTTTGTTTCATGTCTTTCAAACAAAACCTGACTATTGTGCAGAGGACACTGCTTCTCTTAATTATAATGTGTTGAAAATACAAATAAGACAGAATAACTGAGAAAACAGATGAATTCTGGAATAATGTGTAAATAATAATGTGGCCTCATATCTAAACCTACGCAGAAAGAGAGGAGAGAGGATTGTGGGAGGATTGTGTTTGTCTCCGTACATGCTGTTATTGTTTCTAATGTCATCCTCTTATAAAAGAACAGGTGGAGAGAAGCAGTCATTAAGTTTATCCTCATAACAAAGCTAGTCTGCGGAAGTCCACAGAGCCTCACAGATGCGGTTCAAGTCTTCAGCTGGATTAAAAAATACCAATATTTTTCCATATGGTTTCCAGCAGGATGATTGACAGTGATGGGAGGATGCTGGGACATGTTCCTCTGGGACCAGTTGACAGCTATATTCAGTCTTGGTTCTTCTCCACAGGCATTTCCATGGAGAGCTTTCTTGGGAAATACACAGTTGACAGTTATGCATCAGTGGCTTCAGTCATATGTAAATGACACATACAAAGAGAAATGGCAAGAGTGGCCAGAGGGCATCGGCCAACCCTGCCAAAATAAATCCCAGTAAACGTCATGTCAAAATTTCAATTAATTTCTCCATGAAAAAACATTTAAATCACATAGCTGGGAAGCCTTGGAAGGCATTTGATGATCATCAAAGTAAGTTAGTCAAACTGTGTAAAAGGATTAATAGAACTTCTTTTACACGGTGGATTTGGATAATCAAATAAGTTTGGCCATTAAAACCAAACAAAGCTTGAGCTGCACAAAAAATTACAAGGCCAAGTTGCCGTTTATAGTTTTGGCCTTCTTTTGTGCATCAACCTGCCTTTTTTTAGCTTTCTTCAGACAGCCGCCTACATCCGGCAGTGACTAGTAAGGCTGCAGTTTACATACATGAAGGAGAGTGTGAGGTTGTCTGTTTTGCATGACAAGTAGAGAAGCAGAACATCAGGTGTTTTATGACTGACTGGTAGACAGTCTTAGGTCAGCGGGCTTTGGCAGACATGTTTCAGAGCCTGAGAGTCAATAGAAAGAATATAAAGCACTGCTATCATCATGGTAGTGAATTGGGAGAAGTTTCTTTTTCTTCTTTCATGAATATGTTGCAAAAGTTTAAGTACTTGGTTGGCTCTTGAATTAAACTATAAATTGTGATCCTAAATTAATCATCATAAATCATAATGATTCATGTGAATGTCACATAACCAAACAGCTTTCAAAATCATATGCCAGACCATTGAAGTGATTAATTATAGACGGCCTGAGTCAGCTGCAGGGAAGAGTAGAGAGGAGAGGAGGACTGTACTGAACTCTCCACTGTGGACGCTTTTGTCTTTCTTCACGACTACTCCAGGGAAACCACGATGGATGTTTTAGTGGAGGTTACAGCTGAGATCATCAGTTTATGAGGAATATCATTTGGAAATTGACATAAGACTCAATTTTCAATGAAAACGCAGAAGTTAAGGTGGTGTCCAGTTAAAGGAGCACTGATGAGTTATTTGTTTGGATGATTTGTTGGTGCAAGTTATGTAGCTCTGTCATGACAGCCACTGTAATATGTGACCGAAGCCAGATAAAGTTCCTGCAAGTCGGCAGTCCGGTGGTTGAGAAAAATGGATACAAAGTCATTTTCTTCAAAATTATCACTTTTCTTTTTTATCTCATTTTATGCAAGTCCAACATTTAAACTACTCATTCGATGAAAAAGTAACACAAATGTGACATTTAAAAGCATTAATTTTGTGTTTTAAAATGCCCTGTTTTCAGAGTTGCTGTGGGGAGATTGAGGGAAGGGGAAAGTGAAATTTCGGGATGATAATTGGCCACTCAGCCTGGCATTGTTCCCAGTTTTGCCCACTGAGCTGGACAATAACAAACACCGCATGGCTCAAACGCCACCCCTCTCCCGGCACATAAATACTGGTTTGTAGTTATCACCTTTTATTAACAAGCCTCAAGATGAACCCTGTGGCGAAGAAAAGTAGAAGAGATGATGAAGAAGCAGCAAGAATTAACAACAGACTTGGGACATTTTCAGGATCACTCGACAGTGAAAGTTTGATGAAGGCAGATTTCCTATGGGAATATTTTGATGAGCGTCACCAGTCTGATTCAGAAGCTTGCTTTGCTGGGACTTTATGTAAATGTGGCCTTATTGTTCACGCCCATTACCTGACCTGCCTGAAGGTTGGAAAAGTCCTGAAACTTTCAGCCTGGTTTTCTCAGAACAAACAGAAACTAGAAGTTAACATTCAAATGAGCATATCTTTGTAAAATATGCTCACCATTTAAAGCTTGGAATCTACGCTTTCATAATGTGTAAAAACTCAAAAATGACCTCAGGCGACTTGCAGGAGTTTTTACCAGCTTTGGTCACAAATGACTTGTCATGTACTGTAAGTAACCAGTGAAAACTAGGAATTTCACTGCCTCTGTTCCACAGTTGAAAATATGAGTTAGACATAAGAATGTTAGAACATAAGAGTGGTTATTTTTGACTAATGTAAGGCAGAAATTCTACATATTCTAGCTTTAATAACAGGCTTTGCAATAAATGAATTGCATTTAATTACATCTATCAATAATGTTGAACAGATTGTATTACAGGTGGACTTAATGCTTACCCCTTGTCTCTAAAACATCATTTCTATCTTTCACACTTTAATTTCACTCTTTTTTTCATCCTATGAAGAGTTCATTCCCACACCACTTTAATTTGATCAAGCTGCATCCTTTCACTTGGAGTTTATGACCCATCATGTTATCAACTGTAATTTTGTTTATGGTGACCAAACAGAAAGGACAGGGCTGCAGATATTCTACAGGAAAAGAAGAAAAGAACAGATATGACTAAGTTAATAAAAGAGAAAGACACTGACCAACAGGAGACAGCAGATGAACACATTTAAAGAGGCAGACCGGAAAACTTGTAGACAAATCGGTGAAGGACAAGCAGTGCTGCTGCATAATATCCACACATAAATATTGTAAAGTCGAGCATCCACAGAGTGTAAAGAAGAACATCAAGTTCTTCACAGTACAAAGTCTGCACTCTTAATGTCTAAGGAATAAATAGATCATGTTCAAAGTTCATTTAGTAACTTTTTCTCTATTTACAAGCCTGATTTATGTTTGATTTGGGACTGAAAATCAGTATTTATTGCTCAGTGTCTCTCCCTCTTTGTTTTCCCGTTCCTTCACTCTCTAACCTCTTACCTCTCTTTCCCCTCGCTCTCTCTCCATCTTTCTGCTTTGATGTCTGAGCGCTCGGGGCCCTCACCACTGAATTAGTATTCCCTTCATGGTTGTTGTCTGAGGGGGGTTTGGAGGTTTGGGCGGGCTGGGTGTGCGATCGGTAAACTGTGTAAACTGGAAATGAAGAGTTGACATTGTCTCTGCGGTGCCGTTCTTACTCCAGCTAAAAGTCAGTCTTTTGGCTCTACAGCAGAATTCAGACTGAGTACACGCTGCTCAAACCTCGCCTAATTATGGACTCAAGGTCGTTAAACAGTTTCTGAGGAGGCCAAACAACTTTTATGGCCTTCTATTTAAAAAAGGGGCAGCTTCCTGTGTTTGGTATTGTTCATAGCAATCATTGATAGTGATACTATTAAGTGAAAGCACTGAGATCTAACTCATTTTAGCAGCACCTCTTTAACAGCTTCTCACCCTCATAACATGCTTTTAACAGAGACTCGTCGTTTGTGAATGAGCTGGCTCTTTGATTGAACGACAGGAGCTGGCTCCCATATAAGTTCCAGCTTCCTTTTTTTCCCCATTTTTGCTGTTATTTAACCTTCTGAGACCGGCGTTGTTTCATGTAACAAGAAAAGACACGGGTTACATAGAGCTTAAAAAACATTTGAACCATAAATCATTGCCACTTACTTGTTTTTCTTGGAAAAGTCCTCAGTTGTGCTGTTCTAGTGATGCTATCCTCACCTTTGTAGCTCTTACAGAATGTTTTCTTGTGGGCCTGGAACTTGGGGTGACCTTTCGGGGTCTTTAGAGATTAGCTCTGATGTTGAAGGTCTTTTTATCCATGTAATGTTCATTTTTTTACCCTTTTTGGTTCCAACGAGACGGGAGATAAAGTTTGTGCAGGAAAAACCCTTAATCATTATTGCAGCGGTGCCAAACTCAATCAGAGCAGGGGCCAGATCCTGGATTCTGGACTAACCTGAGGGCCTAACAGGGTCACCTTTTTAACCATAAACTGTCAACCTTTTTTTACCGATGATAAAATATGAAAAAAAAAAAAAAATTGCACTGATGATAAGTGATTTTAATATTTAAAAAGTTTAAAGGTTTAAAGGCTCACAAACTGAGAAAAGTAAATTTATTAGTTCAAAAAGGTCAAAAGATGAAATTTAAAAAGAAAAATAATGTTTTTAAAGGCAAATGTGTAAGAAAGGAGTCAAGATCACAAGTTTAAAAGGTCGAAATATGAAATAAAGTTTGTAATCATGAAATTAAGAGTCAAAATATGATTGAAAATCTTAAATTGTGAGTCTAAAAGTTCAAACTATGAGATTATGAAGTCAAAGTTTGGAGTTAAAAATATGAGGTAAAACACAAAATAATTGGTTAAAAAGGTTAAAATATCACTTAAAAATTAGAATTATGAATCTTAAAGCTCAAAATATTATACGAGAAGTCAAAATTATGAGTTGAAATGCTCAAAGTATGAAATTAAAATTAAAATTCCTAATTGTGAGATGCTAACTTGAAAATGTGAAATTAAAACACGTCTCACTTTTAGTTCTCACAGGTAGCCCATGACTGTTTTCTTCCCAATATGGATGGTTGACATAAACAGCACAGTATCTAACATTTTGATTACATTTTTCTATGCAGAAATCACTTTCTGCCCCCCATCTGGAGTTCTCCACTGTGGCATAATGTCATCTGCAAATATGTTTCTAAAGCTTTTAATTGTTTTTGTTCTATGAAAACTGCTTAACAGTAGGGCTACTAGATTATGGCAAAAACCATAATCATGATCATTTTGATTGGTGCTGTACTCACACTTATAAAACACACTTGTTCATTTCTTTTCCAGAAACAACAACAAATGAAAATAAATCAGTGAAAAACGCAAGTATTAAAGATATAAGGACATATAACAAGAACTTATTATTTTTATGGTCAAAGAAAAACAGCAAACACTGAAAACGATCATGTGACATAATTGTTTATTCCTATCTTGTTTTCATGATCATGGAAAGGTAAAATAGTGATTGAAAGTGAAACCAATCATCCTGCACTACTAGGTAATGTCTTATTTATTGATGATAACTGAATAATGGAAAAATAATCAATGATACAAGGAGATGCTGTCTGCTTTTAGTTTTCTCTTCAACTTTGGGAGTTTTCAGTGCCTCTGTCAAAACATGCGGGAAAAATTCACAAAGGTACAACAGCAGTGCTTTAAAATAGACCCTCTTCACAGATCACAGAAGGACTGATTTAGTGTTAAGAGTGAGAAAGTCTGCTAGAAGAGTTCAAGGTTTTTGGATGAGTCAACTAAAAACAAGATTTTAGCCTGGATATGTTTCATGTCTCTTTCGGTGCCTAAACCAAACATACAAGATTCATAACATTTATTCACAGAACCTGTGAGAATCATTAACAATTTAGCTTATCGATACTGCTACTGATTCTCCCAGGCTCTGTAAGATAATGCTATCTTATCGTATCACCGTTGTAAAAACATGCAACAGTTCTATCAAGGGTAACAGAAGCTCAAAGAACATCAGCACTGTGCATCAAATTAAACCAAAATGCGGTGCCTTCATCTGTTGACTTGAAGAGAAAAGACTCTAACTGCTTTGGGGGTAGTGTGCAGTAACCCTGGGTTCAGCTGCTTCACGACTATTGTAGTCTTCATCAGTTCACATGAGCGCTGAAAAGATCACACACTTTATAGCAAGTCCAGGTCCAGAAGTGTTAATCCAGTGTTAAAATTCAGGGTGAACCTGTCAGAATAAATGTTCTTTCATGGCAGGTAGGAAATAGCTAATTATGTTTACAACCCACATCTCAAAAAAGTTGGGACAGGGCAGCAAAAGGCCAGCAAAGTAAGTAGTACTGCTGGAAGCAGCTGGAGGAGCATTATGCAATTAACCTGGTTAATTGGCAACAGGTCAGTAACATGACTGAGTGTAAAAGAAGCATTTTGGAGATGAAGAGTCCCTCAGAGGTAAAGATGGGAAGAGGTTCACCAATCTGTGAAAAAACTGTGCCTGTTTCAGACTGGGAGCTCAATACGCTCATCTCAACCGCAACACGCCTGGATTTTCGGTTTGATTGCATGTTAACAAGTCAGGGCTTTCAAACTTCCTGCATGTGCTGCATGTGCTGCATGTGCTGCATGTGCGTATCAGAGATTCGAAGTCTCGCCTATTTTTTCTGCACACCGTGTGCGGCTATGGACAACATTAGACAGGACAATGATAAATGGAGAGCCATATTTTCATTGTTGTAGCACATATGCACATAGAATATGTTTACAGCGTGTTTCTTGATAACCCTGAGGAAGGCCACAAGCATAAATGCGCCTGTTTGATAAAGTTATTCTCTAAAGATCTATCATAAGTGAGACTTTCTGTCTCCATGCTGGTAAAATTGGTCACAGGAAAGTCAAACACAGTAAGTGCTTTTCTGGTTTGTGCTTTTCAAATTAAAAGCCTGGTTTAGCATTTCTGTAGAGAAACTACTTTCACTTGTACAGAATGCTTTTGTTTTGAATAAATCCCAACTCTATACACAGAATCAAGTAGCTTGTAAGGGTTTATTCAGGTAAAACTTGTTAAGAAGGACAGGGCTCTGAGAGCAGGGAGATTTGACTGACACGCAGCAAACTCGCGCCCTGTGTGAAAGCCGCACCGGCAGGAGCCGGAGCAGACACGTGTGGCACACGCAAGCAGCAAAACACGCCCCCAGTCTGAAACGGGCTTTAAATTGTGCAACAATTGAAAATAAGTTCCTAGCAAGACAATCTTAAACCACATACCACATCCATCACAACAACATGGCTTCACAGAAGAAGAGTTCAGACCTTTCAGCGACAGAAAACATTCGAAGCATCATAAAACAAAAAATCTGGGAAAGAAGGCCCACAACTGTTGAGCAACTAGAATCCTTCATCAGTCAAGAATGGGACAACATTCCTCTCCCAAAACTCAAGCAACTGGTCTCCTCACTTCCCAGACATTTACAGACTGTTGTTGAAAGAAGACAAATTTTTGGGAATGTGGGTTATATTCATATTACTGTAACCGAGTAGCTTTTTTGTGGACTTTTTTGAGTCATTTTAATAATCAGTAATTTAGCTTTTGCTTATGTTTATTTTGTTTCTTCTATTTTGTACAAGTGAACTTCAGTGTGAAAAAACACATTGATGACATAACTGTGATGAATACTGGTTGAAGGAGCCCCTTTGATAATGATAAAACTGCTTGAAAGTAGTTGTTACAACTCACTGAGGATCTAGGAGAAACAACATGACAAAGATGCACTCAGATAAACAAACTACTTTTTGTTTAGCTAGAGTAAAACTAAAGAAACATAAAGTTTGCCAGCTGTTAGTAAGACAAGAATAGGAGACTGAGGCGGGGGAACAGAAGTGCCAAATCTTCTGTTCAAACAAAAAACTTCTTCCAAACAATCCCACCAGCTTACTTTAATTAAACAAGTCACATGTCAAACATATTTAGGGCTAATTGTAAAAAAAAGCAATGTAACACTACTGGGAATGGCGTGGTCTTATGATTGGAGGGAAGGCGAGAATGTTTGAAAAAAGTGCAAAAGGGGAAGGCTGGAAGATGTGTGACCATGCGGGAAATCCATGACAACAGCAAAGGTGATAACACAAGTGACAATATAGGTGACATCAACACCGGTGACAACAACACAAGGCGCTGTTGTCGTTCCACACAGGCTTCTCACATAAACCTGGGTGAAAAAGCCTGCATAGCTAACAATAGTTATTTGGATCCCATAGTAATAAACTCAGTGCTTTTCATATTGAAACAGAGCGATCTGTCTTGATTGCTTTTTTATCTCTAAATGTTGACAATCTTCGCTGTTAAACAGTGTCGTTTGTCACATTTTCATAATGACATCTCTTAGCAGGAGAAGAAATAATCGACTCTGCTGCTGCATTGGAGACAGAGGAGCTTTTTTTATGTAGATAACGGGGACTTCAAAAAACTTCACTGGAAGACAAGACAAAAATCAATGAGATGCTACAGCCCGTCAGAAGTCTGCATGGCTTTGTTGGTCCGTCTCCACTTGTTGGTTTTTTGTTTCTTTCTCTATCTTATACCCAGTTTATCCCATTTTCCTTGTCTTCTTGTCGGTTAACATTTGTAAAACTATTTTGGAAACTTTTAATGCAGGAGTTTGGATTTTTCTTTATCAGTATGCGAGCACTTGTATTGATTCATGTGTCCTGCAGCCCCGTGGCTGTGTCCTTGTACAGTCAATGATTAACACTTCAGTCAGCCAGGATGTCAATATCTGGCTGTGACTCAGAGTTGGGACTTTTGACATTTGGTCTGAATGTCAAAAATGCATTTCTCTAACAAACTTGTGCATTAATTTGAGTTAAAAACATTTGAACTTTAAAAACAAAGAATGGTTTACTTTTTTCAGTTCCGATCCAATTCTGATAAATATGTGCCGATACCGATACTGATTCTGATATATACAGTGCTTAACAAATTTATTAGACCACCTGTCATACTTGTCTCAGAGACCACCCAGCACCATGAAGTGCTTTAATGCGGACTCTTTCATTTTCAGTGAGCTCTCCACGTTTTACCATTTTGAACAGGCCAAATATCAAAGCATGATATTAATCTGCAAAGAGGAACAAAGGCAGGTGGCGCTAGCTTTCAGTGCTAGCCACGCTGTAGAGAGTATATCAGGCTAACGTCGCACCCACTCTTCTTTGTGTTCTCTCATCTTTAGACTAGTTTTAACTATTCTAAATATAGATTTACATTTAATCGACTTGGTAATTATACCGCTAAGAACATCCCAACTAATACTAGCTCAGTCACACACAGACTGTCTCGTGTTAGACTGCGGTGTGTTCATGGTCTACTGCAAACTGTAGGATGGATTTGGATCGGTCACTTGGATCAGCGCCGTCAGTCAGATATCCGATCTGTTAATTACGTCCATATTGGACCGATACCGATATTGGATCAGATCGGTCCCATCCCTACTCACTTCAGGAAACATGATGGTTCTAGTGAAACCACAGTTCATTCTCTGCTTTTTCTCTGTCTTCTGGCACGCCAGGTGGATTTGTTTTACACATTCATCTGAAAAACCACTCATAGACAGCATCTGGGAAAGGGCAGAGCCTTCAAAAAAAAAACTCGGAGGGTGACTGGATGAACGTTCTGTCTGTCACATCTTTATGGGCCAACCAGAGCAACAAAACATGGGACGTAGCCGCTACCGAGCTGCGCCCCTATCGAGGAGTAAACTCTGCAAACCATGGTGACTGTAGACATGTCAGTACACGACTTTTGTTGTTTTTTAAAAGAAAACAACTCACTGCTGTTCTTTGTTCTTCTTTTAAGAAATGTCACCAAGTTCTGATAAAACTGGCTTTAGCAGCATCCACGCTAATCCCTTCTACCATTGCACCGGTCTCTTGTTGCTGCTTGCTTACATCACGACTCAGCCGCGCCAGAAAGTGCTGCCCCTCATCGCTGACTGGTCCTGTCACTTTCTAACCAGGTCCAAACGGTTCAGATGGGAGCTGTGCAAGACGGATTCGCCCATGAGAAACAAAGAAATGGGCATATCCATCTGCTTTGCAAGGCTGAGAGTTGCTCTTATTTCTATGAAAAGTGGCACACCCCTACAATGCTAGGTTAACATAGGTGTCTGAAGTGGACATGGTGAATTTGCTCTATATTTTGTTTGCAGAATCAAATCAGAATGCCTGATGGGGGTCAGGAAGTACAGTGCAGTCATTAGGAATGAATGGGAACTGAGGAAAGTTAGAACTTTAACGCTTTTTCCCTAAGACCTTTAAGATGCACTAGATTGTGAGCTAGGCCTTCTCATCCAACATCAGTGCCTGACTTCATAAATGCTCTACAGCAGGGATGTCCACTTAGGGCCACACACAGAAATATATAATGATGTTAGGGCCACTTTAATATTCACAAAGCGAGGTATATGATATTAAGTTAGAAGCAGAATAAAGGAGGAGCTGGGGTGGAGGAGGGCTGCAAGAGCAGCTTGCAGAGACAGCAGCAGAGCTTGGCTCAGCTAGAGCAGTTTAAATAAGAGCATTAGAGCGATGAGCCAGTAGAGTGATTAGAGCAAATCAGCTGATGAGGGCTAGCATTAGATCAGCTGACTGGGGCAGAGCTTGATTCCATGGTCTGCCTGAATTAACGCTAGACGCTGGATTTAATGGCTGACAAGAGCAAATAGACAATCATTTTCAGGTTTATGCGGATTCCAATAAGATTTCAGGGGTCCTGTTTGGACCTAGCTGCCCCTGGATTATTACTGGTACTGCTTTTTGCTGCTGAGACCCATTATTTATATCATAGCTCATTATTTACATTACATTATTTACATTATTATTATTTTGATTGCCATGTACAGTTGTCTCAATTAAGTCATAAAAATGAATCAATAAATTGTTTTTTTTTTTTAGATGTTTTTACAGAATTAGCATTTTAGCACCATATTGTGCTGAAAATAAACTCCATGTTCAAATGTGGGCCAGATTTCATTTCATTGTCTAGAATTTGCCCCCTGGTCATAGTTTGGAAAACCCTTCTCTACAGAATGAATGGGCCAGAATTTCCACAGAAACTCTCCAAAATCTTGTAGAAAGCCTTCCAAGAAAAGTTGAGACTGTTGTAACTACAAAAAGTGAGGCTTTTTGCCTTTATTTTCCTCCCTTAACTCTTGTGTTCCTTGCTTGCTTTAACTGTTGTCTGTCACTTGGTGTATGAAAGGTGTGTTTTTCTCAAGTAAGACTGTCTACTGAAGGTTTTTTATTAGAAACAAATAACGTGACTATTCCTTTTACAGCTGACATTTCACATTGACTATTGGAGCTTAATTTTCAGGGTGATACATAAATCCTTAATGAGTCAGTGAGAACAGACGGTTCAAACTTTTTGGCTTCCTGTCAGGGCTCTTCATTGGCCTGAGTGTGAAAGCATGTTAAAATATTGACAACAGTAACAAAAGCCTTTCTGTTACATGTACAGTGCACGTCTGACATGAGGCAGCTCAGCTGGAGAAGAACCTTGTCCCTGTTGCTTGGATACAGGGACCGTGAATGCCATTAAGATATTGAAAATCAAAGTCTTTTTTGTCCTAACTGTTAAATTTATCTGGAGGAAACTTGACTACTGTGTGGCACATATAGCATGCAGAAACAGATTAGCACAGCCTAGAGTGGTGCACAAATTCAAATAGGAAACTCACAGCACTTTAATCTCCTGCAGCAAAAGAGGTTTTAAGAAAAACAAAGGAGGTAAACAAACTTGGGGAAATGTTCAGGAATGAAAGACATTAAACAAAGACACAAGTTGCAATCAAACCTTCACCTGTGAACATATGCAGCGGGAATGAGGCCCTTGTTTTCATTTTGAACAAATTCTCAGTGTGGTAGTTCTCATTTCAGAGGAACTCGAATCAGAATAACCCTGAGGCCTAGCTTGGCAAAACACCAGCATCCAAATGTGTGTTAGCGAATGTGCCATGAAGAAGCAGACGACTGTGTGTATGTGCATGAATATCATATGATCTCCTCCTTTCTGCAGCCCTGAGGACAAAAGTTTGAAACTTCCTTCTGTTGTTTTTGCATAGATTAGGTAACAGGTCCGGGAGGTTTACAGTTATTATACTTTCAGGAGCAGATTTACTGCTCATAGACGATAAAGAGGCTCAGATGAAGCAGAAGAACAAACAGGAAAGTGGATGAAGGTCTAAATCACAAAAGAAGACCTGACCTTGGTTTTATACTTCATATAAAACGTTTAAAAGCGTGGGTTCATGTGGGTATATTTCATGATGCACTACGTATATTTGTACTCTTAAAGCATGCTTGTGCTTCAGGGACCTTTATACTTTACCAACCAAAGAGCTTTATGCCCTTTCTCTCAAATTTGAAGCATAACTCAAACAAAATCAGCTTTCAGACACATGAATGCTAATGGATTGACAGTGGTTTTGGCTCTGCAGGTGCAACTTTTTTGAACTGTTCAGTTTGAAGTTTGGTATTTATTTCTTCAGTAAAAGCAGGTAAAAGTGCCGATAATTGCTTTCAGCCAGTGGGATTTGGAAAGCAACTAAAAGACAAAGGCTATTAATTTTTCCCCTGTAGAGTAAAGCAGAAGAAAAGGCGGACTGGCAGGGAATGAAACAAGTAAATGTTCACTTTGGCAGGTAATACCTTCAGCCACATGGGATCAGAGCAGAGAGATTTTTATACAAGGTAGTTTAACATTAAAAAAGCAAATTCTTCAATTCAGAATGGTCCAATTAAGGCTGGCTAAACACAAGACAATTTTCAAATCCTTACTGATAGCAGATCATAGACATCAGGACTGTTTCAAATAGTTGCGCAGTAGATGGGGGGGCATCAAACCTGCAGCCCATGGGCAACATCCAGCAGGTCTCATCAGGCCCATGAGAAGTTTTGAGGAAAAGGGAGCCATTTTTGAGACATATTAATCAGCAATATTTACTGATTAAAATATTTCTAATACACATTTTCACCTTTTTACAAATAAAGGCAGAGAGTAACATACAGTAATAAAGAGGTGCTGCAGAGCCCATGCAGCTGCTGCATGCTCAGCACATACTGTCCAAGAAAAAAGATACAGATGGCAAGTTTTGTCAAGAGACATGGAAAGAAAAGTATGTCTTTTGTCTTATTCAGTTCAACAAGTTGCCAAGATTTTATCAGAGCTGCAGAGCTGAACCAC
Organism: Cheilinus undulatus; assembly: GCF_018320785.1. Lineage (NCBI taxonomy): Eukaryota > Metazoa > Chordata > Actinopteri > Labriformes > Labridae > Cheilinus > Cheilinus undulatus. The sequence goes on along the minus strand of NC_054869.1, from coordinate 42,699,774 downwards.
CTGCGCAGATCTGCACTGCGGTCTCTCACAATGGAGCCCAGTCCTGTCCACACATCTGACCAGTTTCTCGTGAAGCTGGGTTTTAATGAATGTGAGAGTTTTGTTTTTTTTTTTTCCTTTGTAAAACAAAGCTTCTGTCCTTGAGTGGGCCAAAAAAAGAGCTTTTCACTCAACTACCAGCCAATGTGCTGAGCGGACTGTCTGCCACACATGCAGACAACGGGTGTGTGCTGGGGTTAATCTCTCAACAGATTAAACTTCTGATCATTGTAAAATTGTAATGCCAAATCAGTATCAACATTTGAACGGGACATCATTTGTAAATACTAAAGCATATTTACCTCCGGCTCTCATCAGTTGGTCAGCGTTTCTTTATGAAGAATATCATCCTAATCCACGCACAAGCCATCCTATGTCATTAGAGGTCTGCTTGTTAGGTCGACACACACTCTAAAAGGTGTCCGAAATTACGAGCAGAGATGGTCCAGTTTGACTTACTGCCTGTAAATATTGTTGGATAAGTTTACTGCTTCTAAATATAATTTTTACGACATAGTGTTTAATGCAGTGTATTTATTCTGCTGCTGCTTACCTGTTAATAACTAGCTTCTGTAACACTGAAATTTCCCAGTTTGGAATAAGTAAAGTATATCTGCCTATCTAGCTCCCATTAAAGGGCCAGTTTCCTTTCCTCCTTCCTTTAAAAAGTCAAACTGGAATCAAAGGAAGAGCGGTTTGGAGCCAAACAACCAGGTCTAATGAGCAGGGCTAAATAATGGATCTCTTTAAAGAGACAAATTTCCCATCACAATTACAGAGGCTGGAGGTTGGTGAGACAGACATCAGCTGAAGAAACACAGAGTTTAATGTGCTAAATCATGGCAAAACTGTACTGAACTGAACCAGACTGCTTTGTGGAAACAAATCACCCAAGGGTGTTGTGATATATTGCTTCTTCAAGCATCAATTTGACATTTTTTCAATACACATTGTGAGATAATGCCACAATAACACATTTTTTTATTTTAATTTTTTTACTTTTGGGACACAGAAGTTGCTTAAGAATAAAGAGTGTTTTTATTTTACGCTTTGAAAGCTTGGCATGGTTGTTAACAGCTTGAAACATAGCCTTTTTGGCAATGTTTCTCTATGCAGAAATCCCTTCTTGCCCCCCAAGGGCAAGGGCCTCATGTCATCTGCAAAGAACTTACACTTAATTAACGTGAAATCCAGTCTTATAAATTCATGATCAGTTGATGCTAAAACCACTAAAATCTAAAAATATGATACACATATTTTTTGTCATATGATACAAGGGCAGCATGATTTTTTTTCTGGCTTGTTCTGATTTATTACTGTAAAACCCTCCATCTACAGTAACTAATTAACATTTGAGTGTAAACATTCAGCAATCATTGATTGATATAATATCTAAATCCAATATTAAATCATTTAAAATGAGTTTGGTCACATTAATGTTGTTAAAAAAACTAAACATCCAGCCTGTAGGACATTTCACTGGTGCAAATCTGGTCCCTGAACCAAGGTCGCCCATAAGGGGGTTAAAGGGGAAAGCTTTCTGGGGCCCAGCCAAATTGAGGACCCATGGAGGCCAGTGTAAAGATAAGTTCTGATAACTATATTTCATCTTCAACCTGAATAATAATCACTGCTTTTATCAAAGCAAACAAAAAATAATTTTATTTATCTATGCAGTAGTACAATTTTAAAAAGTAAAGAATGACCTTTTTAATATTAACAAGGTGGATGGGCACATTGAACTGAACAATCCTGTCATATCTTACCCTTCAGTTTTGCTTTACCCTGAAAGGTCCCTTTTATTAAACACAATATCATTCAACAGAACCAGTCTGCAGCCTTATAGCATCCTAAATAAGATTCAGAACCTCTCTTAAATGTTCCATCATAATAAAGCAACCTAATGAAGGGAGAATTTATTCCAGTTTTGTCGTAGGCAAAGTTCATTAGGTTTTACTATGTGCACCAAATAAAACCAACTAATTGAAGAGTTTCTAAGGCCAGCAAATACTGACTGCCAAGAGACTAGGAGTATTTAAATTTGAACTCGCTTTAGCTTTAAATGATTCATACACTAATCATTGCAAAGTGTAGAGGGGAATATATGCTTGGGAAATTGGCCAGCGTATACAAGTGAAAAAAGATTCAAAATTTCCTGACAGCAAGTTGATTTCCAGTGATCAAAGTAATGAGGCAGATGTATTTTGCTGGGCGCTGCTCGCCGTCAGAGTGCTGACCTAAACATCCCCGTCTGCATCTCAGCTCCAGCAGAGAGGAGGAAGCAGTTTTTTACCAAGTTCATAATGAGCTTCAGTCAACCCTACACTCTGCATGGGAATATTTATGTTGGAAATACACAAACTGCATTTTGAAAGGTTTTGGGTGGATTTTTAGCCATACTTTTTCACCCAAATATCTCATTGTGATTGATTTCTATACACAGTTATGAAACGCCTTGATTCTTTTCACTGCCAAACACAACAGGATGGCATCCAGGCCTGATGTGTCATTAATTTTCTATACCCGCTCTGCAGCTGTCAGGATGGGCCACTGTTTTCACCCTGGGGCCAGGATCATTGATGCTTAGGATCGATGTTCTACTGTCCTGCTATATTGGCTCTGAGGTTACAGTCATGGTTCAGCAGCTTGAATCTTTCCAGTAAAGATGGTGACCATCCTTTGGTACAGCTGGGATTAACTTTGCCATTGTTTAAATTATTGTTAGCAGGTCATATGACTGACTTCCATCCAAAAGACACCATTCAAATCAATACAAGTATCGTTAAAATGTTACCTTTAATTTTTAAGAGATGACTTGTAAATGAACATACTGTGGTTTAAAGACAGAATAAATGCTGTTTATGAAGTTGAATTCACCTTTTTACATCAAGGTTGATATCTTTATGAAGGGCTGTCAGCTTTACACATTAATCATGATACATTCAAGGTCTAAAGTTATTGCATAAATCAAAAAACATAAACACATGATTTTTTGTTCTTTAAGGCAGGCTGTAGGTAAGATACTTCATAAAATGCAGCAGCAGCTGGATACTGCTCACCTACAGGGACCCACTGCTACTCTGAATGTCTTATTTCTCTCAAAACATTTTAGACAGCTCAGTGGACAAGTGTCCCCTATATGAAGTGTTGGGAGATATTTTTCACTAGAAATGACAAAAATACACCTGTTAGATTTTGAGTTTTGGAATGTTCTGTTGCTATCCTTCCTCTTTGCCAAAAGCCTTTGGGTTTTTTTCTACTGTTCCCCTCAGCTTAAAAAAACACTCTCTCTGTGTGAAATTGATATCAGTAGTACTTGCCACTAACAGTTGGTCTAAAAAAAAAAGAGCCAGATGATAGAATACAGTAGCTGTCCTGTTTATGTACTGGAACAGACTTTCAACCAAACAAAGAACAAACCAAGTCACCAACAAACAGCAAAAACAAAAACAGCCAAGCAACCATGCCATTCAATGCAACCAACCGACAAAAACAGCCAACCAACCCAACACCCAGCCAACTGACCCACCAACCAGCCAAAAATCCAACCAACCAACACCCCCAAAAAGAAAAAAAAAAACTTAAAAAAAGCAATCAAACCCAACCAACCAACAACAAAAAGCCAACCTAACCAACCAACCAAAAAACCCAACCCATACACAACAGCAGAAACTGTCAACCAACGAACCAGCCAGCCCCACAAACTAGCCATGCCGTCAAACAAACCAAGCGACTCAGCCCAACCAATCAACAGCAGCAGCAAAAACGGTCAATCTAACTATCCAACCAATAAACCCAGCCTACCGCCAAATTTGTTGAACCAAGAAATCACTTAAATAAAGGCTGTCAGACAGTGAAGTAGGCTACAAGATCTTAGAAAGAAATGCATCACGCCACGATCCAAAGAAATTCAAGAACAAATGAGAAACAAAGTGATTGAAATCTATCAATCTGGAAAAGGTAACAAAACCATTTCCAATGCTTTGGGACTCCAGTGAACTGCGGTCAGAGCCATTATCCATAAATGGAGGACAGTGGTAAACCTTCCCAGGAGTGGTCGGCCAACCAAAATTACTCTTAGAGGGCAACGTTAACATTTGATAAAAAGAACATCATACCAACAGTCAAACATGGCAGCAACAGTGTGATGGTCTGGGGCTGCTTTGCTGCTTCAGGACCTGGACCACTTGCTGTGATTGATGGAACAATGAATTCTGCTGTCTTCCAGAAAATTCTGGCCGTCAGTTTGTGACCTTAAGCTCAAGCACTCTTGGGTTATGCAGCAAGACAACGACCTGAAATATACCAGCAAGTCCACCTCTGGATGGCTCGGAAAAAAAATAAAAAATACAAAAAATTTTTTTTTTAGAGTGGCAAAGTCAAAGTCCAGACTTAAATCCAACTGAGATGCTGTGGTGTGACCTTCAACAGGCAGTTCGAGCTGGACCACCCCACCCCACCCCTTTATGAATAAAATCATCATTTAGAAACTGCATTTTCTTTTTACTTGGGTTGTCTTTGTGAGATGTTTAAAAGCTGTAGTTTTTTTTTTTTTTAACTTTGATAACTTTCTGTGATGCAGTCTCCACTATTTGGATGTTTGATATTACTGAAGAGAACAGAAGCTCAGTCATATTTTAATCTAAGAGTCCCAGGAGAAAGAGAGATAGAGAGAGTAACAGTGGTTTATCGAGTCATTATGTTGTCTCAGAGAATTGGAGAAGTTACAATTATGTATCATACAAACAGACAAAAGGCAGAGGAGGCTGAATTGCCTAAATCGCACAAATTGACACAATGCATTTAGGCAATTTAGGCAGTATGCAGCAGTCTGCTTGCTCTTTTTGGTTATCATTAACATTTTTCTTTACATTTGGGGATGGATATGGCTTTTTTGTTGCAATGGCATCAAAACAAGTATTGATATTATCTTATCTTTAGTGGGGCCATTTAAAGATTAAAACTGCCATCATGAAAACCCCTGAGAGATTTAGTAGACAAAATGGAGAACCAGAATCTCAGGCCCGGAACAGTTGAGCTGGAAATGTTAAAAGTAAACACTCTACTGGACGAAGTTTGTATGTGGGGCTTAGTAAAGTGTTAAATAACAAGTTGGAGCTGGACCAGGGGGACAACGCTGCTGCTCTGACAGGAAGCTGCTGAATGCCTAGGAGCTCTTGAAGAGAGAGAGGGACAGATTCAGAACTTGTGGAGGAAGTCACCTGGGACCTTGCTCTTACTGTGAGACGTTTACTGGCTGGAGAGGAGCCCAGAGTTGGTTTTCCAAACTTTCTGACACTTCTAAACCTGTCTGCAGGAGTGAGCAGAGATGCTGACCTCCTCTGGCGGTGTTTTAAGGTCATCCATACCAATTGCTGGCTGGAGGGTATACAGCATGTAGAAATATCTTATTTTTTCAACTCAAGAATCATGGGAGAATGGAACGAAGGAGAGAAGCTGTTTCTGCCGAGAGCAGATAAAGAACTTTGTTATACTATGTTACCTGTGTTAAGACATCAAGAAAATAAGCTTAGCAGTAAAGTTTGATGGTTTAAAGCAGTAAAATGAATGTGCCGACTTTCATGGTATCATAGTCAAACCTTTATGGGAGGGAAACAACCTTAAACAAAACATGCTAATTATTAAGCTAGTTATATGCCCAGGCTCTTGCTATTCCTACAATTATAAATTAGTTTGAAGACAACTTTACAACTCCATGGATAAATATTGAGAGAGATTTGGAGGCTCCAGCTTCTATTTAAGATGATTTAATTGCACAGCTAAAAATTCAGGGTTAAGCATGGTCAAATAATAAGTTGAAATGTAAGAAGAATTGAAATGCTTCTATATGGCATGCCAACACACCATTATTTAATAGCTTATTAAAATCTTGTGGAAAACATTTTGTTTCACTCCAGTGGTATAATCTGGATATTCACTGCTTAGGAGATATTATGAATTACTCAGGATTAAGACGTTTCCAGGATTTAAAGGAAACATATGAATTTCCACCCAGTGCTTTCTTTTTGTTTTTACAGTCACGATGTGCTGTATGTGCTGCTGACCTTCCCACTGACAGGCCGTCTGTTCTTCATCCTATAATGGTGTTATTTAAGAAGCTTTTAGGACTCTCTAAAGGACATGTGTCTATGATTTACAGCACACTTTTACAGCAAACACAATCTCCCCCAGCAATTACATCAAAATGGAACAGAGAGTGCCCTGAACCATCTATTAACTTGGTTAAAGTTTGGCAAATTACATCTCATGCTTTACAAAATCCATACCATAAACTTTCAAACGTATACTTTATGTGTCAGACTGGTTTAACTCCCATACTACATTTTAGGGTGAGCCTTGACCCTTCTTGAATTTGTTCCCTGTGTGACTTGATCCAAGTGTGGGGCATTTCTACATGTCATTTGGGAATGTCATCTAGTTAGCTGACCTCTCTTAAGCACTTGGAGTTGAAGTCACTTCTTCTCCCAAATTCATGATTTTGAATTCTGGGTTTAATCTCAGTCAGACTCAAAGATTTTTGGTTGTTCAACAACACCTTGGTTGCCCATTTAGTCACAAACTTTTAATCATACAAAACTTTTCACAAGTATTTCCAATTCTAAAAGACAAATCATAACAGCATGCAATCTCACAGCCCTCCAGACCTTTGATATTCATATTTTGTTAATCTTCCTTTATATGTTTAGATCTTTCGATCTTTACAGCAGGGGTGTCGAACTCAAGGATTCCCTCCTGTATAAAAATGTTTTTTTCCCTTTAAAATCAGTAATCTATGTGGAGCAACTGTACCCATCTGCTAAGTTGTAAAGCCTAACTTCTCAAAGTGCGTCCTGTTTGAAGAACCAAAGCTCACTGAAATCACTGGAGGCTAACCCACTACAGTTGCCAAGTATCTTGTACAACCCAACTGAAAAAATAAAGAAATATCCCTTTAAAGTAATGCATGACATCTTTGTAATGGAAAAACTGACATTTATTCTAATACTACAGAGTGATGTATTTGAGGATTGTCGTCAGAGTTGAAGTTGGATTGAGTTTATCAACCCATATAGTCGTAATGTAAAAAACTAAGCTTTACTATAATGTATACAATGTTGCTTTTATGTCTTAAGTATGTTCTGTCAGGAACACTCTCATCATATATTGTACCATTTCATTGCAAAATGGATATACTGTTTTAATTGGTGGAGATGGCTCTGCTCAAACGATGCTCCCTGGGTTAATCAAGCAGCATGCTTTGACTTTCCAGAGAGCACACAGAGACCCCCATAAGGATAGATACATTAATGACATGCTACTGAATACAATAAAATCAGATCAAAGCAATTAATCCATAGTAGCATAAATCTCAATATGAGGGTGCAACAAGCTTTATGCTATAAAGGAGGAGGCTGGGGTGGAGGAGGTTAAACCTTGCCAGCAGCAGCATGGTGCATCAACATTCATGCAAGCAGGGATACGTGAGAAGTACATCATATTTAAATACTCTGCTGTGTTGAGAGAAAGAGCTGTGATTGGCTGTGGGAGCTGGGAGGCGATAACCGCTGACCATCAGCTGATCATGACTGGGCTTATGACTGCAGTGTACTGCATGATCTACTGTAGGCTTCATTTCTTCCGTTTGTTTATTTTTCTGTTGTCTTCTTTTGTATGGTTTTGCTTAAAAAGATGTGCACTGAAATGATGTAGAACAGCTAAAACTTAATATAAACTACAAAAGCACTCAGAGAGCGCAGACCTCCGCCATTAGCCCCATCTCCCAATAGTACAGAATCCTTTAAAAAATTCCTGGACCCAGACGGTGATCCGGATCCCTCCCAAAATCTAATCAATTCTTCCTTATGCCATTTCTGACATTTCCTGAACATTTCATCAAAATCCGTCAATAACTTTTTGAGTTATGTTGCTAACAAACAAACTAACTAACAAACAAACCCTGCCGATCACATAACCTCCTTGTCAGAGGTAATAAAAAAAGAAAATCTTTAAAAGTTTATCTCTGTGTTATCAAGCAAAGTTGACTGCATATCAGTTGTTTTGCTTTTTAAATTCAGCAAATTCTGTTTCTTTTTGAAACTTCCACTCGCGCTCTAGAGCCCATTGGGATCATTCATTTTCTGTGTTTGGACTAATCAGTGAACATAAATATGTGTCGACCTTTGGCTCTGTGCTAATTTGTCACATTTGACATTTCAGTATGTGGGTGTGGCTGTGTCTTCATGTGTTTGAGCCTCTTGTAATATCTCCAAATGTTGATGCGTGGGAGTCATAGGTAGTGTATGCTGGCGTGCACATGTCTTTGCATGTGTGTCTAATGGTGCGGTTCATTCATGGAGTCTGTAACAAAACCCCTCAGCTGTCCTCTTTTGTTTTAAACGCACATATGGTCACATTTGATTCCTCTGCCTTGTATTACAGAGTGAAAGAACTCCTTATATCGTGTGAAAGAGTTTTGGCGACCATTGTATGTGTGAATTAGTCCCGTTAAGCCAGTTTCATGCTCTTTTCATCAATACTTTCCCCCTGGGGTGTCTGCAGGAGAGTGGGCTGACCAGCTTGCTCCAGTGTGTGTCACTGTAGACTTTTTTCTTGCATGTGTGTGTTTGGGGGGGTTGGGTTTGTGTAAGATAGTCTAATCATTTGTGTGTGATTTGGGGGTTTTCCTGGGTCTGGTTTGTGTCCGTATTGTTGATTAAAAACAGATAAAAGCAGGGAGACAGACCTGTGCACACATCAGCATGTCTGCTCTCTCTAGCACACATACACTGATTAGGGCAGTATAAACAGAAAAAGTTATCTGGGGCGGTGCTGCTTTCACAGGAAGCAGAGGCTGATATAGTTGCTACATGGTATGCATACACACTGATGACTTTCCTTTAGTGCAACATAAGTCTGTCTCCATGTATTAACTCAGGAAAATAACATGGAGGAATCATTTTTTGGAAGTAGTTTGCAAATGAATAGATCCACACATGTGTACACAGGTCCTCAGATAGCTGTGTACAGAATATCAGGTCAGTGAAGAGCTAAGAGTCTAACGTTTCTCCATCATTCACAGCTTTTCTCTCTCGTTGTCATCCATCAGATGAAACAGACTGACCAATTAGTCACAATTTAGATGGAATTGCTATAAGACCTACTGCAATTCAAATTCAAGGAGGTGCAATATTTCTTTAACCTGACCTGTGGGTAAAAATACCAGTATATGAGTCTAAATAATAACAATTAGATATTTTTAGAATGCTGTAAGTTTCTTATTAGCAGGGTTAGCAGGGATGGGTGGATGAAAATATACTCAACAGATACCATGCACCCAGACTGAGACAACCATTAGACCTCCATCATTTATTTTCTAAGCTATAACAGATTTTTCTACATATTCATCAGATCAGTGTATGCATTAGTTCATCTATTAACCTTTAGAGTTCCTTTAAAATCCTAATGTATTTGGCCCTAAGGACAAAAAATGTACACTCCTCAAAAAGTGCTGAAAAAATGTTATATACTAATTCTCAAACACTTTAAGCAAGTCAAGCTTTTATCAGTTCTTCGGCCTGAAATATTGATATCAAATATTGATGATATTTTTGGGGTTCTGACCCTTTAAAGGCCAGTATGTTCACACAACTCCACTGTTTTTAATAGAACAAAATCACAAAAAATGTGAAACATATGTAAAATACACACACACACACACACACACACACCCACACACACCGTTATCCAACCTTCAACAGTGACACACACCTATTTCAACAGCAAGGCATCCTTGCAGAAAACAGTAAAAAGTGTGGCATGCTTTGAATGGGAAAAAGTAGCGCCATCTGGTGGACAAATATAAAAAATAAAATTGATAGCTAATAGTCCAAAATGAAATCTTCACATAAGGGAATGTATTCATTTATCCATCCATCCATCCATCCATCCATTTTCTTTTATGCTTATCTCATTGGGGGTCGCAGGTGGCTGAAGCCAGCTGTCATTGGGCGAGAGGCTGGGTACACCCTGGACTGTCAGT